>NW_020175829.1:3496345-3521937 GCF_003031525.2 Neophocaena asiaeorientalis asiaeorientalis | reverse complement strand
CCAGGCAAAAACAAAGACCAAAGGCAGCAAAAAAAAAAAAAAAAAAATGATAAATCTGACTTCTTCAAAATTAAAAATTTGTGCTCTGTGAAAGACAATGTCAAGAGAATGAAAAGGGAGAAAATATTTGCTTAACACATATTTGACAAAGGTCTTATATTTAGGAAGTATAAAAATGGGTGAAGGTGGTCAAAAGGTAAAAACTTCCAGTTATAAAATAAATAAGCCATAGTGACTATAGTTAATAATATTGTATTGTATTGTATATTTGAAAATTGCTAAGACAATAGATCTTAAAAGTTCTCATCACAAGAAAAGAATTCTGTGTAACTATGTGTGGTAATATATGTTAACTAGACTTATTATTGTGGTGATCATTTTGCAGTACATACAAATACCAAATCATCATGCTCTACACTTAAAACTAACATAATGTCATATGTAAATTATACCTTAATTTTTTAAATCAAAAAAGAACTTTTAAAACTCAAAAACATAGGGGACTTCCCTGGTGGTCCAGTGGTAAAGAATCCACCTTGCAATGCAGGGGACGTGGGTTCGATCCCTGGTCAGGGAACTAAGATCCCACATGTTGCGGGGCAACTAAGCCCGTGTACCACAACTACAGAGCTCGTGCGCCTAAACTAGAGCCTGCGTGCTGCAAACTACAGAGCCCACGCGCCCTGGAGCCTGCGTGCCACAACTAGAGAAGAGAAAACACTCATGCCACGACAAAAGATCCCGCACGCCTCAATGAAGATCCTGTGTGCCGCAACTAAGACCCAATGCAGCCAAAAATAAATAAAATAAATAATAAATAAATCTTAAAAATAAATAAATAAAAACATAAACAACCCAACTTTTTTAATGGGCCAAAGACTTGAACAGATACTTTACCAAAGAAGACATATAGATGGCAAATATACATATAAAAAATGTTCAACATCATTAGTTATTAAGGAAATGCAAATTAAAACCACAGGAGATACCACTTCACCACTATTAGAAAGGTTAAAAATTTAAATCTCGTAATACCATACTACCCAGGAATCCCATGCTTAGGTACAAGCAAAATGAAAATTTACATCCATAGAAAAACCTGTTCACCAATATTTATAGCAGATTTATTCACAGTCACTCAAAATTGGAAACAATCCAAACATCCTTCAGTTGGTGAATGAATAAACAAATCATGGTAGATTCATACAATGAAATACTGCTCAGCAATAAAAAGGAATAAACTATTGGAAACACACAAAATCAGGGATGAATCTCAAACATACTACACTAAGTGAAAAAAGCCAGACTCAAAGGCTATATACTACATGATTCCATTTATATGACCTGCTGGAAAATGCAATACTATAGAAACAAAAAAACTAATCAGTGGCATCCAGGAGCTGGGAGGAAGTAGTGGTGGTTGGGGTGGCAGTATGAGAAAAAAACAGCCTTTTTTTTCTTTTTTAAGGAAAAATCCAGGGATGTTTCTTGTGTGTTTTTAATTTATCTTCCCCTGCCAAAAAAAAAAAATCTTTAATACAACCTAATGAATGAAATGTCAGATGCATCTGTAGCCAATATCAGTACACTTAAGTATATGTTAATGTTGTATGGAAAGAGCACCTCTAAAATTGAAACTGCTTAAGTAGATTTCAGGGGTTTTAAAATGTTCTTGGGCCTTAACTTTCAACTGTTCTTTGCTCATACTAGGTGATATTTGATGACCAAATTTCTGTCACTTGGGAATTGCTAGCAGGGATGCTTGTCAATAACCCCTTTAAAAAGATTGTTTCTTGCTTATCCCTGTGGAACTCCAGGGTCCAGCACATGATAATTTGCTCTCTGTCAACAATGGGGCTCTGTTATTTGGTCAGTGCTATAACTGTCCAGTGGAAAGTCTTTATAATGGTGATGATGTGGACAAAGAAAATCCTTGGCACTCTCAAGATAGGTTCATGTCAAAGATCATGTGCTTAACCCTCTGATATGTTGGTGCTATGCTAGGTGCTAGGGTTAGAAAGACAAGTAAGACGATACAAAAGAGGACATTGTAAAAGGCAAGCGGGGCTGAGGAAGTGGTCTCAGACAAAAAGACATTTTAGTTGGTAAGAGGCGCATAGGGAGGAATAAAGCATGTAAAGCCAGAGTAGTGGGAATCCTCTCATAAAAATAAATAACATCCCTTTCTTCTGATTATTTTTCATTGCTGAAACATCACAAATTAGATAAAATTATAAAGAAAACATCAAAATCGCCTATAACGCCACCATCCATGGTGAACATTTCGGTAGGTTTCCTTCCAGGCTCTTTTCTACGTACATATACCCGGATGTTAGAATATCGGCTGAAGCCTCAAGATAATAGACAGTACATTCCAAAGGAAAGTTGGAGAAACCTATGTAAAACTTGCAAAAGGTGATGGTAGAAACCCCGAGTGCACCCTTAGGTGATCATGCTCCTCCAGTGGGTGATCTATACCAAAGAAGATGAGGAGGGGCTTCCCTGGTGGCGCAGTGGTTGAGAGTCCGCCTGCCGATGCAGGGGACACAGGTTCACGCCCCGGTCCGGGAGGATCCCACATGCCGCAGAGCAGCTGGGCCCGTGAGCCATGGCCGCTGAGCCTGCACGTCCGGAGCCTGTGCTCCACAACGGGAGAGGCCACGGCAGTGAGAGGCCCGCGTACCGCAAATAAAAAAATAAAAATAAATTTAAAAAAAGAGAGGCCATTCAATTGCTGAGGCCTGCACTACTCTGGGGACCAGAAATCGCCTTCTTTCCTCCAGAGCTCAGGGGAAATCCTTTCCTCTGGGATAATTCTCCTTCTCCTGACATTTTCCTTGGAGACCTCTTACATAATTACCTTAATGGCTCAAGCTCTGGAAAACAAAAATTAGAAAAGGAAGTGGTTTTCAGGCAACTTTTGATTTCCAAGCCTTCCCTTTGTAAGGAAGCCTTTCTCCTCTTGATTGGGATAAAGAAAAATAAAAATTGCAAGTAGAAACAAAGCAGTATCTTAAAAACTCACGCTATAGCACTTTTTTGAAACCAAACTGGGACCATATCAGACACACTGTTATTTAAAATTAATATTATATACTAGGCACTTTCCATTATAGTCAATGGTCTTTGAAAACACGTGTGTAATGACTGCATAGTGTTCCATTTCTTGAAAAGAAACTCTGAGAAAGTGGGAGAACTCAAGGGGAACAGTAGCCTCTTCTGGTGGCAGGCAGCTGGAGGCACCAACTTGAGAGAGAAGGTTGGATAAAACCCATGAGCTGCAGAACGAGGCTGGACCAGAAGTGCTCACGTGTCACCATTACCACCATCTTCACCCGTATGGTTACCACTTATTGAGCACTTATTATGTTCCAGGCACTTGCTATCTTATTTTAACCACCAGAGTTCTAGTTCTGCAAGTTGAGGGTACATAATATCCACCGAGAGAGCTTGCTATCAATGCAAATGCTCACCTACCCCTTTTCTCCTTTCTGGTTCATTTGGACAGGGGTGGGGCCTAGGGATCCCAACGATCAATGTGTTCCTTGTCGACTGATATAGGTGAGCCACTAGAGTTGAGACGTGCCAGAAAAATGAGGCTTAAAGAAGTTAGATAACTTGTCCCAGACCTTTGACCTTGAATCTGAGGAAGGCCCTCCTGGATACAAAAGCCTTTCTGTGTCCACCCCCCTGCCCCATTTCTTATTTGCAGAATAAGAAGTTATGAAGCAACAGGACCTGCTGGGGAGAATGCCAGTGGTTTGGGGCACCCTAGAGTATGAGGTGTAGGAGAGCAGATTCAAACAGTGGCTAATCAGGGAAGCGAAAGAATGCAAAAACAAAGTAGCAAAAATCAAGAAACTACAGAGCAGGATCCTGGTTCCTCCTCAAGGAATATATGTAACAATATCTTTGAGTTCTGCAGAACTAAGGCCCCCACCCAGGTAGAGGATGGTGACTTCAGGCTGAGCACAAGATTCCTGGAGCACCACCCTGTTACCTCACCACCAACCAATCAGAAGAAAGTCACACACCCTGCAGCCCTCACACTAAATTTTGCATATAAAAGCTTGTCCTCCAAACCATTGGGGAGGTCTGGGTGTTTTAGAGCACCAGACACCCATTCTCCTTGCTTGGCCCTGCAATAAACTTTTCTCTGCTCCAAATTCTGACGTTTCTGTTTGGCCTCTCTGTGCTTCGGCCACATGAACTTGTGTTCAGTAACAACACAAGGCAGTCCGGTGGCAGACTGTTGCTCCCCCTCCCCTGGGGCCTTAGGGAATGTTCCTTCCTGGTTGCTTCCACCTCTCCCCCAGCCCTCTCTGTGCCTAATGCCTTGTGTCGTCTTATATTCTTCCAAAAGGAGTATTCCCCACCAAGAACTATTCTACAGGTGCTTGCTTCCAAAACAGCACCTCCATACTTTTGTTCCGACCCTTTCCTCTTCATCCTAGGGCCTAGAGCATTTCTATCAGCACTGTCAACTTCTAGGAGTTTCTTAGAAATGCAGAACCTCAGGCCCCAGCCCAGACCTACTGATGCAGAATCGGATCACCAGATGGTTCACACACATTAAAGTTGGAGCAGCCACTGTCCTGCACAGTTCTCAGCCAGAAGTTGATCTGATTACTTGATTAAGCAAGTCACCATAAAAAGGAGGGTTTTGCAACCCTGTTGGCATTTAGAATCACCTGGTGCTCTTTTTAAAATTCTGATTCCTGGGTCCTGTTCCCAGACCAATTGAATCAGAATCTTAGTGGGGGTGGAGCTTATATTCATCTATATTTTTATGCAGTACCTTGGGTGAGTGTAATGTGAAGTTAGAGTTCAAAACCACTGCTTTAAAGATTTAAATATTTTAGGGGGACATTTAGAAACATAAAAACTGCTCCAAGTAATAAGAAAATAATACATAAAATCCTACAATGGTTTCTCATAACGTTCAGGATAAATTTCAAATTTCTCACATTAACACCCAAGGCCCTTTCTGATTCTGAGCCCTGTCTACGTCTCCAGCCCCATTTCCTGCTCTCCCACACCCCATACCCTAGGGTGCCCCAAACAACAGCATTCTCCCCAACATGTCCTGTTCTTTCATACCTGTGTGCTTTTGCCCAAGTTCTCTCTTTAATATCCTTGCCCCATTTCCTGCTCTCCCACACCCCATACCCTAGGGTGCCCCAAACAACAGCATTCTCCCCAACATGTCCTGTTCTTTCATACCTGTGTGCCTTTGCCCAAGTTCTCTCTTTAATATCCTTGCCCCATTTCTTTGCCTCTGGAAAGCCTTCCTTAACCCCATGATTCTTAAGGAAAAACAAAAATCTGTTTTTAAAATTAAAACTTAAGGTTTTTGTTTTTCTTTAATGCTTTCTAGCTGTTTGTATTGTCAGCCATATCTCAAGCCCAGGGCCCCAAGCTGACCTAGGCTATTGTCTTCCATAAGCCTTGTCTTCCAATAACCACACTGAGAAAATGTTATACATCAGAATGTGCTAATTTAGAGATGACCCTTGAATATTGTTTAAAGCTGATTTAAGCTCCATCAAATGCAAGGCCAGTGCCTCTGGGCGGAAGAAATAATCAATTTTGCCTCCTACAAACTTATTGTAAGTACCTAACACGTACACACAAAAGAAAGGCTCTCCTTTACTAGAAAAGAGCTTTTGGTACATCATGTAATTCTTACTCATTTGAAATCTAATTTGACACATAAATTGCTTTTCCTAACTTTTCATCAATTTTTAGAAACACCATGAAATGAACGTTGCTTTTCCATTTATTTCTCTCTGTTGAGAATGTCCTTCCTTTAATAGAACATGAGGAAATTTTTGGATTTACTTCTGATGATTTAGTGGCCCATTTTTCAATATGTAAACTTTGGACCAAATTAAATGAAAAGTTTAAAGGTCCCTGAGAAATAGTCAGACCTTCTCTTGCATAATTAATATGCCTGCTTATAAGAAAAGAGCCTAAACATCTCTGAAAAAAGTGTTCAATTTTTTCTTCTAATTTTTTTCTTCCAACATTTTGACAGATAGGAGTAAATAAATACCAAGGGTATACACTTCTCTAGAATGTTCTGACCTCTAAATTTTCTCTGTCCTGTCTGCTCAGAATGGGCTTAAGGGAAACAACAAAAAAAATCCTACTTAACAAAATGACAGGTCTTAGCACTAGAAAGTCAACAATTGGCAGATTCTTTTATTTGTTTATTAAATATTTATTGAGCACCTACTATCAGCCAGATAGGGAGACTGGCACCTCTGTAAGTAGAATCACTTTGGTCAGGGTCCTCGATGTTACTGTTGATCTCTACCTTGGCAAATCTAAAGGTCAGGTCTCTGTTCTCAACTTACACCTCCTCTCAGTGGATTTCACCCTCTTTCCTTCTCCAGAGACTTTCTCCCCTAGGCTTCTGAAGTACTGCGCTTACCTGGTTTTCCTTCTACTCCCTGACTATGCCTTTGGTGCATCATTTGTTGGCTCCTCTTTCTGCTGAAAGCTAACTGTTGGGCCTTTCTTCTTCTCTATCCACATTCTCATCCTAAGTGAGCTCCTCTAGTCCTGTGGCTTAATACCATCTAGATGTTAATGACTCCCAAATCTATATCTCCAGTTCCCTGTTTACCCTGAGCTCTGGACTAGATCATATATCCAACTGTACATATGATATCTCCACTTAGATGTTCAATAGAGATTTCAAACAGAGCTATTCCCCTCAATGTCCCCACATAAAGCCCCTCCTACCCCAGTCTTTCCCATTTAGTAAATTGCATCATTTGCTTGGCCAAAAATCTAAACGTTAGGGATTGCATTCAGCTGCATGTTAACAGAATCCACCTTAACCAGAGACCAGGGTTTTGTTTGTTTATTTTCATATAATAAGAGGACCAGAGGCAGGCAGACCAGAGCTGTGCACTGGTCCCCCTAAGCTAACAATGTTCCGGCTCCTTCTATCTTTTTTCTTCACTGTCTTCACGGTCGCAAGATGGCAGCCCCACCTCCAGCCTCACATTCACATGCCAATGGAAAGAAAAGGAAGGAATTAACAAGGTGGAAGGCACAGAGCCTATATGGAAAGAGCAAAACACTCCCAGAAATCCCTAGTAGATTTCTGCTTATCTCTCATTGCCTGGAACTGTTACAAGTTCTACCTCAGATACAAGAGAAGCTGGGAAATATGGCTTTTTAGCTAAGCACATCGCCACCCTGCACAAATCAGGGCTCTGATATATGGAAGAAAGGTAGAATGGACTCAGATAGGCAATAGCAGTACCCGTTCTATCGTCCTGGACTGCTCTCTTTTCCTACACTTGGTTACCAATCCCTCAGCAAGTCCTATCACTCCCACCTCCAAAAGACAGCAAATTCAACTGCTTCTCTTCATCTCCATTGCTCAGACCCCGGCCGGAGATACCATCGTCTCTCCCTCAGACCACAGCATTCAGCCTCCTAGCAGGTCGCCCTCTTCCACACTTGCCCTCTCTCTAGCCCTTTGTTCACATGGTGGCTGGGATGAGCACTTAAAATTATAAATATAATCACACCATTCCCTTTCTTAAATTCTCCAAATCAGGGTTCCCCAACCCGCGGGCCACAGACGGGCACCAGTTCGTGGTCTGCTAGGAACTGGTCCGCACAGCAGGAGGTGGGCTGTGGGCAAGCCAGGGAAGCTTCATCTGCCTCTCCCCATCGCTCGCATTTCTGCCTGAACCATCCCCCACCCGCCCCCACCCGCATCCCGTCTGTCCGTGGAAAACCTGTCTTCCAACGAAACCGGTCCCTGGTGCCAAAAAGTTTGGGGACCCCTGCAAAGGATCTGTCACAGTTTGGGTTTCCTCCAAGCAGACCCTGACACAAGTAGCTTGAGAGATGCAGGACACATGGGTGGGGCTTCACAGCGAGACCAGGAAGGGAAGGCAGCCCAGAGCAGGTGCGAGACCAAGGCCTCCTCCCCCGGGGGCCACAGAAGCTCAGCCCAGGCGAAGCCCTGGGAAATGGCGTTAAGACACTTGCCTCAGAATCACCTGACCCCAGGGACAAGGAGGTATTTCTACACCAGCCCCCAAGGGTTGCTGGCCGCACTCTCTTGGCTTGAGCACCTAGTCCTGGACTTACCCCTTCCCTGAGCTAACTCACTGCAAAAGCCAGCACTTCCTTCCACTTCTCAGCCTTTCTGCTTACAGACCCTCACAGCTTCGTCTTCTCGAAGCAGAATCACAAGAGGGTGCAAGAGCCACTTTATTTCTTTAATAGGATAATTTCAAAGTACAATTTAAGGATGATGAATGTCTGAGAAATTTGCTGAGTTCTAGTCTCATTTGAAAGAGCTAAATTTTTGTGATGCTCTCTCTTTGACAAAAAAAGTATATAACATCTTTACTTGAGATGAATAGATACACACTACTATATATAAAATAGATAAAAAAAAAAGATAAACAACAAGGACCTACTGTATAGCACAGAGAGCTATTGGGTTGGGCAGAACGTTCGTTCAGGTTTTTCTGTAGGATGATACAGAAAAACCTGAACGAACTTTTTGGCCAACCCAATGTATTCAATATCATGTAATAAATTATAATGGAAAAAAATCTGAAAAAGAATAGATACTGAATCACTTTGATGTACACCTCAAGCTAACCCAACATTGTAAACCAACTATGCTTCAATTTAAAAAAAATATATAGGAAAATTTCAAGAAGGGCATATAAAATTTGGAATATTTATTTAAAGTCAATATACTAAGGTATGCATCATTTACTAATACTAGCAACTAATTATATGTATATTATAGCTATAAATGGCATTACTATGACTATGGATCTGGAGGGTACAAATGAACAGCCGTTAAATAACTGTAGATATATTTCTGCCTTTAGATTAGCTTACTACTTGTCTTTCCTTTCTTCTTCAATTGTTCTACAAAGTAATCATTACAAGCAACGGTCAGGGCTGCCACCCTGACTACGAATTCATTAAAATCCACTTCGTTGTCCTTATTGGCATCCAGGTCCTGCATTATCTTATCAACCAACTCGGGATCCTTTTTTTTTTTTTTTTTTTTTTTTTTTTGCAGTACGCGGGCCTCTCACCGTTGTGGCCTCTCCCGTTGCGGAGCACAGGCTCCGGACGCGCAGGCTCAGCGGCCATGGCTCACAGGCCCAGCCGCTCCGCGGCACGTGGGATCCTCCCGGTCGGGATCCTTTTGACACTAAAAGGAAAAAGAAAATTTCTAACTCCCAGGCTCTGAGGTTCATAATGACAACTGAAATCATATTTTCCTTTTATCTACATTAAAGTTTGCATTTCCATTTTTAGCATCTAAAGCAATTTCCAAGAGCCTATTTGCAGGGAGGTTTGAACCAGGCACACATTCTAAATGAGTCTGGGCTTCTGCCCCACCCCCCACCATATAATCCTCAGACCTAAACAGCAAGAGGAGCAAACAGCAGCATATCAAAGTGAGCTGGACAGGCTGAGGGCCAGGACCTGGGGAGGAAATCAGGGGGACATGAAAAGAAGGAGGCCTTGAAGCCAAAGGGGGATAGTGAGTGGCTCTGCCATTTACCAACAATGGGACTTGGAGCAAATCACTGAACATTTTTAAATGTCCTAATTTATCAAATGAGGAAAAAAATATCTCCCACAAATTTGGGGGCTACTTCAACACGCTTTTATAAGTGCTTAGCACCAGGTTGTTAGATTTAGCAAGTAAAAATTCAGGATGTCCAATTAAATGTGGATTTCAGATGAGCAATGAATACTTTTTTTTTAGTATAAGTATGTCCCAAATATTGCATGGGTCATATAATATTTTAGCTGGCAGCCTGTTTTGTGTGTCGCAAAACAAAACAGAGGCACCCAATAAAGGGTAGATCTTATAAGGATGACTCCATTTTATAGGTGGGAAGGAAAGCAAGGAGCCCATTGAGGAGATCAGGGTTCAGAAAGGGTTGGGGCGGTGAAGCACCTACCTTTCCTATGATAAGAGGCTGATGAGAAATGTTTCTAAAAGTATAATTCACTTCCTCCAAGAACTCCCCATTGTCCTCTCATTAGCTGCCAACCATTAAATGGTTGGAAATTTAAATTGAATTGATCAAAATCAACTCAATCAAAAACAATTATAAATGTCACTTGAATAAATCAATGTGCCAAGTGTGGCCTACCGAGGTTTTATCCTAAATGTTATGTAATACAGTAGCCAAACTGAATTTGAAAAAGAAAAATGTCCTCAGGGACTCTTAAAATTACTGAAAGGGTATTGTATGTTAAAAATTTTTACTTTATGCTTTTCCCATAGAGGGTGGGGATAAAAGAATGTCATAATTATAATTACTATCGTTTTAACACAGGGTTTGGACAGAATAACATCATGCCAGGCTATTACATGTGCTAAAATCAATTCGAGGCAACTCCAAAAACACAAGAGTGAGCATTTTCTTGAGACCAGGCTCCAAACACTCCACTGTAAGGTTTCACGTGTGGTTTTATTGAACTTTTGGCTGTTTTGAGATGTAAATCTATTCGCTACCCAACTGGTCACTGGCCAGACACACCCTTTCGGTCAATCCCAATCAGCTTGTTCTTGGCTGACAAACTCACCTGGTATTTGTTATTCACTAGAAAATTTGCCATCATATCATAAAGTATCCCAGGCTTCATTTCTGGCCCCAAACATAATATTTATTCACTTATAGACAGCAGGACAGAGCTCCAGGTATAACTTGTGTCACTAGTTATAACTATAACTCCTAGTATAACTAGCTATACCTTTGCTGTACTACGACATTGAATAATTGATAAAAGCCTCAAATATAATTTCCAACACTGGAAACCCTAACCCTAGGCACTACAGAAAAGCGCACATGCCTACAGACACAGAAAACAAAGGTCTCTAGTGTTTGCTTCCCTGTATTTAGAATCTCGATAGGAATTATACAACGTGTGGCAGGACACAGGAGTTGGTGGTGTACATGGAGGCTATCCGTGAATGTGCACCGCATCCACCCTCGACTGGATGGGGAGAAAAGCCAGACTCACCGAGAGGAATTCTGTGAGGTGTCGCTGCAGGAGCATTTTCAGCTCCCCGTTGTTGATCTTGAACCTGTCCCCCTCCTTGCAGGAGTAGCGTGGAAGATTCTAATCATGGTGTCCATGGCAATCTCCAGCTGGTTGGGCGTGTTGGCAGCAGAAGGGACCACCCCAGGGCAGGCCACCAAAGCCAGGGAAAGAACATTTGTGAAGGATAAGTGGGTGGGGAAACGTCAACGCCTTCATTAAAACGGAATATTGCCATCCCCCGGTCAGCCCACGCCCCAGGTGATGGTTGTTAAACCGTGATAATCAATTAACCAAACATTCTGCCCATCTAGAGCAAGCCACAGAGATCTTTGTGGGTGAGTTTTTCTCCTGCCTAATCCCCACTCCCCAACGATGGAGCCGGTTCAAAGTGTTTGGAAGTTAGTAATCAGACAACAAATACAGAGTCATGATAAACACAGATTAAAAATAAACAAAAAGAGGAAGGAAATACGTAACTTCATACCTGTTCAGCCAGTGCAGGGCTCTGTCAACAGGTGTTTACAATTAAACTATAAGCCTATATACCTGGGGATTTCACCCCAGCACATTTGTTCCCAAGAAGATGAAAATTGGCAGTGACAAGAGATTCAAGTGGAAGTAACTCTGAGTCTGTTTTTAATCACGAGAAGGAAGAGGTGTGAGCTGCTGCCCCATGGGCCATCAGGGAAGGGCAGGCCCCCACTGTGTGCCCTGGAAGAGAAGACAAAGAGGGAAAGAGAAGCCTTCAGTTACCCCTCATTACGGGAGAGTGTGGGTACAAATGCAGTCAGTTGCTAGGAAGCTGATGACTGGGAAGAACTCTAAAAATAGAGGAGCAGAGAAGAAACCCTTGTTCAAACTTGGAGACTCCTCAGCAAAGCCAACAGCAAGGTCAAGGGAATATGCTCACAGCACACTCGTTAAACGAACCCAATGGACAGTGGTGAGTCGTCTAGCTGTTAAAAAAAAAAAAAAGAGGAAGCTCTCCACGTGCCAATTTAAAAAGGAACAAAGCAGCGACCCTGGGGGTGTAGGAAAGAAATAAAACTAAGAATATATATGTGTATATATACTTGAATTTGTCTAAGGAATCACTGAAAGGTTACCAAAGAAAGTAAAAAAAGAAAAAAAAGTAGTAGCTATAAGAGCCAAGGTGGAAACAGAGCGGTTGGGAGTAAGATTTCTCATTTACCCCTTTTAAACTGATTTTAACTTATTCAGTTATAGGACTGTATTGCCTAGTCAAAATCTAAAAAAATTGAAATCCATGGAATGAAGCCTTAGAAGCCATGCATGTAGGAATCCACAGCGGGAGGATTTCTAAGTGAGAGAAACTTAACAAAAAATAAGTCACTGGAAAAACCAAAGCCAGAAACTGGCCGCTGTGCTTTAAATGCTGGCTGTGCTCTCAGGGCTGCACTTTAATTATATGGAAAGCAAACCAGTATCTCCTTTGTATTTCCTTTCCACAAGCCTGTTGGGATGTGTCCTCGACCAGCCCACCTCCTCTATCTTACCACGAGGCAGCCTACTGGACCCTCCGGAGAGGTCCCCAGGGATGTTCTCAGCTTATACCTAAAGCCCAATTCTCAAAAATATTTTTAAATTGGTTTTTTTTTATGATTAAAGGAGTATAATGTGCATGGTAAAATAATATTTTAAATACTCAAGAGTATGAACTAAAAGTAAAATTCTCTCTCCACCATTCCCCACCCTCATCCTTCTAGGTTAACATTTTCCTGTGTGAGAAGCAGGTCACGGTGGTAGAAAGTACGGACTGCCTGGCTCCTGTTCTCACCTCTGCCCCCGTGTGATCCTGGGCCTGGGCTAGTCACTCACATTCTGTGTCTTCGTTTCCCAAACTGTATCAAAGGGATCACAGTAGTAGCTTACCCAAAAGAAAAGATTAAATGAGTTAAAATATGTGCCAGGAACACACTGAGTGCTTTGTATGTATCAGCTATTATTATCCTTACAGAAAAAAAAAGATATGTTTATCATTTATATAATTATATATAACATTACATACATATATATATATATATCCTTAAATATATATATCCATATCAGCATCAACATGTGTGCACCTAGTTTTTTTAACTTCATATGAATCTTACTATATCAGCGTATAGATCTACCCCATTCTTCACTGAAGTTGCCTATTATTCCACTGGATGCATGTCCCTACGTATAGTCACGAAATATTTGTCAGGCACTGATGTTATGCCAGGTCCTGTGTAAATACAGGAGAAGAACCTTGCCATAGCAAATCTCATTGCTATTGTATTGGGGCTGTGTTAAGTATAGCGAATGCAGGGAATGCGGACGTCTTTTTTATGTTGGGTCTTCCCTCCAAGAACAGCCCTATAGCTTTGTGACCACGCTTTCCTGAGTCTCCCATTTCTGGATGCACTTTCTTCAACTCCTAAACTCCGGTGATTTCAGCTACTCCTATGATTTCAATCACTCCCCAGACCATATCTTTTGGCCCAGAGTTCTCTATTAAGCTCCAAAACCACTATCCAACCACCTGCTGGACCCCATTCCTACCAGAGTGTCCCACAAGCTTCTCAAACTTGGTTAGGACCAAAGCAAAACCCATGCCCTCTCCACACCCACACCTGCTCCTCCTGCTGTATTGACCAGCTCTGTCATCCAGCTGCTCCCATCACCCGGCATCTGGCACTATTTTTAAATATCAGTTGAACTTATCCATTTCTCTCCATTTTTCACCACCTTCAGGACTTGGTAATTTTGGGGCTCTATGACTGTGGAAGCTTCCTTACTGCTCTCTCTACTCACTATTCTCCTCCATTCTGAGCTCCATTTTGCTGTCAGAGTAGTTTATCTAAAACACAAATCAATACCCACACTCCTGGGCATTCAAAGGTCTGACCTGCCTACAAACTGACCAAAATGTTGTACTCTCTCATTCTTCCCTGCCTTGGCTCTTCTGGGCCCACTGCCTGGAATGCGAATTCTGTCTATTACTTAAGGCTCAGTTCAAATACCTCCTCTTGGAAGTTTTCCTGCAAGCTTCCCCACTCCCCAACCTTCACCCTGATAGGTGCCCACCTCTGTTCTCACTTGTCCCCCCAGAGCATCTCTTTTTCTTTTATATCATTGCACTTATCACACATTCCTATAATCACTTTTTTTTTGGTCTGCCCACATACTCCCCACTCTCTAGACTTTGAATGGGTCCCCTGATGGCAGAATTGATATCTTGTTCATCCTTGCACTCCACAGCATTTAGCACAGGGTCAAGCATATGATGGAAATGTTGATGGATGGATTAATGAACAAATGCCTCAGAGAGGGAAACTAAGCTCTCCAGAGAGTTGAGCCTTGTCTGGTTTAACTGTCCAAAGAATTATTTGATTGCCGTTATTCCACACACAAAATTTGCTTCATGAAAGAAAAGGAGACAGACAACAGTCATTTAAAAGAATAGAAAGAGCGGAATTTGGAACTATTTTCAGATTAAGCTGCTGAAGTTATAAATGCACTAAAATGGGGAAGTCTTACAGAGTATGTGGGTCTCAGCAGTATTATATTTAAATCATGTTCAACGACAAATTGACTTCTTGGAAAATTCAGTTGGCAGGCAAAACTCTTAATAGATATTTAAAAGCTGTAATGCTGTAATCTGATTTGAGAGATGAGAATATGGCCTCTGTGTGCTTTGCTCTGGGAATTTAAAAGCAAGGTGGTTTCTGCTTGGCTTTAGCAGAGCTAGATGTTTCCTTTGGTATATGCTGCCCCTTGGTGTCAGGCTGCAGGACTGCATCTGGAAGCCCTCTAATTCCCAGAGTGTGCTTGATACTGTAAATCGAGCATGGCCCTTCTTCAGGAACTTGTCTGTGTTGTAAGCCAGCCCCAGCCTCTGCCCTCCAGGAGACTTTCAGAAACAAAGATAATGTCAGAAGTCTCAACAGGACCCTGTCAGGCCAGTGACACAAATTTACAGGTGACAGGAAATCCCAGGTGGGCAGGGGAGACATACCTGTTCATAGCCCAGAGGGGTCCTCCAGCAGCACCTTACTTGCTCTATGAGTCATTAATTACAGTTTTACTTTTCAGTTTCTGGTGTGTGTCATAACCCTTAGGACTAAAAGCTATAACTTCACATCCAAGATAGCATGCAAAGAATGAGAGAAATGGAAATATCAGATATGGGAGAGTTTAAAAGTAAGGACTATTGCAGAGGAAAAAAAGCTATTGAAAATCCACAAGTGGGAGGCAAAAAGAGCAGAGCTGCTGGAAAGTGAGGCTTTGGCCATAGAGCCCGAAAAAAAGGAAATATGTGAAAAATAAGCCATCAATATTACCTGGGATACAACTGACACCCTAAAGGTACTTGAGCCTGCCACAGATTCCTAGGAGGGTCTGCCTCAGAGGCCAGGCCAGAGGCGTATAGGAGGCTAAGCTGTCTCCTTCCAAAGTTTCCAGTTTTGTCTTTTTAAGTAACCTGGTTCAAATGTTCTGTCACTTTCATAACAATGACATGGGTGAGTCTAAAATAATTATATGGGGTAAGAGGGAGAGATTACAAAAGGGCAGGAAGAATCTTTTGGGCATGATGAATATGTTCATTATCTTGATTGTGGTGATGGTTTTACAGGTATATACATGTCAGAACTTAAGGTTTGCATTTCAAATACATGCAGTTTATTGTATGTCAATTATAACTCAATAAAGCACTTCAAAAAAAGAAAGAAAAAACTTTCCCAGAATCACATGAATAGATTATAGCAAACTGAGATTCAAATCCATGTTTGTCTGACAAAAAGATTAAACCATGCAGCCATTTAAAAGTAGAATTATAAAGACTACAGAAATGCAAAAGAAAAAAAAAGACTACAGGGATGCAAAAAAAAATTTTTAGCAAAACAAGTGAAAATAGTAAAATAAAAATCATATGTATGCTACAATGGAAAATTTGTGTACATATAGAAAGAAGGAAAATGAAAATTGTTTTAATAGTTATTTAATAGAATTATGGATGATTTTAAAATTCTTTCTCAGTAGATGCAGGAAAAGCATTTGAAATTCAACATCATTCATGATAAAAACTGTTACCAAAGTGGGTATGAAGGGACCATACCTCAACATAATAAAAACTATTTATGACAAACCCACAGCCAACATAATACTCAATGGTGAAAAGCTGAAAGCCTCACCCCTAAAATATGGAACAAGCCAAGGATGCCCACTCTCACCACTTCTATTCAGCATAGTATTGGAAGTGCTAGCCACAACAATCAGACAAGAAAAAGAAATAAAACGTATCTAAATTGGAAGGGAAGAGGTAAAATTGTCATTATATACAGGTGACATGATACTATATATAGAAAACCCTAAAGACTCCACACAAAAACTACTAGAACTGATAAATGAATTAAGCAGGGGAGCAGGATATAAGAGTATATACAGAAATCAGTTGCATTTCTTTACACTAACAATGAAAAATCAGAAAGGGAAAGTAAAAATCAATCCCTTTAAAAATCACATCAAAAAATAATTAAATAAAATACTTAGGAATAAACATGAACAAGGAGGTGAAAAACACATGCTGAGAATTATAAGACATTAATATAGGAAACTGAAGATGATTCAAAGAAATGGAAAGATATCCCATGCTCCTGGGTTGGAAGATTATTGTTAAAATGGCCATACTACCCAAAGCAACCTACAGATTCAATGCAATCCCTATCAAATTACCATGGCACTTTTCATAGAACTAGAACAAATAATCCTAAAATGATTTATATGGAACCATAAAAGACCCAGAATTGCCAAAGCAATCCTGAGGAAAAGAACAAAGCAGGAAGCGTAACCCTCCCAGACTTCAGACAATACTACAAAGCTACAGTAATCAAAAGAGCATGGTATGGCTTCCCTGGTGGCGCAGTGGTTGAGAGTCCGCCTGCCAATGCAGGGGACACGGGTTCGTGCCCCAGTCCAGGAGGATCCCACATACCACGGAGTGG
Organism: Neophocaena asiaeorientalis asiaeorientalis; assembly: GCF_003031525.2. Classification (NCBI taxonomy): domain Eukaryota; kingdom Metazoa; phylum Chordata; class Mammalia; order Artiodactyla; family Phocoenidae; genus Neophocaena; species Neophocaena asiaeorientalis. Next base: position 3,504,877 of record NW_020175829.1, on the reverse strand, counting down.
CTGGACCCGTGAGCCATGGCCGCTGAGCCTGCGCGTCCAGAGCCTGTGCTCCGCAATGGGAGAGGCCACAGCGGTGACAGGCCCACGTACCGCAAAAGAAAAACAAACAAAAAAAAAAAAACAGCATGGTATTGGCACAAAAACAGACATATGGATCAACGGAACAGAACAGAGAGCCCAGAAATAAACCCACACACCTATGGTCAATTATTCTTTGACAAAAGAGGCAAGAATATACAATGGAGAAAAACAGTCTCAGCAAGTGGTGTTGGGAAAGCTGGACAGCTGCATGTAAATCAATGAAGTTAGAACACACCCTCACTTCATACACAAAATAAACTCAAAATGGCTTAAAATATAAGACATGACACCATAAAACTCCTAGAAGAGATCTTAGGCAAAATATTCTCTGACATAAATCATACCAATGTTTTCCTAGGTCAGTCTCCCAAGGCAATAGAAATAAGAGCAAAAACAAACAAATGGGACCTAATCAAACCTATAAGCTATTGCACAGCAAAGGAAGCCATAAACAAAACGAGAAGACAACCCACAGACTGGAGAAAGTGTTTGCAAATGATGTGACTGACAAGGGCTTTATCTGCAAAATACAGTAAGTCCCCTACATACAAACCTTCAAGTTGCAAACTTTCAAAGATGTGAACATGCGTTCACATGTCCAATCACGTAAGTTAGTTCACGTGTCTGGCGTACATAGGCGTGTGTGTGCATCCTCTACAAGTGGTTGTGCTTTTGTGTACTTTACTGTATAGTATTGTATACAGTATTACAGTATCTTTATTTCAAGCCCCAGATGTCTGGAGCAAGCGTAAAAGCAGCAGTGATGTAGCTGGTACTGCTAAGAAGCACCAAGTGATAATGATGGAAACAAAAGTGAAAATAATTGAGAGAGTAGAGTGACAAGAGGAAGAAGAAGTAACTGAAGAGATTCATGATGCAGGAAATGGCAAGGGATTTTCTTTACTTGAGGAGGCACTGTTAGTTTCTGAGGCACAGAACCCGAATGTAGAATGTATATGAAGACTGCAGCAGCCATTCAGAATGCAATCCAGTGCTATCATGTCATCTATGATGAGAAAAAAAGAGCTACTGCCCAGACATCACTGGATCGTTTTTTTCAAGAGGGTAGATAGAATTGAATCCAGCAAGGAACCAGAACCTGTGCCATCAACATCAGGTGTGAATGAAATTGAAGCTTGCCCTCCTTCTCCTATTGCTTACCATACTTTGGCTCTACCATCTCCCACCTCCTCTCCCTCCTCCAGTCAGTAACTCACCTTGCCTGTTCACTTGATGCCAGCCCCTGTATGCCAGCTGTTATACTGTACTACTGGACTTTTCAAGGTACTGTACTGTAAGATTAAAAATGTTTATATATATATATATATATAAATGTTTCCTTTATTTTTTGTGTTTGTTATTTGTGTGAAAAGTATTATAAACTTATTACCGTACAGTATTATATAGCTGATTGTGTTAGTTGGGTACGTAGACTAACTTTGTTGGACTTAATGAACAAATTGGACTTACGAATGTGCTCTCAAAACAGAACTCATTTGTGTGTAGGGGTCTTACTGTATACAAGCAGCTCATACAACTCAATAACAAAAAAACACAAACAACCCAATCAAAAAATGGGCAGAACACCTAAACAGACATTTCTCCAGATGGCCAATAGGCACATGAAAAGATGCTCAACATCGCCAATTATTAGAGAAATGCAAATCAAAACTGCAATGACGTACCACTTCACACCAGTCAGAATGGCCATTCATTAAAAAGTCCACAAACAATAAATACTGGAGAGGATATGGAGAAAAGGGAACCCTTCTACACTGTTGGTGTGAATGTAAATTGGCACAGCCACTATAGAGAACAATATGGAGGTTCCTCAAAACCTAAAAATAAAGTTGCCATATGACACAGCAGTCCCACTCTTGGGCATATATACGGACAAAACTACAATTCAAAGAGATACATGTGGGCTTCCCTGGTGGCGCAGTGGCTGAGAGTCCGCCTGCCGATGCAGGGGACGCAGGTTCATGCCCCGGTCTGGGAAGATCCCACATGCCGCGGAGCGGCTGGGCCCGTGAGCCATGGCCGCTAAGCCTGCACGTCCGAAGTCTGTGCTCCGCAACGGGAGAGGCCACAACAGTGAGAGGCCCATGTACCGCAAAAAGAAAAAAAAGAGATACAGGCACCCCTATGTTCATAGCAACACTATTTACAATAGCCAAGACATGGAAACCACCTAAATGTCCATCAACAGATGAATGGATAAAGAAGATAAGGTACATATATAAAATGGAATATTACTCAGCCATTAAAAAGACTGAAATAATGCCATTTGCAGCAACATGGATGGACTTGGAGATTATCATACTAAGCGAAGTAAGTCAGACAAAGAAAGACAAATATCATATGGTATTGCTTATATGTGGAATCTAAAAAAAGAATGATACAAATGAACTTATTTACAAAACAGAAACAGACTCACAGACTTAGAGAATGAACTTATGATTACCAGGGGGAAGGGTGGGGAGGAGGGATAGATTGGGAATTTGGGATTGACATGTACACACTGCTATATTTAAAATAGATAACCAACAAGGACCTACTGTATAGCACAGGGAATGCTGCTCAATATTCTGTAATAACCTAAATGGGAAAAGAATTTGAAAAATAATAGATACATGTATATGTATAACTGAATCACTTTGCTGTACACCTGAAACTAACACAACATTGTTAATCAACTATGCTCCAATATAAAATAAAAAATATTTTTAAAGATGTGGTACAGGGCTTCCCTGGTGGTACAGTGGTTGAGAGTCCGCCTGCCGATGCAGGGGACACGGGTTCGTGCCCCGGTCCGGGAAGATCCCACATGCCGCGGAGCGGCTGGGCCCGTGAGCCATGGCCGCTGAGCCTGCACGTCCGGAGCCTGTGCTCCGCAACAGGAGAGGCCACGGCAGTGAGAGGCCCACGTACAGCAAAAAAAAAAAAAAGATGTGATATATATACACAATGGAATACTACTCAGCCATAAAAAGAATGAAATAATGCCATTTGCAGCAACATGGATGGACCTAGAGATTATCATATTAAGTGAAGTAAGTCAGAAAGAGAAAGACAAATATGATACTATATCACTTATATGTAGAATCTAAAATATGACACAAATGAACTTATCTACAAAACAGAAACAGACTCACAGACATAGAGAACAGACTTGTGGTTGCCAAAGGAGGGGGGGCTGGGGGAGGGATGGACTGGGAGTTTGGGATTAGCAGATGCAAACTATTATATATAGGATGGATAAACAATAAGGTCCTCCTATATAGCACAGGGAAATATATTCAATATTCTGTAATAAACCATAATAGAAAAGAATATGAAAATATATATATGTGTATAACTGAATCACTTTGCTGTACAGCAGAAACTAACACAGCATTATAAATCAACTACACTTCAATAAAACAAATTTTTAAAAACTTTTAATGTTGCTGTTAAATTGCTTTTTCACTTAAAACATCAATTGTAATTATACATTGTTTTAAATTATAATCTATCTTCATATTAGGCAAGTGTTTATTTTATTTCATTTTATTTTAATATTTTTTATTTATTTATTTTGGCTACTCCAGGTGTTAGTTGCAGCATTCAGGATATCTTTTTTTAGCTGTGGCATGAGAACTCGTAGTTGCAGCATGCATGCGGGATCTAGTTTCCCCACCAGGGATCAAACCTGGGCACCCTGCATTGGGAGCATGGAGTCTTACCCACTTGACCACCAGGGAAGTCCCTAGGCAAGTCTTTAAAGTGTTGAATTGTAAAATTAGCATATAAAATTCTAGATTCAAAATTATCATATTATGTTTTTATACATGCATAAGAAAAGATAAAGGAAATATTCAAAAATGTTAACAGGTTTTTTTTTTCTTTCTGCTTGTGTTATTCTTGGTTTGGGTCATTTTAAATCTTTAGTAATAGCCATACTTTACTTTCATAACAAAAAAATGAAGTGTTTTAAAAATCATAGAGTTGACAAAGCGTTTGAACCACCCAAATACTGACTTGGCTATAATAGTCACAGACTTTCCTAAGGCACTTTCCAGCTTATAAATCCCTTTTCACACACACAATTAGGTAGCAAGTATTTACCCAGTGCCGGATAGAGTCTGTAAGAGATTATATAATTCAAGACAAATACTCAAAATATTACTGAAAAATACATTACAGATTATTAAATACTAAACCAAACCTAAACATGACCTAACTGGGCCTCCTTCTGCACTGGAGGGATATGACAACCTTGGGCAAAATGGCTCTGAAGCTCCTTTTCCTTTTAAAACAATTTTTATTCCAAAATTAGTTTAAGGTTCAACAGTGAGTGTGAGTGGGCTGGTGTGGGATTCCCATCCTTCACAAGGTGACAATAAGGTGAGAGCAGAAGTCCCTGGGGTCACTTCAAAGACAGCCACACTTCCTCTCCTCACCCTTGCTATCCAGAAAAACAGGTTTAGATACTTGGTCACACATTCCCACCAGGAAAAGTCAGATGTCTTGCCCCAACAATTACAGAAAGGAGAATTTCCGTTCTCTCTCCCTTAAATGAGTTCTCCCCTGAATTAAAGGCATTTATCTTGCCTTTTACCCACAGACTAAAGCTGAGCATCAAAAAGAAGAGGAATTCTAAAGGCAAGAGTTTGAATGTTCATTTCCTTTTCACAAGTCAAACATCTATTTTCCTCACTGAAACGAGATTTCTGCTATTTGCTCAAAAGAATCCAGTGGGTGGGAGGTAGGTGACATGGTGAAGTGGGTAGAAAAGACATTAAACCAGATTGGCCATGAGTCAGGGAACTGTTGAAGGTGAGTGCTGGGTACATGGAAGTTCTTTAGAGTATTCTAATTTCCTATTTTCTACATGCTTGAAATTTTCCTTAATAAAAAGGGCACACACACACACACACAATCCCCATCCCTGTCAGCATGAGAAAAAGTTTAACCAAACTGGATTTATCTCACCAGAGGAAAAGAAGTAACTTAATGGCATTGAGTATATGGAGGAATTTTGTTAGAGAAGAAGCTGCCACTTGCTTTTTGTCACTGATGCAATCAACTGAAGAAGAGTAACTTAAACGATATTAAAAGAATATTAAAAAAAAAAAAACCCTAACATGAAGGCTGTTAAACACGGAGATAAATTACAGGAGAAGATAGCTAAGGAAATTCTTTCACTGAAAATAGAAAGTGAAACTGAGTTATTTATACTGATGGCGAAGAAGAAGAACATGAATGCTTGTTAGTTGCCCAAATTTATTCTTGGGCCAAACAAAGCAGTCTGAACCTTAGGCAGTCATGGTGACTATACTGAAAGCAAGCAGGTAGAATGTGTCCGGGCAAGTGGCATGCATCCATGCCACAGGCCTGAACCTTAGCTCATGTTTATTGTCAGGACTAGCTATTAACAAGCCCAACAACTACACTTCCCTTGTCAGATAAAACCATATCCATTCTCTGCAAAGTTTCAGTGGTAGCCAGCCTTCAAGGATCCTTGTCTCCTGGTACACACCTTTGTGTAGACTCTCTCCACACTGAATGGAGCAGACCTGTGTTACCAGTAGGATATTGTGTGTGACTGACAAGGCTAGGGCATAAAAGACACCATGGCTTCCACTTTACTTGCTCTTGGATCATGGGCTCTGGGGGAAGTCAGCTGCCATGTTGTGAGGATACCCAAGAAGCCCTATGGAGAGACCCATGTGGCAAAGAACTGACCAAGAGCCAGGACTAACCTGTCAGACATGTGATGAGCCCCCTTAGAAGTGGGCCATCCACACCACCACCCTATTAGATCAGCTCGGTGCTTTGTGACCACCTAGAGAGGTGGGATAGGAAAGGGTGGGAGGGAGACGCAAGAGGGAGGAGATATGGGGATATATGTATATGTATAGCTGATTCATTTTCTTATACAGCAGTAACTAACACACCATTGTAAAGCAATTATACTCTAATAAAGATGTCTAAAAACAAACTGAAAAACTGAACTACATTTAAAAAAATAAATTTTATATGAAAAAAACAGTAAAGCAAATTGACAAAGAAAAAAAAAAAAGAAGTGGGCCATCCAGCTGCACGCAAACCTTCAGATGACTGCAGCATGATCTTTTGGGTAATACCAAACTACAACCACAGCTACACAGCTCCCAAATTCCTGCCCTACAGAAACTGTGCAAGATAAGTGTTATTTTAAGCTAAATTTGGGATAAATTGTTAAGCAACAACAGATATCTAATATAGTTTGTTAGTTAAAAGTTTAATATTTGGGCTTCCCTGGTGGCGCAGTGGTTAAGAATCTACCTTCCAATGCAGGGGACATGGGTTCAAGCCCTGGTCCGGGAAGATCCCACATGCCACGGAGCAACTAAGCCCATGAGCCACAACTACTGAGCCTGCACTCTAGAGCCTGCACACCAAAACTACTGAAGCCCACATGCCTAGAGCTCATGCTCCGCAACAAGAATGCCACTGCAATCAGAAGCCCGTGCACCACAACAAAGGGTAGCCCCCGCTCGCCACAACTAGAGAAAAGAAAGCCCGTGTGCAGCAATGAGGACCCAACACAGCCAAAAATAAAAAATAAAATAAATTTTTTAAAAAGTTTAATATTTTTTGTATGACTTCAGAAAAATGGCACAGTGTAAATTAATCTGTTCCTTCTATTAGAATTTCTCAGAAATAAAAATGTGAATGATTAAGTCCTCATATGTGGTCTCAGAAAGGACACACACACCGAGTTCATACAGGAGAGGGCATTGTTCCCTATTTTCTACAGCACCTTTCTCCACAGCAGGAATGACAATTTAGGGGAAGTAACAAGGGTTTCACTGCAAGTGACCTCCTTGACTATCTTAACAGAATTAATATAGGCCTTTTAAAAAAAAATCACAGTTTAACCAAAAATCACTGTTTCTGATTCTGGAAGTATCCCCTCATCACAAAGTTGCATTGCTTTATCACTCCTCAGCATCACTGGAGGAGTATCTGTTTTATTAAAGCTTCTCTGATAATTTCCAAAGTTCACAGAAGAGCACCAGTACTTATTTGTCATAAGTCTGTGATGTGCAACCTGGAACTGCAACAGCCTTCTTCCAGCCCTTCCCAGCTTCCCACAGTGAGCCGCTGAGAGGCCAGTGCCCACCTCAGTGTCTTCAGGGAGAAGGATTTCTCCTCCCTCCATTCTAGCCTCCTTCAATAAACAGCAACCCTAAAAGTTTTCTGGCTCTGAAATGTGATCTGCAGTGTAGCCCATTTTCCCTCTATTTTCTGCCACAAATTAGGTTAGAGTTCCTGGTATAGACCCAGCGTCTACACTGGCTGCAACAGTAATAGCTGTGAAGTCAAGCAGTGCAAAAAAGGTCTCCGGTGCCTGATGGCGGCCACGGCAGGAGGGTTTTCTCATCCACCAACTCTGCAGTGTGGTTTGGAAATCATTTCTGGAAGATGCACCGCAAGCATTGTTTCTTCACAGCTCTCACAAGAGTTTTTTGAGCCACTCATGTTCATTTCAATGAATTCTTCTTCAGCAGCTACAGTCAGCTTCCACTGCCTGCTGTTAAGAAAAGCGAGAGGGAGGCATGGGCATATATACACTACCAAACGTAAGGTAGATAGCTAGTGGGAAGCAGCGGCATAGCACAGGGAGATCAGCTCAGGGAGATCAGCTCGGTGCTTTGTGACTGCCTGGAGGGGTGGGATAGGGAGGGTGGGAGGGAGGGAGACGCAAGAGGGAAGAGATATGGGAACATATGTATATGTATAACTGATTCACTTTGTTATAAAGCAGAAAGTAACACACCATTGTAAAGCAATTATACCCCAATAAAGATGTTAAAAAAAAAAAAAAAAAGAACCCTGACTGATGTACCTCATTCAAGACCAACTCTGCTAAGTTGGTCAAATCTCTAGGGAGCCCTGCCCTAGGTCCAGAAAGCAGCAGACTCCCTCTCCACAAAGAACTGACCTTGATAGATTGGATTTGCCAGTTTCGAGTTACGTTACACACTTTCCCAAAGTTCCAAAGGTTAATTATGGGTGCATCTTTCTAGACCACTAGATTCCCTGAAGTTTGGCATTTGTCTCAACGTGACTAAGGCACCTCACTTTCAAGCAGAGCTGGATGGGGTCCTGGGTGTGAAGATCCTGCATTGTTTGCTTTTCTTTCAGGCTTTAATACTATGTCTGCAAAAGACCTGGATTCCAGGAAAGGCATTTGCTCATTTTTAGCATCACCTTTTCCCAGCAGTTCAGAAATGGGTTGTTGGTAGTGAAAGTGACTCAGATACCCTAATCTTAGTCAACTCTAAGTTCCCAAGTTTATATAATAATGGTATATAGTCCTAACTTGATTTGGCTTCTAATTATGTAGACATCTTTCTCCAGCCAAACTATTTGGTTATAATTGAATAATCTTTTAGATTTTTTTTTTTTTTTTTTTTTTTT
>NW_020175829.1:3420529-3496184 GCF_003031525.2 Neophocaena asiaeorientalis asiaeorientalis | reverse complement strand
TTAGTGCGCGGGCCTCTCACTGTTGCGGCCTCTCCCGTTGCGGAGCACAGGCTCCGGACGCGCAGGCGCAGTGGCCGTGGCTCACGGGCCCAACTGCTCCGCGGCATGTGGGATCTTCCCGGACCGGGGGCACGAACCCACGTCCCCTGCATCGGCAGGCAGACTCTCAACCACTGCGCCACCAGGGAAGCCCTCTTTTAGATTTTTTTTTTTAATTCTATGTATCCACCAAGCTGAAACATTTCTCTTTAGAGGTTACAACCTTAACAGTAAGGATTATTTCTTATGTAAAATCTCTCTAAAGGAATGTGAGTTGAAAAACTCACAGTCTTGACACAGTTCATAAACATATGAACATATGACACAGTTCATAAACATAATTTATAAATGTGAAATAAATGTTCAGAGGCTACTTCTGAAGAATTTGTGCTTTAGACTTTGGATGATGGACACATTGGATCTCAGTTGTATCAGCCACATGCCCTCACCTTACTCTTGACATGGTTCTCCCTGAGGCAAGCCTGGACGTAGATGGCAGAAGACTGAGAAGGAATGAATGACTCTGTCAGAAATCCCTTGCATTTCACATACTTCTAGAACTCCATTTTCATTGCCTCCAGAGAGGCTCCATCCCTTGGACCTATCAAAAGATAACTGAGAAATTGAAACTGGTCTGGCAGCTCTATCTTTTAGCAAACAAAGATTTTATTGCTTCAATTTCTGGTTAGACCACAACTTCCAGGAAGCCATTTTTAAAATTGGCTAAGGAAGTGGCAGGCACGAACTAAATAAGGAAGAAGTTCCTAGGAGCTCATGGAGTTAAACTTTATTGTAAATTGTTTTTTATCATTCCTAAAAATCTGAGACAAGAAAGTTTCTGTGGAAGACTTTAGGAAAAACAAGAATGGGATAGATCAGGGAAATTTGTGTCTGCAGAATGACATCTTGGAGGGAGTATGTATGGAAGCCTGGATTTCATGTGAGTTTCATACACAAGTCCTTATATTAGTCCCAGCTTTCATACGCAAGTCCTTATATTAGTGGGCTGTATTTGACATTGTTTCCAATTCCTGCCTTTTTAAAGTTTCTACTCTCTTGGTTTCCATCACCTCTTGCTATGCTGATTTTCTTCCAACCTTTCTAACTGTTCTTTCTCTGTGTTCTTTCCTTAGCAGGAAACTTTAATTCCTACCCTTTGAATGTGGGTATTCTCCATTGCTCTATGTGGTCAAACTAGAGCATTTTCATCTACTGTGATGGTTTTACCTACAAACTATGTGATTCAAATTCCCAAGTCTGTTTCCCCAACTCTGACATGAGATCTGAAACCCCTGAGAATCATATTAGTATGGTTTTATTTCCACTCCTCTAGAATCTAGAGCTACAACTTCTTGTGACATGCCAATGTTTCTCATAGCCCATCCATTTGCCTCTTCTATACTTACACTCTCAGGAGGAGAAATTAGATTGTTTATGGCTGTCATTGTTCTTTCTTTGGACTTGAATTGGTTATTGGTTTTACTAGTTTTGATGCATTTGTCAGCAAGTATTCAAGTAACCCAATAAAAGTAATTTAAACTTAATAAGGACATTTGTTATCTCACACAACAGGGGTTGGTTGTTTCAGTGTTTAAACAATGTTATTAAAGACCCAAGACCTTTTGTCTTTCCTCCTTACCATCTTCTGTATGCTGGCTCTAATCCCTCCCTGATAGTTAAGAGGTGACTGCTGCAAGTTCAGGTACCAAATCCTCGGATCATCTACGGCAGATTACTTGGAGTCCATCCATTTCTCCAGATTTTCTATATTTTCTAAAATTACCCCAGTATTAGGTCAGTTTGGTAGAGAATTAGGTTCCCGAACTGTAGCAGACTGGCCTCCACTAGAATTGCTTAAGCAGTTGTGCCTGGGGAGATGCCACTAGACTATGTTGAATAAAGCTACTAGAATCAGCCTTAGATTTTTTTTTTTTTTTTTTTTTTTTTTCGGTACGCGGGCCTCTCACTGCTGTGGCCTCTCCCGTTGTGGAGCACAGGCTCCGGACGCGCAGGCTCAGCGGCCACTGCTCACAGGCCTAGCCACTCTGCGGCATGTGGGAACTTCCCGGACCTGGGCACGAACCCGTATCCCTTGCATCGGCAGGCGGACTCTCAACCACTGCGCCACCAGGGAAGCCCCTAGATTTTTTTTTTTTTTAACATCTTTATTGGAGTATAAATGCTTTACAATCGTGTGTTAGTTTCTGCTGTATAACAAAGTGAATCAGCTATATGCATACATATATCCCCATATCTCCTCGCTCTTGCATCTCCCTCCCACCCTCCCTATCCCACTCCTATAGGTGGTCACAAAGCACCGAGCCGATCTCCCTGTGCTATGCAGCTGCTTCCCACTACCTATCTATTTTACATTTGGTAGTGTATATATGAATATATATATTCATGCCACTCTCTCACTTTGTCCCAGCTTCCCCTTCTTCCTCCCCGTGTCCTCAAGTCCATTCTCTACGTCTGTCTTTATTCCTGTCCTGCCCCTAGGTTTGATTCCATATATATGGGTTAGCATATGGTATTTTTATCTTTCTGACTTACTTCACTCTGACAGTCTCTAGGTCCATCCACCTCGCGCCTGTCTCTGGAGTTCATTTAGGCGGTGCTCTGAAGCCCCTCTCCTCGTGCGCTCTGAAACAATGGTCTCTTGCCCCTTCGGCAGGTCCAGACTTTTTCCCAGACTCCCTCCCGGCTAGCTGTGGTGCACTAGCCCCCTTCAGGCTGTGTTCACACAGCCAACCCCAGTCCTCTACCTGGGATCCGACCTCCGAGGCCCGAGCCTCAGCTCCTAGCCCCGCCCGCCCCGGCGGGTGAGCAGACAAGCCTCTCGGGCTGGTGAGTGCTGGTCAGCACCGATCCTCTGTGCGGAAATCTCTCTGCTTTGCCCTCCGCACCCCTGTTGCTGCGCTCTCCTCCGTGGCTCCGAAGCCTCCCCCCTCCACCACTCCAGTCTCCGCCCGCGAAGGGGCTTCCTAGTGTGTGGAAACCTTTCCTCCTTCACAGCTCCCTCCCCGAGGGGCAGGTCCCGTCCCTATTCTTTTGTCTCTGTTTTTCCTTTTCTCTCTTGCCCTACCTAGGTACGTGGGGAGTTTCTTGCCTTTTGGGAAGTCTGAGGTCTTCTGCCAGAGTTCAGTAGGTGTTCTGTAGGAGTTGTTCCACATGTAGATGTATTTCTGATGTATTCGTGGGGAGAAAGGTGATCTCTGCGTCTTACTCTTCCGCCATCTTGAAGTTCCCCCAGGTTAGTATCCACCCTGGGGATGGATGTTGTGTGAACATATCATTCCCTCTCTATGAAGACTCTCAGGAGAAGTTTCTGTGTGGTTTTTGTGCGGAGCAGAGTCCTGATTTGCTTAAGCAATCATCTTATGGACAAGATGAATTACCTGGCTGATAAGATGTCCTCTTTTTCTTTGGCTGCTCAAAGGCCTAGCGCCAAGTCTGGGGGCCACCTAGGCCAAATACACAATTTTACCACCTGTCATAAACCCAAATTCCTACAGCAGAAGCCACGCTCAAACTATTTGACAGCAGGTACAACAAAGGCCCCAATCAGAATGGGCAACAGTTGCACACCATGACCATCAGCCTGCATCACCAGCCAGGCAGCTAATGTAGACAGGCAAAATAGAGTGAGAATTTTAAAAGAAAACTCAACCTATTTTGGGTTTTTTTTTCACATTTGATAGAGATAGTCCATGATGATAAATGGGACTGACACTCTACCTCAGTGCTGGGGAGACAATAGGGAGTGGTGGGGACTGTGGTAAACTGGAGAATCCATGCCCTCTTAAGAATGGTGACTGCAGCAAAAGCAAGAACTACAATCCTGCAGCCTATGGAACAAAAACCACATTCACAGAAAGATAGACAAGATGAAAAGGCAGAGGGCTATGTACCAGATGAAGGAACAAGATAAAACCCCAGAAAAACAACTCAATGAAGTGGAGATAGGCAACCTTCCAGAAAAAGAATTCAGAATAATGATAGAGAAGATGAGCCAGGACCTCGGAAAAAGAATGGAGGCAAAGATCGAGAAGATGCAAGAAAGGTTAAATAAAGACCTAGAAGAATTAAAGAACAAACAAACAGAGATGAACAATACAATAACTGAAATGAAGAATACACTAGACGGAATCAATAGCAGAATAATGGAGGCACAAGAACGGATAAGTGACTTGGAAGACAGAATGGTGGAATTCACTGCTGTGGAACAGAATAAAGAAAAAAGAATGAAAAGAAATGAAGACAGCCTAAGAGACCTCTGGGAAAACATTAAACGCAACAACATTCACATTATAGGGGTCCCAGAAGGAGAAGAGAGAGAGAAAGGACCTGAGAAAATATTTGAAGACATTATAGTTGAAAAGTTCCCTAACACGGGAAAGGAAATAGCCACCCTAGTCCAGGAAGCGCAGCGAGTCCCATACAGGATAAACCCAAGGAGAAACATGCCAAGACACATAGTAATCAAACTGGCAAAAATTAAAGACAAAGAAAAATTATTGAAAGCAGCAAGGGAAAAACGACAAATAACATACAAGGGAACTCCCATAAGGTTAACAGCTGATTTCTCAGCAGAAACTCTACAAGCCAGAAGGGAGTGGCATGATATACTTAAAGTGATGAAAGGGAAGAACCTACAACCAAGATTACTCTACCCGGCAAGGATCTCATTCAGATTCTATGGAGAAATCAAAAGCTTTACAGACAAGCAAAAGCTAAGAGAATTCAGCACCACCAAACCAGCTCTACAACAAATGCTAAAGGAAGTTCTCTAAGTGGGAAACACTAGAGAAGAAAAGGACATAAAAAAACAAACCCAAAACAATTAAGAAAATGGTCATAGGAACATACATATCGATAATTACCTTCAACATGAATGGATTACATGCTCCAAGCAAAAGACATAGGCTTGCTGAATGGATACAAAAACAAGGCCCATCTATATGCTGTCTACAAGAGACCAACTTCAGACCTAGGGACACATACAGACTGAAAGTGAGGGGATGGAAAAAGATATTCCATGCAAATGGAAATCAAAAGAAAGCTGGAGTAGCAATACTCATATCAGATAAAATAGACTTTAAAATAAAGAATGTTACAAGAGACAAGGAAGGACACTACATAATGATCAAGGGATCAATCCAAGAAGAAGATATAACAATTATAAATATATATGCACCCAACATAGGAGCACCTCAATACATAAGGCAACTGCTAACAGCTATAAAAGAGGAAATTGACAGTAACACAATAATAGTGGGGGACTTTAACACCTCACTTACACCAATGGACAGATCATCCAAAATGAAAATAAATAAGGAAACAGAAGCTTTAAATGACACAATAGACCAGATAGATTTAATTGATATTTATAGGACATTCCATCCAAAAACAGCAGATTACACTCTCTTCTTTAGTGCACACAGAATATTCTCCAGGATAGATCATATCTTGGATCACAAATCAAGCCTCAGTAAATTTAAGAAACTTAAAATCATATCAAGCATCTTTTCTGACCACAACGCTATGAGATTAGAAATTAATTACAGGGAAAAACACGTAACAAACACAAACATATGGAGGCTAAACAATACGTTACTAAATAACCAAGAGATCACTGAAGAAAGCAAAGAGGAAATCAAAAATTACCTAGAGACAAATGACAATGAAAGCACGACTATCTAAAACCTATGGGATGCAGCAAAAGCTGTTCTAAGAGGGAGGTTTATAGCTATACAAGCCTACCTTGGACAACGTGGAAGAAATGGACAAATTCATAGAAAGATATAATCTTCCAAGACTGAACCAGGAAGAAATAGAAAATATGAACAGACCAACCACAAGTAATGCAATTGAAACTGTGATTAAAAATCTTCCAACAAACAAAAGTCCAGGACCAGATGGCTTCGCAGGTGAATTCTATCAAATATTCAGAGAAGAGCTAACACCGATCCTTCTCAAATTCTTCCAAAAAATTGCAGAGGGAGGAACACTCCCAAACCCATTCTATGAGGCCACCATCAATGTGATACCATAATCAGACAAAGATACTACAAAAAAAGAAAATTACAGACCAATGTCACTGATGAATATAGACGCAAAAATCCTCAACATAATACTGGCAAACAGAATCCAGCAACATATTAAAAGGATCATACACCATGATCAAGTGGGATTTTTCCCAGGGATGCAAGGATTTTTCAATATATGAAAATCAATCAATGTGATAAATCATATTAACAAATTGAAGAGTAAAAAGCATATGATCATCTCGATAGATGCAGAAAAAGCTTTTGACAAAATTCAACACCCATTTATGATAAAAACTCTCCAGGAAGTGGGCGTAGAGGGAATCTACCTCAATATAATAAAGGCCATATACGACAAACCCACAGCAAACCTCATTCTCAATGGTGAAAGACTGAAAGCATTTCCTCTAAGATCAGGAACAAGACAAGGGTGTCCACTCTCACCACTATTATTCAACATAGTTTTGGAAGTCCTAGCCATGGCAATCAGATAAGAAAAAGAAATAAAAGGAATACAATTTGGAAAAGAAGAAGTAAAATTGTCACTGTTTGCAGATGACATGATCCTATACATAGAGAATCCTAAAGATGCTACCAGAAAACTACTAGAGCTAATCAATGAATCTGGTAAAGTTGCAGGATACAAAATTAATGCACAGAAATCTCTTGCATTCCTATACAGTAATGCTGAAAAATCTGAAAGAGAAATTATGGAAACACTCCCATTTACCATTGCAACAAAAAGAATAAAATACCTAGAAATAAACCTACCTAGGGAGTCAAAAGACCTATATTCAGAAAACTATAAGACACTGATGAAAGAAATTAAAGATGATACCAACAGATGGAGAGATACACCATGTTCTTGGATTGGAAGAATCAATATTGTGTAAATGACTATACTACCCAAAGCAATCTACAGATTCAGTGCAATCCCTATCAAATTACCAATGGCATTGTTTATGGAACTAGAACAAAAAATCTTAAAATTTGTATGGAGACATAAAAGACCCCGAATAGCCAAAGCAGTCTTGGAAAAAAACGGAGCTGGAGGAATCAGACTCCCTGACTTCATGCTATACTACAAAGCTACAGTAATCAAGACAATATAGTACTGGCACAAAAACAGAAACATAGGTCAATGGAACAAGATAGAAAGCCCAGAGATAAACCCATGCACCTATGGTCAACTAATCTATGACAAAGGAGGCAAAGATATACAATGGAGAAAAGACAGTCTATTCAATAAGTGGTGCTGGGAAAACTGGACAGCTACATGTAAAAGAATGAAATTAGAATACTCCCTAACACCATACACAAAAAGAAACTCAAAATGGATTCGAGACCTAAATGTAAGACCGGGCACTAAAAAACTCTTAGAGGAAAACATAGGAAGAACACTAAACCTCAGCAAGATCTTTTTTGACCCACCTCCTAGAGAAATGGAAATAAAAACAAAAATAAACAAATGGGACCTAATGAAACTTCAAAGCTTTTGCACAGCAAAGGAAACCATACACAACACGAAAAGACAACCCTCAGAATGGGAGAAAATATTTGCAAATGAATCAACGGACAATGGATTAATCTCCAAAATATATAAACAGCTCATGCAGCTCAATATTAAAGAAACAAACAACCCAATCCAAAAATGGGCAGAAGAACTAAATAGACATTTCACCAAAGAAGACATACAGATTGCCAACAAAAACATGAAAGAATGCTCAACATCACTAATTATTAGAGAAATGCAAATCAAAACTACAATGAGGTATCACCTCACACTGGTCAGAATGGCAATCATCAAAAAATCTACAAACAATAAATGCTGGAGAGGGTGTGGAGAAAAGGGAACCCTCTTGCACTGTTGTTGGGAATGTAAATTGATACAGCCACTATGGAGAACAGTATGGGGGTTCCCTAAAAAACTAAAAATTGGACTACCATACAACCCAGCAATCCCACTATTGGGCATATACCTTGAGAAAACCATAATTCAAAAAGAGTCATGCACCCAAATGTTCATTGCAGCACTATTTACCATAGCCAGGTCATGGAAGCAACCTAAATGCCCACCGACAGATGAATGGATAAAGAAGTTGTGGTACATATATACAATGGAATATTACGCAGCCATAAAAAAGAAAGACATCGAGTCATTTGTTGAGATGTGGATGGATCTAGAGACTGTCATACAGAGTGAAGTAAGTCAGAGAGAGAAAAACAAATATCACATATTAACGCATGTATGTGGAACCTAGAAAAATGGTACAGATGAGCGGGTTTGCAGGGCAGAAGTTGAGACACAGATGTAGAGAACAAACGTATGGACACCAAGGGGGGAAAACCGCGGGGGGGTGGGGATGGTGGTGTGCTGAATTGGGCGACTGGGATTGACATGTCTACACTGTTGTGTATACAATTGATGACTAATAAGAACCTGCTGTATAAAAAAACAAAAAGAAAAAAAACCCCAAAAACTAATTAAAAAAATAAAGAACAGTGACTGCTCCTTAGATCCAAATAATTGTTGCCACATTAGACTATGGCTCAGAGCTCCCAGAACTTCCAATATGTTTAGACAAAGCCAGAAATCCTAATTTTGGGGAACTCCTGGATTTTAAGACTACACTCCATATTTGCCTCTACTTTATGTATCCTTATATATCACTTTAAATTCTACCTGGGGACAGAGCAGAGTATAAATAAACTGACTACAGGACATCTCCCCTTAGACAGCACATAGGCATCTCAAATGCCTTAGTCACACCAGATTGAATTGAACATTTTCACTCCCTTACCCCCTCATTCCTCCTCTGGAGGATCCAGACGGCCCCTCCTTTGTTTACTGTCTCAATCAGCAGCAACACCCCCATTCACCTGATAGCATGAGCCAGAAACCTGAGTGTCATGCTGTTTCTGGTCCCTCCTCCTCTCATTCATTCATTGTTAGGCTTTACCTCCTGAGTCCCCCATCCCCTCCTCTCCAACCCTAGCACGGAGATTCAGGCCCTTGCCATTTCTGGCCTGAATTACTTTAAGAGACCAGACTCACCTCCTGCACCCACTTTGCCTTTCTTCAAACTCAGCCTCCACCAGCTGCTGGGAGGCACACCTGACCATCTCCCTACCTTAACCTCATGGAGGGTCCCCACAATTTCCAGGTTAAGCCTAAGCTCTGTGAGGTACTCCTACCCATCTCACCTGCCCATCTGCCCCACACATAACACGCTGCTCCTGGGATGCTCACTTACCCAGCTCAGGCATTAGTCCTCCAAGGAAGCCTCCCTGACACCCCTCAGCTCCCTTGAATGTTCAAGCCCTCCTAGTGTTCCCATATCACCCCATGCTTTCCACTGTCCCTGCACAGGAACTGGATTAAAGGAAAATAATAGTAACTAATATTAGTCAGCACATACTCTGGCCAAGTACCATTCTAGACAGTTTAAATGTATTCATTCATTTCATCCTCAGAAATCATATGAAGAATCACTAGCCCTGTCTTACAGCTCATTAAGCTGAAGCACTGAGAAATCAGTAATTTTCCCAAAGTCACTCTTGGTGAAGTGAGGATTTGAACCCAGTTCATCTGGCTCCAGAGTACTTGCTCTTCACCACTGGGGGGCGCTGGTAGGGGGGGGTCTATCTCAAGCAGTTTCGTGGGAAACTCAGAGCCTTGCATTCTTTTTACTCAGAGATTTATGGGCTCTAAGTCATAAATTACAGCTCTGCCTGCTTTCTCTCCTGATAACAAACAACATACCTGCCACACCCTGAATCTGGACTCCACAGCCACAAAGACTTCCTGAGACCTGGGTGATTCCCAGTCAGGGCTCCAGAATTAGCTCTCTGGAGGAAGCTTGTCATCTCCACCCCCTGAAATCAAGATAAGAGCATTCTCCTTACCTCATCTCCCCAGAAGGCAGCTTTAAGGTTAAAAAAAAGAAAGAAAGAAAGAAAAAAGTGGAAGATTCTGGTTTCTAACTCTAAAGGTTGAAGTTCGAGGAAGGAGAGCTCTGGGCCATAAGGCAGGGGTTGGGTAGGACAAAAAAAAGGTCAGAGGGTGGTTACCATAGGGCTTCCTGTGTAAAAGGTGTTCTGGTTACCTTGCCCACAAGGAGAAAGAAAGAGAGAGAGAGAGAAACACAAGGGAGGGGCTGATAGTGGCTCAGGGCCCTGGGCTTCTGATGGGCCCCTTGCCCTGCACAGTTAGTTTCCTTCTGGCTCCTGTGACCATCCTGGCCTCCTGCTTCACTCCCACCTCACCTCGAGACACTCAGGTGTCATATTCCTGTCCAAGCTGAAAGATCCAGAAGAACCTTCAAGTTGTGGCTTGGCCTCCCTAGATCTGCTCAGGAGATTTTATTTAATTTTGCTCATGCTTTCCCAGATGCCAGTTGAATACCACTCCCAAAAAGACGCAGAAGCCATTCATGCTTCTCCTTAGACCAGCCAGCGCAGGGCATCCTGGACCATCAGCCCTGGGCCTAAGATTGCTCTTGGCCTAGAGAATCACCACTTGAAAGAAAAGAGAGGGGCAGACACAGGTCGGAAAGAGTCCAACACACAAAAGAGTATCTTGAAAGAAAAAACTCCAGGATAGGCTCTGGAGACTGAAACATCTCTCTTTCTAAAATAACTATTCCTGCCCACCTGAAAAAAGAAAATTAAAAGCTCCAAACTGTAGATTTAAAGAATGATGGACATTCTGGGAAGGCCAGAATGAATGTGTGGGAGCAGAAGGCACATGTGGAACGTCCACACTGTCAGTTAAGGATGGGTCCTGTCAGAGTGGAATTCCCAGGCACAGCCAGCCAGGTGTGGACAGTGGCCTGGGGCCTGCTCTTCCCTGTCCTTAGGAGCACATTAAGATCCCTACATAGGGGCTTCCCTGGTGGCACAGTGGTTGGGAGTCCGCCTTCCGATGCAGGGGACACGGGTTCGTGCTCCGGTCCAGGAGGATCCCACATGCCGCGGAGTGGCTGGGCCCATGAACCATGGCCACTGAGCCTGCACGTCCGGAGCCTGTGCTCCGCAACAGGAGAGGCCACAACAGTTACAGGCCCGCGTACATCAAAAAAAAAAAAAAAAGATCCTTACATAGAAGAGCAAAGTGATAAGGATTTTAGTATTCCTAGTTGCTTCCCATAAAGTGCAAAATGAACGGATATATAATCAGAGTTCTTGGGTCAAAAGAGCCTTTTCTCTCCCACGGCAGGCTTTTTAAATTGCCAATGGAGTGCAGTTAGCAAAATCCAGACTGTGGGAAAATCTCCCAACAAATAACCTGTTTTTTCTTCAACAAATAAATTGCAAGAAGGAAAAAAAAAGATAAATTAAGAGGCTTAAAAGACATTAATCAATTGCAATGTGTGACCTTTATTTGGATTCTAGGGTTTTTTTTTAACTAAAAAAAAAAAAAACGGGCTTCCCTGGTGGCGCAGTGGTTGAGAATCAGCCTGCCAGTGCAGGGGACACAGGTTTGAGCCCTGGTCTGGGAGGATCCCACATGCTGCAGAGCAACTAAGCCCGTGAGCCACAACTACTGAGCCTGCGCGTCTGGAGCCTGTGCGCCACAACAAGAGAGACCGCGATAGTGAGAGGCCCGCTCACCGCGATGAAGAGTGGCCCCCCGCTTGCCACAACTAGAGAAAGCCCTCCCACAGAAATGAAGACGCAACACAGCAAAAATAAACTAATTAATTACTAAACTCCTACTCCCAACGTCTTCTTTAAAAAAAAACAAAAACGCATATGCCCTTTAAAAAACAAAAACAAAAAAACCCAGTATGACATTTGAGACAAGTAGAAATTTGAACACTGACAGGATATTTGATATTAAAGAATTGCTTATTTTTAAGGTATGATTTTTAAACTCCTTTTCTTTTAGAATCACTGAAACATTTACAAGTGAAATAATATGATTTCTGAGACTTGCTTCAGAATAAACGGGGTGGTGCTGAAAGGGGCAGAATTGAAGGGTGGATGGTTGTTGGGACTGAGTGAGGGGTACGTGGACCTAGAGCTTCCTTATACAACTCAGTCATCTTCTGTGTGGGTACAAAATTCTCCATAATTATTAAATTTTTAAGAAGTAAAAAAAAAAAAAGAATTCTAGTTTTAATTAACAGAAACTATCATTGGAATAAATATTATCATTTCCTTCCTTGCCCTGCAATTCTTTTTAAACCATAAATTCTGATAAATCAGCTATATTTTAAACAAAACCTCCCATCTACAAAAATCTTTAGTTGGAGGGAAAATCTGTCTGTCACCGATAAGAACTAGATACAGTCCCCTCCAAGTGCCCAGGTAGCTTCTGAAAGAGCTCTGAACACAGGATCTTGGCTAAACTACTCTGTCGGGGGATTAGGTAATTAAGTCTAGCCAGAGCTACATAGAAGCTCTAATTAAACTCTTTTATGCCCTGAAGTCACGCACCCCAGGCTACACGCTGAAGCTGGAGTAAGGTACTCAGATGACAGCCAAGACCTGGTGATGCTGAGGATTAATCCCTCATCTGCAGGTGAGCTGGCCAGGGCCCAGGGCTCAGACTCCAAGCTATTAGGTATCAGGTGGATGGGCTAGAGCCATGCCCTCCTATTCTCTGTGAAAGAATGATAGAGGACTTTCTAGAACAAAGGAGGTCCCAAATGGAACAGGAGTTTTCTGCAACCCACCCAAAAGAATACTTTAGGTTTCCTCTCAGAGACAATACAAAGAGAAATGGGACCGAATTTCCCCAAAGCTAGCACCTTTCAAGTGGCACTGCTTTAGTGGTGAAGATTGGCAGGAAAAGAATATGCCCAAAGTAAATAAAGGAGGAAAGACAGTTTCATTTCTCCCAAGGTGCTCATAGCTCTGCATGACGATTACACTCAAAATTTGTGAAGTTTAGATAGGCAAATATTTAAGACTGTGAAAACTCTGTGTTTACAACAGTGTGAGGCAAAGACACTCACACACTGTTGACAAGTGTGTAAACTGACTGGTATGCCATCTCAATAGGGCAATTAATCCTGATCAAAATGATACATACCCTTTGACCCAGGAATTCTACTTCTAGAAATACAGTATATCCAAAGTCTCTCCCACCATCAGTATCTCTCTGCTCTCTACTGGATCACTCCCATCACTACATTCTAAAGATAACAGAGGGAGTTCCCTGGTGGTCCAGTGGTTAAAACTACCCACTTCCACATCAGGGGGGTGCAGATTCGACCCCTGGTCAGGGAACTAAGATCCTGCACACCACGTGGCGTGGCCAAAAAGTGTTTTTTTTTAAAAAAAAAAAAAGATAACAGAATCACTCTCAGTGCCTCTCTTGCCCCACAGTCCTCTGCTCCCTTTTGCAATTAAACTTGCTGTACGGGATTGTCAGGATTGTCTATCATCACTGCATTCACTTCCTTACTTCTCATTCTTTCTTGAACCTTCTGGCTTCCTCTCCCCACCACAACATAGAGATTGATGGTCTTGTCAAGGTCACCAACGTTCTCCATGTGATAAGATCCAATAGTCACTTCTCTGTTCTTATCTCACTTGACCTCTAGTAATATTTCCTGTGATTGACCCCTCTCTCCTTCATGCCCTTGGCTTCCCCCAAAACAGATTCTCTGGACTTTCTTTCTGCTCCAGTGGCCAGTCCTTCTCAGTCTCTTTTACTGGCTCCTTCTCTGCTTGAAAAGTTTTAAGTGTCAAAGGCCTTTGTCCCAGGCCCCCTTCTCTTCATCTATTCTCTTGCCTAGAATAGCTAAGTCCTTTACTTTTAAAGTGCTAGTGATATGGCAAAGACTCAAATCTGGATCTCTCACCCTGATCACTGAAAATTCCAGACTCAGATATCCAAATGTCCTACTCAACGGTTCTACTTGGATGTCTGACAGGCATCTCAAACTCAAGATGTCTTGGCCAAAACAGAACTCTTGACTTTCAAACTCCAAACTTGCTCACGCCTAATTATTTCATCATTATCCACTGAGAAAAAAATCTATGATCTTCGATTCCTAGATTTCTCTTTTCCTCACATCTTTTGACTCTACCTTCAAAACGCAGCCCAAATTAGTTCCCTTCTATCATCACCCGAATTCAAGCCGACATCATCTCTTGCTTGCGTTGCTGGAATTCCCTAATTGTTCCTGCTTCCCTCTTGCCCTTCTATAATCCATATCCTGTGACTATCAGTAAGACAATCCTATGGCATCCCACCTAGAAGGAAAGTCAAGCTCCTTACTCCCTTACAAATCTCTTCAGTTACCCAGCACCTGCCTGTCTCTCCAACCTATTTGCTCATACTTATTCCCCTCACCCATTCCCATGAAGCTCTTGCTTGGAATCCTCCCAGGGCTGGCTTTCTTGTCCTTTATATTGCAACTTAAATTTCACCTTCTTTGAAACCTTCCCTGAAACCCTAGTATTCTTAGCATTTGCCCTCTCTTAAAATTTACTACTAGTAGATATTTTTCTTATTTCTGGTCTCTGCCCAATCAGAAAGTCAACTCAGTGAGAACAGGGATCTTGCCTATTTTGTTCTCCACAATGTCCCTCACTGCCTTGAGCATGACTTGGCATATAGTACATGGTGGAAGAATACTGAATGAACAAGTATGTAAAGATATAAAAAGATATTCACCCAAAGATTGCCTGAATAGCAATATATGTATAGCAAAAATCTGGAAACAACCTAAAAGCTGGAGGATTCCTTATATAGTATATCCATACAATGGATACAACCATTTAAAATAATGAGGTCAATCTCTAAATGCTGATATGGAAATAATGTCCAAGATGTGTTCATATACAGTGTGGTAGCCAGCCTCCAATATGGCCCTCAGTGATCCTTGACTCCTGCTTTTATGCTCTTATGTAGTCCCCTCCCAAAGTGAATTGCATTTAGTCTGTGTGACCAGTAGAGTAAGGTGGAGATGATGGTGTGACTTCTGAGGCTGGGTTCTAAAGGTCATTGCAGGTCCTCCTTGTTCTCTGGATCACTCCTTTTGGGGGAGGCCAACCTTCGTGTTATGAGATCACTTGAGCAGGCCTGTGGAGAAGCCCTCATGGAGAGGAACCAAGGCTTCCTGCCACCAGCCAGCACCAACGTGCCAGCCCTGTGAGGAAGCCACACTGGAAGTGGATCCTCAGCCCCAGTCAAGCCTTCAGATGACTGCCACCTCGTGAGATCCCAAGCAAGAACCACGTGGCTAAACTGCTCCTCAGTTCATGACCCACAGAAACTACACCAGTTAGCAAATGTTTACTGTTACTTTAAGCCACTAAGTTTTGAGGAAATTGATTATGCATAAATAACATACATAGTATAACTCTTTTACTTTTAAAAAGAAGCATATATGTACTTATACTTATTCATGCATAAACAATACTTCAAAGGATGCACAAAGGGAGTAACTAGGTTCTGACGTGGATGGGTCCACTTTTCGGTATATGCCCTTATATTCTCAGATTTATTTACAAGAACCACTTATCACTTTTATAATTTTTAGGTTTATTTTATGAAAGGTTTAAGCATCACAATATTAAGAGAGAAGCCACAGTAATGGCCCTTCCTAAGCCTTCTTGTCCTTTTGTTTTTCTTGACTTTCTCCCACTCTCAAGATCTGGCTTTAGAATAGGCTCTTCTTTAAAGGCCTTCCATTAACCCAAATACTGGAGGATTTTTTTTTAATATTGATTAATTTCACTGAGAACATTAATCCCACAGTTAGGATGTTGCTAATGTGGGAATCCTGATTTAATTCTTTGCAGTTAATAAGGCAACAATGTTGCAATCATTGTGGGATGAGCGAATGAACCACTCACACTTGCTGGGTGCTGATGGCTTAACTAGAGTTCGTGGAGCCCACAGGCTAAAGCTGTGTTTTCTGCAGGAGGCGGTGCAGAACTGGTTGTGCCTAGTTTCTCACCAATAAAGACAGACACTGGGAAATATTCCACAGATTGACCAACAGGTAGAGGCAAAGGCAGCTCATAACCAAACCACAGAATTTGTCACGCTCTCCCTCAAAAAAAGGCATTTCCAAAGTGTGACCTGAGTGACTCCAATTATTTACATTTAAACAACCATCTCAGTGACATTCCGAGGCTTTGGATAAAATGGAGGACCAGATCCCTCAGGGTCTGGTTTTTTCCCCTTCAGAATGAGGAGTGGGGATGGACTAGACACATCCTTTGACTACTGTGAAATCAGAAACTTCGCTTTTTAAGACAACATCCAAGCTCTGCAGCAGACCCATGGTTTTAATCGATGAGACCTGGGAACAGTATGATGAACTGTACCTCTGATTTGGTAATACATTCCAGTCCTCCAAGGGCCTCCAGAGGGTTAAAGCTACAGGAACAAAGTTGTAATCAGTAAACTGTGCATACTGATGAGATTATAGCCCTAGGATTTATGAAATCTTGATCACTGGGAAATTAATTACCTCTGAAACTCCTGCTACAAATGACTGAAATGACATACAGAGAAATGCCCAAACAACTCCAATCAAGCCAGTTTAACATGTGTCCCGCACAGTGGGACAATCCACATTCACTTTCAAATTAAGAGAGTTCTCCTTTAGTCAATGGAGCCAAAGGAGTGCAACATTCAAGTGTTCAGATAGTTTAGAAAAATCAGAGTGCACTAAGACTGGGGGCACAGAGCAAAGACAAGAACATGCAGGGCATTTCCAAGCTCAGGTTCAGAATTCCTCCTCCCTCCCGTCAGGGGCCTGATTCAGGTAGAAAAAGACCTTTGTGAGCCACTCCTCAAAGGCAAAAGAAACAAACATGATTGGAAAAGAATTTGCTTTAGCAAACAAACACTCATGATTCTATTTCCCAAATCTTTTTTTTTTACACTTTTTAATGTAGATTCACAGACTTGGTGAAAATGAACCAAGAAAAATATTTCTTCGATAGGTAGTGATTAAATTATGATCACCCGTGCACGGAATACTACCTAGTCACTGAAAATAATGAGGAAGATCCATGTGAACTGATTTAGAAGTTGACATATACATGCACATATGTATTTACATACACATACATATTCATTCTTATTTTAAGAGTATAACATACATATAACATACATATAAAATACATATATTTTCTATAAATTATAAAAATTAGTTCCCTCTGAGAAATAAGAATGGGCATGAGTAGCAAAGAAGTAAAATTTTTTAATTTTATATATTTTTATTCAGTTTGATTTTTTTTAACCATCAGCAAATAGCAGGGGGCTTCCCTGGTGGCGCAGTGGTTGAGAGTCCGCCTGCCAATGCAGGGGACGCGGGTTCGTGCCCCGGTCCGGGAAGATCCCACATGCCGCGAAGCGGCTGGGCCCGTGAGCCATGGCCGCTGAGCCTGCGCTCCGCAACGGGAGAGGCCGCAACAGTGAGAGGCCCGCGTACCGCAAAAAAAAAAAAAATAGTAGGGACTTCCCTGGTGGCGCAGTGGTTAAGGATCCGCCTGCCAGTGCAGGGGACACAGGTTCGATCCCTAGTCTGGGAAGATCCCACATGCTGCAGAGCAACTAAGCCCGTGCGCCACAACTACTGAGCCTGCGCTCTAGAGCCCGTGAGCTACAACTACTGAGCCTACGTGTCACAACTACTGAAGCCCGCGTGCCTAGAGCCCGTGCTCCACAACAAGAGAAGCCACCGCAATGAAAAGCCTGCGTACTACAACGAAGAGTAGCCTCCACTCACCGTAACTAGAGAAAGCCTGCGCGCAGCAACGAAGACCCAACACAGCCAAAAATAATTAATTAATTTGTTAAAGTCACTTAAAAAATAGCAAACACCAAAAAAATGTTTTCCATTGGATGAGCCCACAGACCACCTGCATGGCTCCTGAGAGCCATTTGTTTCTTCTCCCTTTTATCCTGTGTCCACCATCCTTTGCTTTCCCACCTATAAAATGGGAACCCCACTATGAGACAGCCTGCTTTGAGACTGAAAGCAGAGCCAGCAAGGAAGGCAGGGTGTATCTGGCACTGAAGTGAAAGGGGGCAAATCAGAAATGAGATCACATCAGTAGTTAGGGAGTAACAGTAATAATGCTACATAAAATTTATGAGCATATATGTGCCAAACATTTAATCCTAATAACTCTATAAGATACTATTATCCTCATTTTACAAATGAGGAAACTGAAGCACAGAGAAGCATCTTCCCTAAGTTAAATAAAACAAAGAAATAATGGAGTCAGAATTCAGCCCTGCCTGGCAGCCACTAAGCTGTGCTGCTTCAATACAAAGTAAAATAACAATGAGATTTTTTCCTATTAGATTGGTAACATTTCGAAAGATTGATGGGGCTTCCCTGGTGGCGCAGTGGTTGAGAGTCCGCCTGCCGATGCAGGGGACATGGGTTCCTTGGAAAAAAAAAAAAAAAAAAAAGAAGATTGATGGATGAGCATTTCAGGAAATAGGTGCAAACATACTTTTTGGTAGAAGTATAAATTACTGAAGGCCATTTGGCAAGTGTTACCAAAATTTTAAATGGGCATCGATAACTTTTGACCTGGCCATTCTATTTTCAGGACCTCATCCTACAGAAATACTCACAAAGATGTCTACACACAGATGTTCAATGAGGCACTATTTTTTTAATTAGTTAATTAATTAATTAATTTTATTTTTGGCTGCGTTGGGTCTTTGTTGCCGTGCGCGGGCTTTCTCTAGTTGTGGTGAGCGGGGGCTACTCTTCACTGTGGCGCACAGGCTTCTCATTGTGGTGGCTTCTCTTGTTGGGGAGCACAGGCTCTAGGTGTGAGGGCTTCAGTAGTTATGGCACGCGGGCTCAGCAGTTGTGGCTCATGGGCTCTAGAGCACAGGCTCAGTAGTTGTGGCACGTGGGCTCAGCTGTTCCGTGGCACGTGGGATCTTCCCAGACCAGGGCTCGAACCCGTGTCCCCTGCACTGGCAGGCAGATTCTTAACCACTGCGTCACCAGGGAAGCCCAGCACTGTTTTAAAAGAGGGAGAGAGAGAAACAATTTCAGGAGCCATAAGTAGGAAATAACTAAATGACTAAAACGTCACAATACATCCAAGATATTAAGTAGTCTGTATCCTTTAAAAATGGAGGTCAATTCACAGATGCAGACATGGAAAGAATTCTAAAATGTGGTTAAAAGAAAAACAATTATCCCAGAGCAATGTGTATAATATGGCCCTATTTACGTAAAAAATAAGCTGTGAGAATCACTTACATTTCTTAGAAGAGTGATGCCTTTGCTTCCCTTCTCTCACTCCCTCCCTTGAAAACAAAAGTGAAAGCAAAAGCCACATAACTCAGAGATAAGTTGTAAAAAATAAGTCATGTGTTATTTATAAATCAATCATACAATAAAACAATTATTTTAAAAGGTCACAAATACACCAGTTGTATAAAGTCAGCTTGGAGTCAAGTACCTCTTTAAATACATTGCAAATCACTTCTATTCCAGAAGTTCTTTTCCAAACGGATGTGGTTCAAACCCAGTGACGGCTTTATAATTTCATATTTGATAACAAGTCAACAAAACTGGCAATAAATAGTCCAACAAAAATTTTTATTTATTTATTTATTTATTTAATATTTATTTTTGGCTGTGTTGGGTCTTCGTCTCTGTGCGAGGGCTTTCTCCATTTGCGGCGAGCGGGGGCCACTCTTCATCGCGGTGCGCGGGCCTCTCTCTCACTATCGTGGCCTCTCTTGTTGCGGAGCACAGGCTCCAGATGCGCAGGCTCAGTAGTTGTGGCACACGGGCTTAGTTGGTCCGTGGCATGTGGGATCTTCCCGGACCAGGGCTCGAATCCGTGTCCCCTGCATTAGCAGGCGGATTCTCAACCACTGCGCCACCAGGGAAGCCCCAACAATAATTTTTTAAAATACTAAGTGGTAAACACTATTCCTAGTTGTGAAACAATCTGTTATTCAGACAACCTGAAGATTTCATTGAAGTCAGTAAAGAGTTACACAAAATTTATTTTTCTACATTTAAAATCCTTGATGTATTTTCCTTGAAGTGATAATGATATACACAAAAGCTCAAAGGATTGATAAATAATTGAAAGTCCCAATAAGTCAACAAACAGAATTCATTATAAGCTGAACGTAAAAGAGACACACAACATCCTGTTTGCTTCTCTTTTCAAAAACTGCCATGGCCCCTTGTCAAGTCAAAGCATTACCCAGACCAATAGTTCCTAAAGTTTGGAGTGCACGAAAATCTTGTTAAAATGAAGGTTCCTGGGCCCTGTCCCCACACTCTGAGCTCTGATTCCTGAGTATAATGAATCTGCATTTTTCAACAAGATCCACAACGATTTTTTTTTTTTTTCGGTACGCAGGCCTCTCACTGTTGTGGCCTCTCCCGTTGCGGAGCACAGGCTCCGGACGCGCAGGCTCAGCGGCCATGGCTCACGGGCCCAGCTGCTCCACGGCACGTGGGATCTTCCCGGACCGGGGCACGAACCCGTGTCCCCTGCATCGGCAGGTGGACTCTCAACCACTGTGCCACCAGGGAAGCCCGATCCACAAGGATTTTGATGAGGTGGTACAAGAACCCCACTGACCATTCAAAACTGTCCAGTCTTAACTTATTGCCATTGGTTGGAAATCTAATTCTGGGCAGCTCCCTCACCTCTTCAGTTTCCTTATCCTTAAAGCCAGTCAATTGGACCAATCACCTCTGAGGGCCCTGAAGCCCTAACATGGTTGTGACTGACCCCAGATGTAAAATGTAGTTTTAGCTAAGAACTTGGTCTTCACGCCAATACTAGTCTTTGCAAATCACTGGGTTTCTGTCTTTTCTCCACCTTCTGAAAAGTCTGCTTCCATCAGTTCCGTTTCCAGGAGCACCTGAGTAGAGGAATTCTGAAACTGACATCTGTGTTAATTTGGGGAACTTTCCTTATGCAAACAGGGAAGCTCCCAGCAATCCTGAGAGCTGTTGCATATACATGGTATGTGATGAAACCCCCTTGGTTGGGAAACAACAGAAGCATCCCCATAATGTTAATCAGGTTCCAAATCCCCGTACCTAACTTCCATCCGAGGAGCTGGAAAACTCAATAGGAGGTTTTAACACTGGTTGAACTTGAAGAGTAAGAGCTGGATTTCCTAGAGAATTTGACTGATGTGTGGGATACTTGCATCTGCTTTACAGTACGGACGCTCCGACAAAGCAGAGCATTCTTTGCGTGATCCCTGATGTCTTGTGAAATGAAGTAATAGACAAAGGGGTCAATGCAGCTGTTGAGGGTGGAGAGGCAGAGGGCTACGAGGTACAGGGCATAGACGTGGCTCTGGCCCCAGTTTTTAATCAGGAAGTAATGCACCACGAGCAGAAGGTTACTAGGAGTGAAGCAGATCAGGTACATGGCCAGGACAGTGATGATGAGCTTGATGGCTCTCTGCCTCTTCTTTTCTGAGTTTTTATCCAAGTCAGAAGATTGGAGGGTCCGGATCATCAGCACATAGGCAAAGGCCGTAAGGAAGGCTGGGAACAGAAAGATTCCGATGGCCAGAGAGAGGAAATAATTGAACATGTCCCCCACCAACACCGCCTTTGGCAAAACATCATGACAGGTCGTGATGTTAAGGGCTGGAATGTAGATGGTCTGCTTCATAGCGTATAAGGGGATAGTAACCAGCAGAATCAGCAGCCATATTCCCAGGGAGACACTGATGGCAATGCTCGCCTTCTTCATGGGGTACAGCATGGGGTTCACGATGACCCAGTATCTCTGCACACTGAGACAGGTCATGAAGAGGATGGAGCAGTACATGTTGCCGTAGAAAAAGCCAATGAGTACCTTGCAGAGAGATTCCCCGTAAATCCAGTTGTTGCCATGGATGTGATAGGCAATCTTCAAAGGGAACCAGATAACAGAGAGGAGGTCCGCCAAGGCCAGGTTGGCCATGTAAATCACAGCAGGGTGCTTTTTCTTCGTTCGGAAAAGAAAGACCCACAGGGCCATGCCATTACTTGGCAAACCAACCGCAAATACGATCATGTAGACAATTGGAAGAAAGACAGTGGTCAGTTTTCCAGTGAGGACAGAGGCAGAAAACTCATCCACAGAGAAGCCTGGTTCCACTGTTGCTCCTCTCCCCGTGATCTGAGGTGAGTTATCAACGTAACCAATGAGACTTCTTCCTTTAGAGGGTCTACTGGTTCCTGCGCAAGAAAGGCAAGGCAGACAAGGGTCATTACAGAAATCAACGTTTCCACAGAAATGCTGGTTTGTCCAAATAAAATCACTTCAAAGAAAGACAGGAGGGCCGGTGGGAAGGTCGCGGACAAGATGGTGCTGCTAAGCGCTACAGTCACCTGAAAATTTGGGCAGAAGAGGAAAGGAGGAGAGCAGCTGAGGAGAAAAAGAAGCAGAATGAACCGAAAGGGATTGAGAGACAACTGGCACGGACAGCATGTTACGGCAGCCCTGCCTTTCTCCAGAGCAGCGTAGCTGAAGAAAGCTTCCTGTGCTGTGTGAAAGAAGAGAAAGGAAGAAGACAGGAGGAGGAGTACACAAAATACTTACGGGTGCTTTCTTTGGGTGATGGAATTACTGAGATTTCTATGTTCTGGATTGGTTTGCTTGCTTTTTTTTTTTTTTTTTTAACAGCAGGTATTTTTTATGGGAGGGTTGTGAAGTATGTGTAGAAGATAACATTGATTTCTATGAATCTCGAAAAAGGTGACGGTATTTCAATTTATTTTTACAAACTGTCCACACTCATTAGTTCCTACCTGTTCTCATCATGGCCATCTATCTCACTTGGGGCCATAAGACAGGATCCAGCCTGGCCTGTCACTCCCTAGCCCAAAGTCCAACACGGCGAGATTCTCAGGAGCACAGAGATAGTCCCTCTCCAGCCACAAGGACAGCCTCAGCCGTGGGCAGGGATCCCCCACTACTGTGTGGGCTTCCTGGAGACCTTCCCATGGAAGCCAGAAGAAGACAGGCAAGCCTCCGGCCTCAAGGTCACTGGACGGATAGGTGCATGATTTCTGTTCAGACAAATGTGTATTCTGACTTCTAAGCAAGTAACATGGCAAGCTTTAACAATTTCCACTCTCATCCCCATATTATGAATTAAACTTTACAAATCACAAACCAATGGCATAGCCAGCCTATGCCAACAAGGTGCTCATGGACCTGCGGATGAACATGAGGGACAATGTGAGGACATGGAAGGATCTGCCTTTAATTCTGGGGACGAGCAGTCCTTCACCAGGGCACTACAGTATGCCAGGGAGGATGTGCAACCGACTCACAAGTTTATCTGATAATTTGTATGTTCAGTCATCATTTTTTCCTCTCCTACCTTTGTACCCATGTTCAGCAGGATTATTCACTTCTCTTAAGGCTTCCCAACTAAGAAGTGGGTGGATGAAAGGGTGTAGAGATCAATACTTCACTTCTCATTTAGCAGAGTGGGTGGCCCCCCAAAAGAGATGTCCATGTCCTAACCCCTGGAATCTGTGGTCCTTACCTTATTTAGAAAAAAAGGTCTTTGTAGATGCAATTAGGATCTTGAGATGGGAAGATCATCATAGATTATCCAGGTGGGCCCTAAGTCCAATGACAATTGTCTTTATGAGAAAGGCAGAGGGAGATTTGAGAGAGAAGGAAGACAGAAAGGAGAAAGCAATGTGAAAATGGAGGCGGAGATTGGAGTAAAGTCAAGGAACAAGCTAAGGAATGCCAAGGAATACTAACAGCCACCAGTAGCTGGAGGAGGCGTGGAACGGAGTCTCCCCTAGAGCCTTGAGAGGCGCCCACGCTTTGATTTCCGACTCTTGACGTGCAGAACTGTGAGAAAATAAGTTCTTACGAACTGAAAACAACAGCTGGTGGTAATTTGTTACCGCAGACACAGGAAGTTAGTACACTTAGGACCGACTCATCTCTTCTTCCAATTTCTTTTATAATTTTTTCAAACGAGCATGAATTATTTTTAAATTTAAAAAATAAAATAGGGCTTCCCTGGTGGCGCAGTGGTTGAGAGTCCGCCTGCCGATGCAGGGGACACGGGTTCGTGCCCCGGTCCGGGAAGATCCCACATGCCGCGGAGCGGCTGGGCCCGTGAGCCATGGCCGCTGAGCCTGCGCGTCCGGAGCCTGTGCTCCGCAACGGGAGAGGCCACAATAGTGAGAGGCCCGCGTACCGCAAAAATAAATAAATAAAATAAAATTAAAATTAAATAATATCCCTACATATTACAGTGTTCTTCAAAGCTTGACCATAACCCACAGTAACAAATACATTCTATATGGTAACCCAGTTCTGATACATATAACCATAATGGAAAAAAAGTTTCACAAAATAATAATTAGCCTTATTGTGCAGGGTACACTCTAATACTTTCTATTGTATTCTGTTCCATTCTTATAAAATCCAGTCACCACCTTCTACATTGATTTCATGACCCACTTACATGTTTTTCACAACCAGTTTAGCAGAGTGACCGATTTTACACACCACAAGAGAATAGTAACGACATATTTATAGACTGGTAATGTCTGGAACTTGCTCCAGGAGTCAAAATGGCAAGAGTCTCTGTGTGAGATTACAGGTTTAATTCCAGGACTGTCCTAATTCCTTTATCCTTAATTCCTAACTTCCTTATCCCCGTGGTCCCTGGCAGAGCCCTGGACCTCGCACATGGGGTGGATTGAAAAGCTCAGCTAGCCCTACCGATGAAAAAAAAGGAAGGAGAATCAAGAGCGCAGCTCATGTCTTTAGAGCTCTAGCCTGACCCAGTTAGTACCCAAACCACACAGACGCCGGCAGGGGATTCCAGGACACACACGCTTAATATCGTGTGTCCAGCGTTGCTTTCAACACTTCACGTGTATTAGCTTACTTCACGTTCACAACACCTTATGAGGAGGTACTATTATTAGAGCTGCATTTTCTAGATGCATAAACTGAAGCTTGAAAAAACTGAGTAAATTTTCCAAGGCTGAACAGTTGTTAGGTTGGAGAGTCAGGATTCAACCCAAGGCAGTCAGGATTCAACCCAAGGCAGTCCGTTTCTAGACTCCCTGGTTCTAACCCCTATATCACATAGCCTCAGAGACTGATGTGAGGTCACGCGCTGGAGTCTATTGAGACCAACCTAACCTGTGCGGATTCCACACGTCTGTTCTCAAACAGAAAATTTTAAATGTAAAGTTTTAACACCCCCGCTTTGAACTAGTCCCTCCTCTAATAATTTATACATTTATTTGTATTAATATTAACATGTTCTGGAAGACTTTCAGAGGTGTAAGAGAATCCTATAAATTCTCCATTGGTTTGAAAAGCGGTTAGCGGCTCTCCGGAGAGGCAGGTGTGGCAAAGCTGGTGACTGGACAGTGGACCCCTGTCCTGTGGACTCTTCCACTCAGAGAGCTGGGACACCCAGCCCAGAAACAGCCCACCAGAGACCAACTCAATGAATCAGACTGCGTTTCTACAGAATGGAGCCACCAAGATTTTCTAATTACCACAAAAAGACTCAATTTTTTCCCTTGGTACCAAGACAAACAAATAAAATTACATAACTTGCTTTATAAAAGGGAAGAAAATCTAAGCATTGATTGTCCGGAGTTACCCACATCACAAACATGATAACCGGACGTTATTTGCCTCCAAAGGGAAGAAGTACCTATGAAGTAATCTTGCAACAAACAAACGAACGAACGAACCCTCATCTGAAGAAGCCCCTGGATCCAACAGCCAAATTAATAGAAATAAAGGGGACAATAGGACATGTTCAATAACATAAGAATGTCATTAGCAAAATCCAGGCTGTGGAAACTGCTGCAGGATAAGGACCTCATTTCTTCAAAATATAAATTACAAGGCAAAAACCAAGAAAGAGGTGTGGAGGTAGGGCCCATAAATTAAAAGACTTATAAGACAGTATTAACCTTATGTAATGTGTGGACCCTGTTTGGATCTTGATTCAAACAAACTATTAATATAGTATTTATGACACTTATGAAACAATTAGAAATATGAACACTGAGTATTTGATTATATTACACAATTTTTGTCAGTGGTTATTATGTGGTGATGTTTGAAAAGGAAATTGCCATCTTTTATGAATACATACTGAAATATTTTAAGATGAAATTATATGTGGATTTATTTCAAAATAACGCAAGGAGGGGAACCCTCAGGTGCTGCTGGTGGGAATGTAAAGTGATGCAGGCACTGTGCAAATAAGTTGACAGTTCCTGAAACGGCTCACCATAGAGTTGCCATATGACCCATCAATTCCTACTCCTGAGTATACACCCAGGACAAATTGAAACACGTGTTCAAACAGAAACTTATACAGGAATGTTCATAACAGCATTATTCATAAAAGCCCCAAAGCAGAAATAACAAAATGTCCATCAACTGATGAATGGGTAGACAAAATGTGGTATACGCATACAATGGAACATTATTCAGCAATAAAAGGAAATGAAGAACTGATACATGCTACAATACAGATGAACCTTGAGAAGATTATGCTTTTGAAAGAAGTCAGTCACAAAGGAATATGTATTGTATGATTCCATTTATAATAAATGTCCTGAATAGGCAAATCCATAGACAAAAAAGTAGATTAGTGGTTGCCAGGAGCTGGGGATTGGGATGTTCTTATGGGGTAATAAAAATATTCTAAAGTTGATTGTGGTAATGGATAGACAACTGTGAATATTCTAAAATGCACTGAATTGTAGACTTGGAATAGGTGAATTGTATGGTCTGCAAATTGTATCTGAAAGCTGTTAAAGAATAACACAGGAAGGAGGGCAGGAAGGAGGCTGGGGCATCATTGTTAAGGCTGAGTGAGAGGTACCTGGGATTCACTGTAATATTCTACTTTCACATGTCTAAAGTTTCCCATAAAAATAAACACACGCCAGGTCAGGAAGGTTCATGTAAAGAGAGATAAAAATCTATCTTAAATAAGAGTGCTAAAATAAAGGGGAGGGGGGGAAGAGCAAGAAATACTACAAAAAGTTAGGGAAGGATTCAAAGAGAGAGAGAGAGAAAGAAAAATTTCCTGAGAATATTCCAACATACGACCTTGAATGATCTCAATCTGAAATACCAGTCATATTAGCTATGTTCATTGTACCAGTGGCAGAGCACACAAGCAGCGTGCTGCTTGGTATAACACTGGTCAGTTCTGACACTGGTAAATGTCAAGATGCTGCTCAAAGTTCCCTGAAGCCCTTTCAGCACAGTGCACAGACTTTTACCTCGTACAGCATCCTATCCCAGTCACCCCAACTCACAGAACTTGTCTAGAACTGATGCTATTCCAGCTTCCAACTCTATAACCCATCCGCACACCAGACAAAATCATTTCTATTTTCGAGAGCGAAGATGAAATTAAATGTACATATGAAGTTTAAACACATGTAAAGTTTAAACACACAAAAGCATTCTCCATTTGGGACCTGTAATCAACAATACTTGCCCAAGTACACAAGAATACGCACCCACTGATGCTTAAGGCATCATCCCCCCACCCCAATTACAAACAAACAGGAAATAAGCAACGTTCATCAACCACCATTCTAACTTACCATATCCTCAGCACAGTCCCTAGCATTAATAGCAGACACTACACTACTTAATAAGCATTGAAATGGAAAGAGAGTCACAATATGTCCATTGAAAAAAAGCAACTGGCAGAATATGCTTCCATCTATATAACAAAATTATAATTTGTTTGCAGATCTGAAGTCTAGAAAAATACCCACTAAACTATAAACAACGGCCATCTCTATAGAGTAAAATGGATGGGGAGGGGAAACTTACGTTTTTTACTTCACACCCCTCTATGTTGTTTGGATTACTTTTTCAAAGGAGTGTAAATTGGTACAATCTATTTGGAGGGCAATTTGGCAAAAACATCAAAATTTTCAGTGTGCTTGCCCTATGACTCATCAATTTATTGCTAGGAATTTGTCCTGAACGTATACTAGTAAAGTACACAAAAACACTATGTGCAAGAATATTTACTAGAATATTGTTTACCGTGGTAAAACAAAAATGTTAGTTTCAATGACCATCGAAAAACAAAAAAGGCTAGTTCATTAATTTATGGCATTTATACAATGAATAATATTCCCTCTACACAAGTACGGACAGATTTTTTTTATACTGACCGTGAATAGATCTACTAGGTTAAAAAAAAAATAACTGTAGGACAGAACGTACAGTATGATCCTTCTATTGTTACAAAATGCATATATTTCTGCATAGAAAAGTCTGTTGAGAGTGAAGAGGGGAGAGAAGAGGGGATGTTTCGCTTTCTTTTTAACTCTTCGGATTTGTACAATTTCGGGGTAAAAATGCATGGAAAACTTTTAACTTTAAAAACGCTACCTGTTCTTTGTTATATTAAGCACCTTCCTGTTGCGCACCCTCCTAGCCAAAGCAAGTACAGAGCAGCTACTTTATTTGTTTAAACTCTCCTCTTGTGTTCTTTCCCCTACTATCCTCCTCACCCCAAATCTTCTTTTGCTCCGACCTTTGGGAGCACAGATCAAAAAAAATAAAAGCTTCAGTCGCTCGGTACCCCTTCTCCAGGTACACTTTAGTCAACTTTCTCGTGTTCTTTCAGGATGAACTGTTTTCCTCTCAACATTTGTCCAGCTAATAAAACCATAAGACAAACACAGACTTCACTAAAACATTGCCTATCAAGGTTAATTAGTAACTACAAGGCCAGGAAGACGACCAAACACAAATTTAAAGTCCCATCTTCATGTTCTATGTGTTCTCTCTTATTACAAAACACTGGAAATCAGCCAGTGTTTACTATTACTATTACAAAACCATGTGCCCATGTGTCTATGAACAGAGGACCAATTAAAAATTATAATACATCCATTGACAACATTTTAGAGTCATTAAAAATGTTTTATATTTACTGATATGCTACTGATGTTTATATAAACACATACTTGTACAAAAAAATTTCTCTGTGAATATGTATTTTATGCACAGATGTATGAAAGCATGAGAAAGGCTGGAAACCAAAATGTTAGCAGTGCTTTGGATACTGAGGGTGATTTAATTAATGCAACCCCTTTTTTGGACTCATTTTTCCTTTACAGTGATCACATACAGCTTGTATAATTAAAAACCAATTACAAAAAGAACACAAGTTTCAGTCTCCAAAAGAAAAATGGAATGACTGCATTACAGGGGACTTCTCAGGTTTGTGACACAGTGGAAAGAAGTGCCTGAAAGAAGCCGACTTAAATGTTGAACTGCCATCAACCACCAGGTCACTCTGGGCAAGTCCCTTCACTTCATTCTTCATTTGCTATTTACTGAGGTCCTTTAGGGAATGAGACTGTGCTGGACTGTGGTGATGGAGGTGCCGCTAGGGGTCCCTGGCCTCCTGGAGTACGTGATCTGGTGGGGAGACAGATGAAACATATTTACAGAAATAACTATCGATTACTGTTGTGATCAGAAAGAAAGCAGAGGCCTGATGGACAGTTTTCCTTGCCCCTCACTCCTCAATTCAGTGGCCCGTATCTGTAAAATGAGAAGGTTACACTCTAGGCTGAGTTCCCTTCCATAAGGCAGTCTTTTGGGGAAAAACCTTGGAGAAGAAAAATCAAACCTAGGATGTGTCCTGCTGCAAACTGAGGGGCACACCTTAGGGTCGAACCGAAGAGGGTAAGCAAAGACAGGTGCTAAAGGGCAGAAACACTGGTGAAGCCCTGTTTCTTAATTAAAATCAATCTAGCTTCAAGTTGTGAGGAAAGCTCCATCTACCTAAGTCTCGCTGTTACTTAACTGACCCTTTAGGACAGTTACCCTGCAAAGGAGTAAAAATATGTGGAGGGAAAAAAAAGTGCAATATTAAATACTTCTGGTTAACAAGTAACTTGATTTTTGTTATTGTTGTTAAAATAAGGCCCCTTATACTTCAGGAATCCCCGCCCAGCCCCTCACTTCGTAAACAAGAACAAGCCAGACACTCAGGCAAGCTTCCTATAGGAACCGTTTGAATTATAAAACAGATGAATCATCAACATCCACATATTTTTTTTTTTTTTTAAATGCAGGGGACACGGGTTCGTGCCCCGGTCCGGGAAGATCCCACATGCCGCGGAGCGGCTGGGCCCGTGAGCCATGGCCGCTGAGCCTGCGCGTCCAGAGCCTGTGCTCCGCAACGGGAGAGGCCACAACAGTGAGAGCCCCGCGTACCGCAAAAAAAAAAAAATGTTTGCACATACTAAGCTTTGCTCCTAAATTTTAAGTTTATAAGTTTTAACATATGGGTAAACGGACATGCGTGCATGACAATTTCAGTACTTCCTGTAAATAAATAAATGCCTTTATTCTTGTTTTTAAAATTTTTTAATACATCTTTATTGGAATATAATTGCTTCACAATACTGTGTTAGTTTCTATTGCACAACAAAGAGAATCGGCCAAATGCTTTTACACATGTCCCCATATCCCCTCCCTCCCACCCTCCCTATCCCACCCCTCTAGGTCACCGCAAAGCACCTAGCCGATCTCCCTGTGCTATGCAGCTGCTTCCCACCAGACAACTATTTTACATTCGGTAATGCTGTCAATAAAATGTGTACCAGGGGTGCAGTTTCCAAGTATCCACCAAAATACCCTTTGCTGTAACTCCAAAGGGAAAAGAATCACATTCTTCCGTCTAATTCAAATTCACAGTGACTTGCTCTTTTACAATGTCTTTATGAAGAGGATAAAAGTGAGAACCTGCCTTTTACAACAGGTCTGCACATTTCGCAGGGAAATTAAAACTTCCCTTTTAAGGCTACCCTGGCTGCCCCAAACAGCGGGGCGTCCTTAGAATCACAGCAGTGCCATACCAGGCTTAACAGCGCCTACGCCCTCGGAGGCCTGCTCCGCCCGGGAGGCTCCACCCGCAGCCGAACAAGTTGGAGCACACCCAGGGCAGCACACCCGTGGAACCCGGCTGCGGCGCACAAGCTGGCACCTGAGCGCCGCCAGGGACGGCTCCCGTGCTGTTCCCTTCCTGGGGCGGGCAGCCTCCGGCCTACAGACCTGAGCCGCAGCCAGCGAAGGCCGGGGAAACCCAGGGCCGTAAGTTCACTTGGTCGAATGTAAAGCAGGGTCGAAGAAATTCCATTTATTTAATCCGCCCAACTGGCCTAAACCTCGGGGTGAGCGCTCGTCACCCCAAGAACCCAGCAGGGTCCGGCCCTGACTTCCACACCCCGGCTGTGCCCTGTGCCAGAGGAGCTGCAGGCCCCGGGGGCGTCTTGAACGCCGTGGGCCGGCCCCAAAGAGTGGCCTCCAAAAGTTGAAGGAGGCTGCAAAAACAGAAGCAGAAAGTTTCCAGGCCGCGGGCTCCCATCCACGCCACGCCGCTCTGAGCCATCAACTCGCTAACTCCGCGGGTCCTGCAGGACCAGCCCGGACGAGTCTCAAGGGTGTGCGAAATGTTCCTTAAGGATTTTCGTGTTTGCGAAGAAACCCACCGGGGCCAGAGAGGCTAAGCCCTCTGGGTACTCTGTAGAAGCGAGCACTCCGCTCCCTCCCTTTCCCCTCCGTAGACTTCAGCCTCTCCCGCTTGTCCCAGCTGGTTGCTCCCAGGGCGCAGGGATCCCCCTTCAAAGCGGCCGAGAGGAGGCTGCGGGATGTCGGGAGGAGTTGGCGGCGGCGGCAGAACACCCTTCCCGCACCTGGCCCTCTTCCCCCACCTGCCCATGGTGCCCAGGACCCCCGCTCCTTAGCCGCACGAGCCCTCCTTGGCCAAGTTTCTCACCTAGGACGGTGCGATTGCAGGAGGCAGAGGTCCCCAGCAGGATGACACCCCCCAGCAGCCACGCCGCGCTCAGGCTTCGCATCCTTCCAGCAGCTCCGACACCCAGCGGGCGGGGAATTCGCCGCCAACGATTCGAAACTCAGAGTCCCACTCGCCGCTAGGATAAAAAGCCACCCTCCCACCTGCCCCTAATTGGAGCCTCAGCGCACGCCTTCCCCGCAGCTGGAAAAGTTTCAGTGAAACTCGAGAAGCTCGACGTACCTGCGCG
Organism: Neophocaena asiaeorientalis asiaeorientalis; assembly: GCF_003031525.2. Lineage (NCBI taxonomy): Eukaryota > Metazoa > Chordata > Mammalia > Artiodactyla > Phocoenidae > Neophocaena > Neophocaena asiaeorientalis. The sequence continues at coordinate 3,464,050 of NW_020175829.1, read as the reverse complement.
AGGCCACGCCCCGGGGCCGGAACGCAACGCTGGGCTCTGCGGTTCGAAGACCGGGCGTCCCGGCCCCGCCCCCGGCCGCCGCGCCCCACGCTGTGGCCCCGCCTCCGCCGCCCCAGGTGCGCCAGCCGCTAAGGAGCTGTATCGGAATGCAAATGGCTGGAACGCTCAGATCGCCAGGCCGAAAACTACCTTTAACCTTTAATTACTCCTAGGGAGTCAGCCAGTGTTGTCCATGCCCATCCCTCCCCTTTCCTAAATGGCAAAAAGCCATGACCCGAGCTCGCTGCAGTTATCGTCGGTACTTGGTAGAGACTTCCCAGTGTCGTGGGCACTGTGGGATGAGGGATGAGTTTCTAATCTGCATTGGCAGGATGGACGTCTGCGGACACCCGCGAACGCGATGGGGAGCAGGAAGGGGTCCCGGCCAACCGGAGTAATCAGGGATCTGGGTTTAGGTTTGCGCTCTGATGTTAACTAGCTGTGACCCCTAGTAATACTCTCACCCCCTTCTAGGCCCCTTTCCCAGTCTGTGAGGTGGTGAGGGAGAAAACATTTGTAACAGCTTGAAGTGCTTGAAGTGCCGCGTATAAATGATTTAGGAGCACAGTCTAATCCCAAAACAACCCGCGCAATAAGTATAACTATTATTACCATTTTACAGATGAGGAAATAGAACTGAGAAAGGTTGGATAAATTGCCCACAGTCACACAGTTGGTAGACACAGTCTGTAAATGTTCATCACAAGAAAACTTTAGTCTGTGACTTCTGCTTTCTTCTATTAATCACTGCACTATAAATGCTCCCACCAGCATCTTTTCTGCATTGGGATCCCACAGTCCAAAGAAATATATAAGCAGTATGTACGCCTGTATGTATGTATGCATGCAGAAATATATAAGAGGGGGTGTGGGGAGAAGAAGTGGGAGACTGGGGATCGCTGCACAGGTCCTTCATTATATTGGTAATGTCTTTTTACTTGCTTAAAATACAGTGTACTGTAATTCATTTAAACTCTTGGGTAGTGGAGGAGCAGAGAAGAGAAACGTGAGTGCTGTCCTGAGATACTTGAAGAGTTAGCATGTAGAAGAGGATTAGACATGTTTTGAGTAGCTCCAGAGAGCAGAACTATGTAGTAGCCACAGTGGGGGGCTGATTTCAGCTCAACATAGAAAGAGAATTTTAACAGGGCTCGCTGGGGGAGTTCCCTGGTGGTCCAATGGTTAGGACTCGGCTCTTTCACTTTCGTGGCCCAGGTACAATCCCCGGTGGGGAAACTAAGATCCCCAAAAGCCGCCAGGCATGGCCGTAAACAAACAAACAGCCCCCTGCCTTAAATAAATAAATAAATAAATAAATAAAAACAGGGCCCCCTGGTCCCAGTCCTGGGGGCTGCCTGGTGAGGTTAAGGGCCACGTCACTGCAGGGCTTACAGCAAAGGACCAGAGCATCCGTCCTGCAGGTTGGAGAGGGAGTTCCCTCCCAGGATCAGGGGTCAGATTGGGTGAGTCCAGGTAGCCTCTTGAGGGGCTTGAGTCCTGGGAGTCCATGATTCTTCCTTGAAGACCAAAGTTTGGTGAGTCAGTTGCCAGTGACCATCATTATTTATTGAACAGCCATAAACTGAATGGCCACCATCTTGGCCCTGTGAGTTTCTAGGATGGAGCTTACCTCTGATAAAGGCCCTGTGTCATGTGTGTGGCCTCTTGCTGAACCTACCATGGGACCAATTAACGAACTAATGGGGGTTCCAGATAATTCAGGCAGACAAAATTGTATAAAATGTCATGTTAGCCAGTTGTTTCAACCATATCCCCAATAAGACACTTCTCCAAATTTACATAAGTGGAGGGTTGGCATTCTGCCTCTTCCCTCTGCCCTGACAGAGCTCACAGGAGCAGGAAAATAAATGGTTGAAAAGGAAGAGAAGCAAATGGCTCTGAACGTGCCATGAGAGTGGAATAATTGCTCCCTGAATAACAGGAGTGGACTGCTTCCCAACACACACAGACAAGAGGGGCCAGGGAAAGCTGTCCAGTGAATGAGATCATTCTTTTTAATGGGTGCCTTTCAGTAGCCCCATCTCTTAAGAATCTCTCATTGCTATGTCTGGTGTTCTTTTGGAAATGTAAGAGCGTAGCCTTTTAAATTGTATAACCCTGTGGGCAAATTCTGGCCTTCCCCGTTCCTAACATCTGTGTGACTTGGGAGAAATCACTACTTACCCTCTCAAAGCTTTAAGCTCCTTACCTATAAAATGGAGTCAAGGGAATTTCCTGGTGGTTCAGTGGTTAGGACTCTGCGCTCTCACTGCCGAGGGCCCAGGTTCAATCCCTGGTCAGGGAACTAAGATCCCACAAGCCTCCTGGTGTGAAAAAGAAAAAAAATGGAGTTGATTTTTTTTAGTTGAGATGTGCCTGAGGATAAAACAAATTGTGATTGTGTTTTTGTTTCCTTCCTTTCTCTCAGGAGTCTTCTTTATGCCCCCTACCTGCACCTCAGCTCTCAGGATGCTGTGTCCCAGAATCACACCCCTGGGCCCTCTTTTCCTCCCTGGAAAAGTTGCCTTCTAGAAGCAGCACCAGGGCCTTCCTCATCCTGTCCAGGAGACAGTTCTCCTGATGGGGATCAGGTCACTCCTGAGGGTCCTTCAATAGGGAAGGTACTCAATCCCAAGACATACCTTCAATCTTTCCAAGCCTCCATTTCATCAGCTGTTATATGTAACTATTACATCTATAATCTGGGGATGATAATAGTACCTTTCTTATAGGCTGGTTATGAAGATTCAGCCTGCTAAATGCCCATAAAGTACTTCTTAGCACAGTTCCTCACATATAGTAAATAAGAAATGGTAGCAACTATAGAATGACTGCCCCAAGGGGCAATCTTCCTCTTTCCAGAGAACAATGCATCAACATCCAGCTGTTTTCAACTTAAATTTTTATTAGTATTTTATGGAACTATGCCTTGAATCATCAACATTTCCAAGAAAATATTTTATTGAACAATGCCATGAGTTAATGATCTCAAGAATGCGGTTTCTCCCAGTGGCCTGACTACATTCATTTGAGTCAGTTTGCAGATGTTTTCTCGTGACTTTGGGAGTAGAGTATTTGCTTTTTAGATTTTGACTCCTTTGCCCTGTAGGGCTGGGGGGATTTTACGGCTCTGTGGAACAGTACAGAGAAATAACCACAGGCAATTCCAGACAGTCTGGCTTTCAGGGACAGGGAACTTGGTGCACTTTCTCACCCTCTACAGCTCTAAGGAAAATAAAGTAGGAACTGGGGAAGGCCAGACCCTGAGGGAAAAGCCATTTCATTCAATCATTCCTACAGTCATTTATCAAACGCATCAAACTCTTTCTGGAGAAACAAAGACTTAGTCCCTGCACTCTTGGGTCCCAGTCAAATATAGATGGAGGAAATGTGACAGTCATTTACTCACTCTGGACAAGGTTAGGAATGATCTTCACATGGTAAATCCTTTGATCAGTTCTCAGTCTTCATGTTACTCAACCCGACTGTGGAATTTGGCATAATTGACCTCTCTCCCTTCTTGAATGCTATGTTCACCTGGCTTCCTGGACCACTCTTGTCCTGATTCTCCTCCTGTCTCCCTGGCAACTCAGAAGGGGTTGGTTCTTTTCTGGTTCTCATTTACTGTCCTCGATTCTACCCTCTAGGGTGCCTGTGGGTTTGTCCTTGGACTGCTTTTCAATATACGCTCATTTCCTTTGGTCATCTAATCCAATCCTGTGTTTGTTTGTTTTTTCGGTACGCGGGCCTCTCACTGTCGTGGCCTCTCCCGTTGCGGAGCACAGGCTCCAGACGCACAGGCTCAGCGGCCATGGCTCACGGGCCCAGCCGCTCCGCGGCATGTGGGATCTTCCCGGACCGGGGCACGAACCCGTGTCCCCTGCATCAGCAGGCGGACTCTCAACCACTGTGCCACCAGGGAAGCCCTAATCCTGTGGTTTTAAATACTGTACTTATGCTGACAACTTCCAAATTTGTATTTCTATCCCAGATTTCTCCTTTCCAGACACAACATATCCATTTAGCTACTCAACATCTCCACTTAGACATGACTTTAGGCATATCAAGCATAAGTTCAAAACTACATTTCTGACCCACCCTGCCCCTCTCGTAGTTTTCCCATCTCCTTAAATTGCAATTCCATCCCTCCAGTTGCTCAGATCAAAAATCTTGGAGTCATCTGTGACTTCTTTCTCTTATATTCCACATCTGATCCATCAGCAAATCCTCCCTTGAAAATATATCCCAAATACCACCCTGGTTCAAGTTACCATTATCTTTTGCCTAGATTACTGCAATAGCCTTGTGACTTGTCTCTCTCCTTTTACCCATAAGCCTCTACACAGTCTTCTCTCAACATAGCGGTCAGACTGAACCTGTTCAGCTGTGCATCAGTTCAGGTAACTTCCTCACTTAAAATACTGAAGTAGCTCCCCACTTCCCTCTGCTTAGAAGCCAAAGCCTGTCAAAGGCTTACACGTGCTACCCTCCCCTACCTCCCATACACAACTCCCTTAACTTCATCTTTTCTGTTCCCCTCACTATTCTGCTCCAGCCACACACACACTCTTGCCGTACCTTTGCCTGGAATGCTTTTCCCTCGAACACCTATGTAGTTTCAGTCTTCACTTCCTTCAGGTTTTTGCTAAAATGCTATCTTCCCAGTGGGGCCTTCTAAGAAGACCTTATTTAAAATTATACTCCCATCCTATACTCTCCATCCTCCCTCTATGTTTTATTTTCCTCCATGGCATGGATTGCCAGATTGATATTCTACATGTATTTATTTATTATCTAGTTCCTCCACTGCAAAGTAAGCTCTATGAGTACAGAGTTTTTTTAGTTTTTTACTTTGTGGCATTTTTTAAAGTATTTAGAGAGTAACAGTATCTAGCACTGGCAACTGCCTCTGATATACTTATCTCTATAAGGTCTTAAATGTTATTATTTAAGTCCCAGTTTAAATCACTTTTCTTTTTGTGTGTGTGTGTTCTTGTGTGTTTTTTAATATAAATTTTATTTATTATCTAAGTCCCAGTTTAAATCACTTTTCTTTTTATGTGTGTGTGTGTGTGTGTGTGTGTGTGTGTTTTCTTGTGATTTTTTTTTTTAATAAATTTTATTTATTTTATTTTTGGCTGCACTGGGTCTTTGTTCCTGTGTGTGGCCTTTCCTCTGGTTGCAGCAAGCAGGGGCTACTCTTTGTTGCGGTGCACAGGCTTCTCATTGCAGTGGCTTCTCTTGTTGCAGAGCACGGGTTCTAGGTGCACAGGCTTCAGTAGTTGTGGCATGCGGGCTCAGTAGTTGTGGTTTGCGGGCTCTACAGTGCAGGCCCAGTAGTTGTGGTGCACGGGCTTAGTTGCTCCGCGGCATGTGGGATCTTCCTGGACCAGGGCTTGAACCTGTGGCTCCTGCATTGGCAGGTGGATTCTTAACCACTGCGCCACCACGGAAGCCCTAAATCACTTTTCTTAAAATGCAGAAAGGCAAATGTCTAAAGCACTGCAAAAGCCAACCTATAAAATGTAGAGGACAGATATTTTTATCTGTTTTGTCCACTGCTGTGTTCTCAGTGCTAGAACAATGCCTAGTACATAGAACGAGCTCAACAAATACTTGTGAATGAATTAATTCTTACATATTGTACACCTACTATCTTTCACTCACTCTGCTAGAAGCTAGGATTACAAAGGTCCGTATCTCTACCTCCATTGTGTCATTGGTCAAATGTGAAGAGAGATGCGTAAGTCAAGTATTGAGGGAGAGGAGTTGGTGAGTGAAGCATCTCTGAAGGGCTACGCACACACGGAGAAAGGATGACTCTTACCCGGGGGAATCAGAAAAGGCTTCCTGAAGGAGGGGGCATCTGAAGAGGGCTTTGAAGGATGAATAGTTCGCCAGGTGATAAATAAATCTCCAGATAAATCTCCAAATCTTAGTTGCTTCACTGAAATAGATGTTTCTTTCTTACTCAAAGCCAAATCCAAGTCTAAGTTTGGTGGAAGGTTCTCCTCCAGGTGGGGATAAATGAGCCAGGCTTCTCTCAGCTTGGAGCCCTGCCATCTTCACCTCATGGCTTTCAAGGGCACTACAGAAGGAAAGAGCAGGAAGGATTCTGCCTATACGGTTTCCACAGCTCTGGCCTGAAAGTGGCGCGCAATCATTTCTATATTCCATTGACCAGAACTCAGGCACATGGTCACAGCTCACTGCAAGGGAGACTACGTGCCCAGAAGGAAGGGGAAAAAAGGAGTTCAGTGGACAGCTAGACAGTTTCTGTTATCCCAGGCATAATGGGGTAGAGACAGGCCCCCAAGAGAAAGCATGTTATGAAAGTGTGATATGTTTGGGGAACACTATGGCGGAAACCAAGAGCGTGTGAAGGAAAGTGGCCAACGATAAAACTAGAAAGTAGGCAGGACTCACCTAGGAAGGGCTTCTGTTTTCCATGAAAAAGCCCTTGGACTTTGGTCCTGAGGGTGTTGAAGATTAAACCATCCTTTCTCAGCCCTATCTTCACATCACTGAAACTGACAGGGTGGCTTTGCTGGGGCCAAGAGAAAAGACTACCTCAGGTAGGAGTCATAGGAGGAAGAAACAGGAAGAAGAAAATGGGAGGAGAAGAGAGAGTCACTCCTACCACAAATGCCGCTGACATGAGCATCTCAGCCCACCAGTCAACCTGTCCCCATCTTTTTAATCACCATGTAGCATAATCATGGCTCTCATGCCTCAGCCCTGTCATGTGCTTGTTTCATTAAGTAATCACTGGCACAGATGCCATCACCGAGCTCTTCGTGAGGTATGGATGCCAGTTCTGCCCCACCTCGTGTAACGCCTTTTCAGAAAGGTGAGGTAGGGCGGCCTTTCTCTGTTTACACTCTTCCCAGCGATGCATGGCCTAACCCCACCTACAGCCCTGTTTGAAAGCCTTGTAACATTTTTCCTTAAGGTTTTTTCCCCCAATTGTTTGAATGGCAGAAACAAAAAAATCTAAAAATTAAAAACAAAAAACTCCCCAAAGATCATAAGCCTAAACAGTAGTTGGTGGCTAACGCCTAAAAATACTATCATTTGAAATTATTCCTTTGGGTCTGGCAAGCCTCTGGGAAGCCGAGAGACCTGCATTACGATTCCAATCTTTGTCTCCCATCCCTCCAGACACCCCCATTTCACTGCCGCTGAGCTGAGAGATGCCGGGTGAGTGGGGCACCCCTGGGGGCCTCCCTTCCTCATGCCCCAGGGCTTCTAAGGGCCCCTCCAGCTCTAATTGATGAGTGGAAGTAAACTAATGCTTCTGAGATGAGTGGAGAGAGTGGGGAGCGAGGGAGTCCAGCGTGGGGCGGCTCCAGGCTGACTGGGGGGACCAGAGGGCAGTGCCAAGGACACACCTGCCACCTCAGCTCCTCTCCAGAGAGGCTCTTAGTGTCGGAAGGAGCCAGAGCTCCTCCCCTGGTCTAATCACAAGGAGTGAAAACCACCAGCCCAATTTTAAAGAAGCCTAACTGCTGACTTTTCTTCTCACACTATCCTCTTTAGATAAGTGGCCAAAAAAAGAAAAAAAAAGACATTCAATCCCAGAATATAGTTGTTTTCCAATTTGGTTGCTCATAGACTAGTTAGTTGTTCCCTCTTCTTTGTTTCCAGTTTCTACCACAAGCTCCACCCGCCACTCGCCACTCGCAGGGGCTCATTCTTAGAGCCTCATCTAAAGAAGAAATGCTTCTCTTTCCTGATTACGCATGCAACACATACTTATTAAGTTTATTGTAAAAAAGACTGGAAAATACAAAAAGAAGGGAGGAGAGGGAGGGAGGAAGGGAGGGGAAGAAGTAGGAAGGAAGGATCCAGAGATAACTGCTCTTAACAGTTGGACCTACGTCTTTCTAGTTAGAGCTATCTTTTTAAAAACCAGATTAAGATTACATTGCCTAACTGTTTTTTTAGTTTTCCCCACTTGACAACATAGGAACATCTTCCCAAAGTCTTAAATATTCTTCCATAGCACCATTTTTGGTTACCGTAGAATATTTCATCTTCTCAGTAGATCCTTATTTAACCTGTTATAGACTACCCATATTATTTTAGGTTTTTGTTGTTGTGTTTTAAATAACAGAGATAAACATATTCTGATACATACGTTTTTTCCCTGCAGTCTCAGACTATTCTTTTAGGACAAAATATTTTTAAAGATGGGTGGATTTCCTACACCAAAAAAATTCTGTTGGGACTTCCCTGGTGGCACAGTGGTTAAGAATACACCTGCCAATGCAGGGGACACGGGTTCGAGCCCTGGTCCGGGAAGATCCCACATGCCGCAGAGCAACTAAGCCCGTGAGCCACAGCTACTGAGCCTGCACTCTAGAGCCTGTGAGCCACAACCACTGAGCCCGCATGCTGCAACTACTGAAGCCCACGCACCTCGAGCTCGTGCTCCACAACAAGAGAATCCACTGCAGTGAGAAGCCCCGTGCACCGCAACAAAGAGTAGCCCCTGCTCGCCGCAACTAGAGAAAGCCCGCATGCAGCAACGAAGACCCAACACAGCCAAAAATAAATAAATAAATTTATTTTTAAAAATTCTGTTTATTTTAAAAGCTTTTAATGATTATTATCAAATTACCCTTCAGAAACAATGTACCAATTTATAGTCCCATCAGCAGTGTCTCTGTGTCCATCTCTTCACATCTTCACTGGCAGTGAGTGTTACTTTTTAAAAAATCTCTACTAATCTGATCATCCTGCCCTAATTTTAATATTTATTTACTCAAGGAACAGAGCAGGGGAAAGGATTTTTCATGGAGGTGAGAAGAACCTAAGAGATGGGGAGCGCACAACCAGTAAATATTTGTACAAATTCTATGTAGATCTTGTTTTAGCAGAGTTACTTTAGTATAATGAGTATATTGGCTGCCGTAGGAGACTTGCCTCAAAGTCCTTTGTACTTACTGGCTACAGGACAGAAAGTAAGCAAACAGTGAGGCCTCTCAGTCTCAGGTTTCTCTTATATGAAATAGCTGTTCAACCCACAGGGTGTTTGTGACAATGAAATAAGAAAATGTGCATAAAAGTCCTTTGGAAACCATGACAGCACTAAACCTAGGCTGGGGATTCTTACTGTTGCTATCTCTAACCACAGTGAAAGATCGTATTATACCTGACCTTAAATAAATCATGTTGTTTTTAGATAAATCATCCCATAATCCCTAGCCAACTAAAGGTCTTGCCTCTACAGCCCAGCAGGATTAGACCTTCGTCCTGGAGATGTGGCAGACTATACAGGTGAGAGGAAGAGACCTCAGAGCCACTTCCTAACAGCCCAGGATCTTACAGTTTCACAAAGTAACCAGGCGCATGAGACAGATGCATCTACAAAACCAGTCAGGGATGTTAGAGAAGGAGCTGAGACCAGCGTGTGCCCTCAGTCGGGGCGGTGAAAACTTGTGGTGGCACCAGGGGCCAAGCCCCACCAGCTAAGAAGAAGTTGTAGCCCTCAAGCAGGGCCAGACTGGAGGTCTGTATGCTTGGTAGAGGCTGGTAGGAAGCTGCTGTTTGCCTGGGATCCCTGGTGAAACTGCAGAGACCCAAAGGCCTGTGGGAAGCTGGTGAGGAGAGGAAGGGGTTTGGAAAGCCAGGGGTGTTTGGATTTGCTATGAAAGACAAATGGGGGGACAGAGGCCCAGAGAGCCTGTGAGCCCAGAAAGTTACTTCCTGGCAGTTTAAGCACAGCTGGTGGGAACCTAGAGGAAGGACGGCCTGGGAAATCTGGGAAAGAGTGAGGCCATAATTCTCAGCTGCTCCAGGCAGCAGAAACTAGTTTGGTCCTGCTGTTTAGCGTTTGTGAGCTTCTCATTAGCATTTGAAGGAAGTGCCAGCAGAACACCCACAGAGCCTTTAGAGCTGTGCTCAGCCTGCTGGGCTGGACGGGGGCGGGGAGCCTAATTGCTCTGACGTCAGCCTGACTTCAAGAATCCAGTTATCTCCTGGACCCTAAGAAGGGGCTGAATCCAGTTGCTATCCCAGCTAAAGCCCAAAGTCATTCTGTTTATAAAATGTCCCACGTTCTTAGCTACTTCTATCTTTGGCCCAATATACTGGGTTGGCCCAAAAGTTCGTTTGGGTGTTTCCATAACATCTTACGGAAACCCTGAAAGAACATTTTGGCCAACTCAATAGAAAGCATAATAATTTGGGAAAGAAAAAAATTACTGCCATAGGAAATGTTCAATTATTACCTCACTTAACCATCACTCCATCTTACAAAATAGAAACTAGTATTGTCTTCTTGTCAGAAATAGCATGTTTCAGAAGCAGTTTCAGAAACAGATGCCAAACTCATAATCTGATAGCAGAGGCATCCCTAGTAATACTACATGCTTGAGTTTCCAGAAGCTTCCCTGAATTTTTTGCTCTTAGAAATTAGGTGTTTATTTCTTAGGGGAAAAATCAGGCCAATTTTTGGCTTTGGAGCCCAAGGATGGCACGTAGGTGTGTCCAGGGATTCAGGTTTTGGTTCTCGAAGAACTGCAACCAGGCAATGAATGTGCAACTGTCTTGTCCTGCTCTTCTGAGAGGGGAAAAAGATGGAGTGGACGAATATGGAGTTTAAAGCACCTCCGTCCCGCCAGCTCTACAGGCCCCAGTTATTTTGAAATGAAACTCACTTTAGAAATGCAAATGACTCACCATTTGGAGTTGGGGTTTCAGCGTCCGCCAAGCTCACTGTGGCTTTGAAGACCTTTAGGGAGCTGGTTGTGTTCGCCCGGGAACACCTCCCTCCCGGGGATACCTCCCTCCCGGGGTTGCTGCTGGAGCCAGAGGAGATCGGGACAGTAAAAGGGCTTTTGGTAAAGTGTGAAAGATAACATTCAATTTTATAGTGATAATGCCGAGTCCTGAATATCTCGCAGCCCCTCGAACTAGCCAATGGAAGAGACAAGATTTTGCAAGGACTCTATGCCACTGCCCTGGGTAGACAAAGTCTTGGTCTAGAGCTGCTTCTATTCTTTTTTTTTTTTTAAGATTTTTTTGATGTGGACCATTTTGAAAGCCTTTGTTGAATTTGTTGCAATACTGCTTCTGTCTTATGCATTGGCTTTTTGGCCACAAGGCGTGTGGGATCCTAGCTCCCTGACCAGGGATCGAACCCGCACGCCCTGCATTGGAAGGCGAAGTCTTAACCACTGGACCGCCAGGGGAGTCCCCTAGAACTGCTTCTGTTCTTAAAATCTGATTTCCCATTTCTCCCTGCCCCTCCTCCCCGACAGCACCACAAAGACTGGGGCCTCTCTTGGGCAGTGTTCTCTGCCACATTGAGTTAGCCCATGACACTGCAGCTGCACGGGTCGAAGAAAAAACATACCTGGGGCCCCCAACAGTAAAGCCATGTGAAAGCATCTGAGATGCTGTGCGGGGAGGAGGTGGAGAAGGCAACAGAGGAGAGAGCTGGGAGAGGAAGATGGGAAGAGAAGCCCAGAGTTCTATCCCACAAGCGCCCGATGCAAACTGCTTACTGCTCCGGGCCCAGCAGGCTCCCCAAACAGGCCTCAAGGCTGGTTTATCAGATGCTAAAATCCCTCATTTCCATTTCCAGAGGGAGTTTTATTTCTGAATAACTGAGCTAGATAAAATAACAGAGATGCAGCAGGGCCTCACCGGTTAAGAGCTAGTACTTCTGGGCAAAATTGCTTGGGTTTGAATCTTGACTTCACCTCTTATGAGCTGTGTGACCTTGGGCAAGATAATTAACCTCTCTGTGCCTGAGTTTTTCTTATCTGTAAAGCAGGACAAATAGTAATAGCACCAGGTTCTTACATACTGTACAAACTATGGGAGTTAATCTTTATCGAATACTTAGAACAGGTCCTGGCACATAGTTTCTTTAACGTTTTAAAAACAGATATTATTATATTATTATTATTTTGGCCATGCCTAGTGGCTTGCAGGATATTAGTTTCCTGACCAGGGATTGAACTCGTGTCCTCCGCAGTGGAAGCGTGGAGTCCTAACCATTGGACCACCAGGCAAGTCCCAAAATAGATTTTTTTTTTTTGCGGTACGCGGGCCTCTCACTGTTGTGGCCTCTCCCGTTGCGGAGCACAGGCTCCGGATGCACAGGCTCAGCGGCCATGGCTCACGGGCCCAGGCGCTCCGCGGCATGTGGGATCTTCCCGGACCAGGGGCATGAACCCGTGTCCCCTGCATTGGCAGGCGGACTCTCAACCACTGCGCCACCAGGGAAGCCCCCAAAATAGATATTATTTTATTAATGCATCGCCCTGACTAGATATATGCTCTGAGAGCAAGGCCCTGTCTGGATTTGCTTATTGTACATCCAGTGCTTAGCGCAGCATATAGTAAACAGTCAACTCTCTGGATAAAGGGACCCTCTCAAACCCTTCCTAGACTCCCCACTACAGAGAAGGAAGGCTGCAGCTCCGGCTCCACCCATACAAGCAATAAAAGGCACAGCTGCTAGCAGTCAATGAAACCAAAGTGACCCCTGGAGCTATGCCATGACACAGTTCCCTGTTCTCAGACCCCCGGACTTCTCCTTGTTTTCACCGCACAGGATGTAGGGCCCCGAACTTATTTACTTGGAGGAAGCGTTTGGTCTCTGAGTCGGGAGTGTCTGCCCAGGTCCAGGTGTGGGCCAAGTGTCCTCGGTCTCCCACACTCCCCTGGGGAAAACAGTCAGCAGCCCAGATAGCTCTGTGGCTTGTGGGCAGAGAGCCAGCCTCCTTCCTCTGTTCTCCAGGCACCTGATCCTTCTGCAGAGGCTTGGGCTGGACGCATGTGTAACAGAGAGCTAGCTCCAGCCCAAAGTTTCTTCCTGAAAATGTCGACATCTCCCCCTCAACTCACAAGGCAATCAGCATTTGCGGGACCCTGCTTGGCCCTCCCCAATGCAGAACTCTAGTGGGGACCAAAGTATAGTGATGTTCACTGAATCCAAGTCATCTATATCGTATGTAGCGCCGAGAAGGAATAAAAACCAACAATGAAACATTCCATTGATTTTAAGATATACTTCATAGAAGCTACAATATGAAAAAATTGCATTTTAGAATTGATGAAAACAGAGCACCATTACTACATGCAAACAGCAGGAAGAAAAGAGAAGCGATCAGAGGAGAACGTTCACATGTTCCACCAATGCATCTACGTGCCATGTACTCTGCCCTCCCTCTTCTGACAATGGGTGAACTGCCCACGCCCCCATCTACACCAACCCCTGCACCTATGAACTGGGTCCCATCCCCTCTCAACAACTTAAGGACACGTCGTTCCAGCAATCCCCACTCCTCTCCTCTGCATGGTTAATTTTTCCTCTCATTTGTTTCCACTGCCTAGAACTATGAAATAATGTCTTCCTTCTTGATGTCTCTCCAATTCCATTCTTGGTTGCATTTTACACAAAATTCCTTAAAAGAGATGTGCACTCTTACCTTCTCCTCTCCTCCCACATGTTTCCTTGAACCCTGATGGGAACACCAGCCTTCAATCCCCATTGCTCCATCTAAACAGGTTTCTGTCTAGGTCCCCAGTGACCTTCCATTGCCAAATCCAAGGGTTGACCCTAGTCCTTAGCTTACTCCTCTCTCAGCAGCAATTGGCTTCCAAGATGCTACTCTCTCCTGGTTCCCCTCCTCCCCTCCCTGGTCGTCCTCCATACACTGGCATTCCCTGAGGACCACACCTCTTTTCTACCTGCCCCCAATGCCCTGGTGATCTCACCCAGTCCCGTGGCTTTAATTACCATCCTCACTTTAATAACGACGGTCTCCAGCTCTGGCCTCTCTTCTGAACTCAGGGCTTGTATCTCCTGATAGGCAACTCAAACTAATATGTCCAAAACCAAACTTTCTAATTCTAACCTCCAGAAATCTTCTCCATCTTAATTAGTAATTCTTTCCAGTTATTCTGGCCAAAAACCTTAGAATTCAAATCATCCTTGACTATTCATCCAATCCATCAACAAATCCTTTCGGATTTCAAAACCTCCAGAATAAGATCGCATCTCACAACTTCCGCTTGCTGCCACCCTAGCCCAAATTCCCATTCTCTTTTACCTGAGCTGTCGCAATAGTCTTCTACTGCTTTCCCTTTGGCCACTCTGTCTCCAGCATTCTATTTCCCGCTCAAAAGCCAGAGTGATCCTTTAAAAGGACACCAGAAAAAAAAAAAAAAAAATGACACCAGACCCTGAACTGTCTTTGTTCAAACTCTCCAAGGCTCTCGTCTCAGGCAGAGAAAAGCCCCTCCCGCAGGGTCTAGCTCCTGGCCTCTCCCCTCTCTTGGTCGGCTCCAGCCACACGGGCCTCCTTGCTATTTCTAGAATACATTGAGCACCCTCCCACTTGGGTTTCTTCTTCCCCCACCATGATTGAGCCATGTACTCACCGCCTCACCCGCTGCAGGTCTTTGATCCACTGTCACTTTGTCAGTGTGGCCTCCCCTGATGTCCTCCACACAATGGCCCTCCCCAATGTCACCCCGCCCCCTACCCTGCTTTCTTTTCCTGTACATGTCATGCCCTCACATATTGTACATCTATGTGTTGTTTTGGGGCTGACTGTGGCCCCCACTTGCACGTCAGCTCCATGAAGTCAGGGATTTTGTTCACCGCTGTATCCTCAGCACCTCGGACACCACGTGGCACATGGAGACGCTCCAAGAAGATTTACGGAGCGACCTCTGATGCTGAAGAAAACTTTCTTTATGCAGAAATGTTAGGAGCATGACTAGTTTTCCTATTTCTTTCTACAACTAGGTCACTGGGAGTTAAAAGAATAGCATATAGGGCTTCCCTAGTGGTGCAGTGGTTGAGAGTCCGCCTGCCGATGCAGGGGACGTGGGTTCGTGCCCCGGTCCGGGAAGATCCCACATGCCGCGGAGCGGCTGGCCCCGTGAGCCATGGCCGCTGAGCCTGTGCGTCCAGAGCCTGTGCTCCGCAACGGGAGAGGCCACAACAGTGAGAGGCCCGCGTACCACAAAAAAAAAAAAAAAAGAATAGCATATACAGAAGTGTTTCCTGGAAATCACCTGAAAACACAGAAAACAGCTGCCCTGTTAATCTTACAAAAGGAGCTTGTCTGAAAGCATGTGTTCATGGCCTGAGTGTGCTTGTGCAACAGGAGTCCGGCCAGGCTTCAGGGGTCACTGAAATGACCAGAGGGTGTTGCAGCCAAGGACCTTCTTACCCTCCCTCGCCTACCCCCACACCCTTGCCCCCTTCGTCTCTGCCTAAAGGGCCCTGACCATCCTTGCTCAGCTTCTCTCTCCCTTTCCCCACTGGGTCTCCCTCTTTGCACCCTCGGCTCTTTACCAGACCCTTCTTAAGCCATTTATAAGCTTATGTGGCCCCATCTGGACCTATCTGTCTCCTCCCCAACAAGCCCCTCTCCCCAACCAAGACTGTGAAGCATTTGAAGGCTGGGGTTGCGTCTGACCTATCTTTGTACCCCTAACACCTAACACAGTGCCTGGCATATCATGACTGAATGAACTCTCCACTGTTGACAGGCTGGCTTTTTCACAATTTCCCAGAGACAGGCTGAGCTTATTCTTGGCAAAGCTTTGCTCATGCCATGCTCTCCAACCAGTATTCCCTACCCTCTCATTTCTACACACACACACACACACACACACACACACACACACACAGCTATCCTTTGATAGCTAACTCTTAGTTAAGCAGAATATTTCAGCTCAAAAAGTATTTATTGTCTATTTACAACATTCTAATACTGTACTCAATGGTTGATAAAGGTAAGTTGTGGTTGATTCGTTGGCACAAGTTTCATCAAATACTATTTTCTTCATGAGGCCTTTCTTTATAATTCCAAGCGATGCACATCTGTCCCCTGTTGGCAGACACACTGCATGGAGGGTTGGTTTGAGAGAGAGGTCGTAAAGCACTGCCATGTGGTGATGCGGTGGGGTGTAAGGGCTGGGGTCAGACTTTCTGGTTCAAACCCAGATTTCCTACTTACTAGCTGTCTGGCCTTGGCCCAATAACTGTCTATCTGAGCATCTGTTCCCTCATCTATAAAATAGGGATAATAATAACCTCCTTCAGAGGGCTGTTGGGAAGATTTAATGAAAGCACACAGAAAAAAAGAAAGCACATAGATCATGATCAATGAACAATAGCTGTTATTATCTCACAGTTTAAGCCTTTGGTATGATTTACTACTTTATGTGGTACTGTGTTTCATTTTCTAATTCTGTCATATATGTAAATTCTCTCTTTTTTTTTTTTTTTTGGTGATACGCGGGCCTCTCACTGTTGTGGCCTCTCCCGTCGCGGAGCACAGGCTCCGGACGCGCAGGCTCAGCGGCCATGGCTCACGGGTCTAGCCGCTCCACGGCATGTGGGATCTTCCCGGACCGAGGCACGAACCCGCGTCCCCTGCATCGGCAGGCGGACTCTCAACCACTGCGCCACCAGGGAAGCCCTGTAAATTCTCCCTTAAATGACAGTTCAAGTTCCTGGAAGGCACGGATCATAAACAAACAGGCCTAGAACGAACAGAGAGGCATTAAGTTGTTCTAATTACGAGTTAATTCATGGTTCCCAAAGCTGTATCTTTTTTACTACTTGGCAGGTCATTTTCTCAGACTAGGGTTAGGGAAGAGAGGTAGGCATTTCATATACGGTTACATAAACAATTAGGTATTTGTAAGTCATAGCTGATGGGAGTGTGTTGTGTGGGAGAGTGTAAAGGAACCCTTTGGCCCAGAGCTGCCTTCTTTTCCTAATCAGCTGGAACGATTAATTAGAAGCAATGCTACATAAGGCATAAACCTACAAAAAGGCTTGGCCTTGGTTCTCCATGCTGGTTCTGCCTTTGTCTAGCTGTGTTACTTCGGGTAAGTTATTTAACCTCTGCTTCCTTATTTGCAGAGTGAAGATGATGATAACAGTCTCACCTCCTAGGGTTATAGTAAGAATTAAATGTTAAGTGCCAGACACACAGTTAAGGGCTCAATATGTGATTATTTTTATGACAACTGCTTTGTTCATTTGCTCCAGTTCTGGGGCAGGTCTTAGGGCTGGGCCACCAGTGGATGTGTTTTAACACTTCCAGGCCACAGAAGGGACCTGTTTGAGGGTCACACAGGTGACAGAAGCTTGCCTTGTGCCAGGAGTGTCCCCTGCCCTGAGGGGATGCCCAGACATTGCCAACTACTCCTCCATTAGGGGGTAGCTGGGGCACAAGAAAAACTTCTATTGCTATTATTTTATTTGCATTTCTCAAATTAATCTTGCATGGGAATCAGAATTTTATTTTTAATTTTTTAAATTATTATTTAGTTTCTTTTTTTTTTTTGAATTTTTTTTTTGAATTATTTATTTTTGGATGCGTTGAGTCTTCGTTCCTGTGCACGGGCTTTCTCTAGTTGCTGCGAGTGGGGGCAACTCTTTGTTGCAGTGCTCGGGCTTCTCATTGCAGTGGCTTCTCTTGTTGCAGAGCTCGGGCTCTAGGCGCACGGGCTTAGAAGTTGTGGCTTGCGGACTCTAGAGCGCAGGCTCAGTAGTTGTGGCGCACGGGCTTAGTTGCCCCACGGCATGTGGGATCTTCCTGGACCAGGGCTCGAACCTGTGTCCCCTGCATTGGCAGGCGGATTCTTAACCACTGTGCCCCCAGGGAAGTCCCAGGAATCAGACTTTTAGAGCAGCAAGAGCTCTTGGGGCATGATCTCTGAGAGGTGATAAAGGCACAGGCATTGGGGTCAGACTGAAGCTAAGCCCGGCACTGACCGTCCCCAGGGGGCGACCTAGGGTGGGGACCCAAGCTCTCTGGCTCCTGCTGTTCAGAGTGGGAGCTTGTTAGACATGCAGAATCTCAGACCTGCTGAATCAGGACCTGAATTTTAGCAAGATCCAAAGGCAGTTCATAGAACTTTAAGGTTTGCAAAGCTGTGATCTAACCCCTCACTCTTCTCTTCTATAAGACTGGGTGAACAGTTAAATGAGAAATGAATATCCTAGCACAGTGCCTGTTAGAGTTATTAGCTGTCTCTCTTTTATCCATAGCATCCTTCAATTTCCCTTTTATAACATGCATCTTAATGGTTTATAATTGCCTGCTTACCTGTCTCCTTCATCAGAATGGGGATTGTCAGGGCTTCCCTGGTGGTGCAGTGGTTGAGAGTCCACCTGCCGATGCAGGGGACACGGCTTCATGCCCCGGTCTGGGAAGATTCCACATGCCACGGAGCGGCTGGGCCCGTAAGCCATGGCCGCTGAGCCTGCGCGTCCGGAGCCTGTGCTCCGCAACGGGAGAGGCCACAACAGTGAGAGGACCGCGTACCGCAAAAAAAAAAAAAAAAAAGAAGCTTCCAGTTCAAGTCAGAATGGGGATTGTCAGATCAGAGAATGTATTTATTATGTTCACTGCTGTATACTCAATGTCTGTCACTGAGTAAGAGCCACGCATTGAGGGACTGACTGACCAACTGAATGAATGAATGAGGTCCAGGACTATCTCCTGCCCATTCTCTGTGACACACCCAACTCAGGCACATTGCTTTACACTGCATGCTCAGTGACAATAAGCCAATGACCTTATCCAACCTCCTCATTTTATAGATGAAGAAATTGATGCTCAAAGTATTGGTTAAGTAACTTGCCGAGGGCACCCATATCTGTATGTTACCCACCTCTGGGCACTCGCAAGTGCAGTCTTCTCTGTGACATCTTTATTTTAAACATCTCCCATATGTAACAGCTGTTTAGATGACTATCCTTCTGACTTGGAGGTGGAGTGACTGCCTTCTTTTTTAGAACTAACATATTTAGAACTAATCCACTTGACAGATGCGTTGCTTTCTGTGGTTAAGAGAGGGATTTTATTAGGGCTGCCTACTTATTTATTTTATATGTATTTATTCTAGATATATATGTATATATTGCTGTCTAGTGCAACAGCATTTCTATCATTTCTCTTTTTTTTTTTGGCCAAGCCACACAGCTTTCAGGATCTTAGTTCCCTAACCAGGGATCGAATCTGGGCCCCCAGCAGTGGAAGCGCAGAGTCTTAACCACTGGACCACCAGGGAATTTCCTATCATTACTGTTTCTAAAACAGCAGAATATCTGATTGATATTGACTCAGCTTTGCTAAGCTGCTATCATTGCTTTCTCCTAATTTGCCTTTACGTTACTGTTATGCATTTACCCTCAGGTCTACCTTTGTAGAACAGTATTAATTTGCCTATTAACTCACAAAATAAGGAAAACCCAACAGCCAACAGTGCTAATACTGGTAAGCCCACTGCCCACTTAACCTTGAAATGTGGCACCAGAAGAATGTAGCTCTTCTACTTGCCTGTTATATACCAGATATTTACGAGATCTCTACAACTTTGCCAGCATGTCATTGAATTCAGTTATCAGACTTCTTACATTATCCTTCTAAATTAAATATAAATCAGTTCCTTGATGTTTTCATTTGCTTTTCCATTCACTAGGGGACCCAGGGGGAGAATAAAATATGGGGGTTCCAGGAGGGGAAGCTTCAGGGCAAGGGAAGGAGGAAGCAGATGGGAAAGAGGAAGAAGACAGGTGGGAATGAAGAAGATGAACCTGAAAGAGGAAGCTGAGGAGAATACAGGGAAGAGGCGATGAATGCAAAAGGTATAAGATTATTTTTATATAATTATTTAACCATGTACAGTATGCATAAAAAAGCCTGGAGGAAATACACCAATATGATAACCGTAGATCTCCACTCTTAACTGCTGTGTAACGTACGGTGCTCTAGGGCAGGCAAGGTGCCGTTCTCTACCCCATCCACGTCGGCTCGGCCACATGGCTTGCTCTGGCCAATGGAGTGTGAGTGGCAGTTCCACTACACTAGTTTCAAGTGAAGCCCTCAAGAGGTATCATGTTTTTCTGCCTACCCTCTTGCATTCTTGTGATCTCCCATGGGGTGCTGGTCTGAGGAAAATGAGGAGACACATGCAGGTGATCAGACTTAAACCAACTCAGCCTGAACCCAAGCCCAGCCCAGCTCAGCTGAGAACCCAGAGCCTCACTGGACTCAGGAAAGAGAAAATTAATGTTTGTTGCTGTCGACTGTTTAGATTGTGAAGTTGTGTGGCAAAGACGGATTCATTCTGATCATCTCTGAATGATGGAATAGTTGATGGTTATTTTCTTCCTTATTGTTTTCCGTATTTTCCAAGTATATTTGAATGAGCTTGCTTTACTTTTAGAGGAAAAAAAATAAAGCATGAGGAAACATGCATTTCCTTCCAAGTCCTTCACTATTATAATACAAGATCAAACTTATCTGAACTGTACACACAAAGAATATAATTTATAAGACTGTTAAGGCAACTTCAAAAACACCAGTATACTGATTCATATGGGTTTTTCTCTCACATTCCTCTCTCTGCACAGTTAACAATGAAGTTCACATGTCTATTGTCTTAACATATATTCTTCGTGTTTTGAAAAGAGCAGCTGTTTCTGAGGTTGTGTTTTAGGATCTGATTACATCACACACAAAGGCAAGCTCAGGGGCCTGGGAGATCCTATTCAGTTGGAGAGAATTAACACAAAGCTAATTCTCTGTCAAGGGTTGAACCAACCCCTTCCTTTCCCATCATTCTTTTTTTTTTCTAAGTTTTGGCTGCACTGGGGCTTCGCTGCTGCCGGCAGACTTTCTCTAGTTGCAGTGCGCGGGGGCTACTCTTCGTTGTGGTGCACAGGCTTCTCACTGCGGTGGATTCTCTTGTTGCGGAGCACAGGCTCTATGTGCATGGGCTTCAGTAGTTGTGGCATGTGGGCTCAGTAGCTGTGGCTCACGGGCTCTAGAGCGCAGGCTCAGTAGTTGTGGTGCACGGGCTTAGTTGCTCTGCGGTATGCGGGATCTTCCTGGACCAGGGCTCGAACCCGTGTCCCCTGCATTGGCAGGTGGATTCTTAACCACTGCACCACCAGGGAAGTCTCTCCCATCATTGCTTGGTCAGGATAATATTTTTGCTTTACTGATTCTTCTCATTCATTATGGGATGTAGGGAGGCAAGAATAAAATAAAAGGGGCAAGGGGACTTCCCTGATGGTCCAGTGGTTAAGACTCCGCACTTCCACTGCAGGGGGTGTGCATTCGATCCCTGGTCGGGTAACTAAGATCCTGCATGCCGAACGGTGTGGCCAAAAATAAAATAAAAGAATTGCTTTATAAGTGGTTTAAAAATTAATAAACAGGGGCTTCCCTGGTGGCGCAGTGGTTGAGAGTCTGCCTGCCGATGCAGGGGACACGGGTTTGTGCCCCGGTCCGGGAGGGTCCCACATGCCGCAGAGCGGCTGGGCCCGTGAGCCATGGCCGCTGAGCCTGCGCGTCCGGAGCCTGTGCTCCGCAGCGGGAGAGGCCACAGCAGTGAGAGGCCCGCGTACCGCAAAATAAATAAATAAATAAATAAATAGGGGCAGGAAAGGAACCTCAAAGAACATATGGAGGGGAAAGAGGAAGAAGACTGATGCGGATGAATAAAATGAATCAGAAAGAGGAAACTGATGAAAAGCGAGAAGTGGGGAAACAAGGCAGTGGGTGAAATGGGAGGGGCTGGGGCTGCTGGAGGAGAACTAGTCAGAGTGGCTTCAGACACTTGGTGTCGCCTGGTTCCTCACTGTCCATACCTGCACTCACTGTCCACATTTGTACTAAGCCAGTGCCACAAAGCCAAACTCTCCCTGACCTTCCAGCCCTCCCCAGCCTGACCCTCCCCTCTTTCCTCCAATAACTCACCTCTCCCACCTCTGCCCCCCGCATCCCGACTCAGTCACCCTGTGTCTGCCTTCCTGTGTTCTCGGTCAGTTTGTTCTGCTTCCAAAATTCTCTCCAGTT
This sequence comes from Neophocaena asiaeorientalis asiaeorientalis, assembly GCF_003031525.2. Taxonomy (NCBI): domain Eukaryota; kingdom Metazoa; phylum Chordata; class Mammalia; order Artiodactyla; family Phocoenidae; genus Neophocaena; species Neophocaena asiaeorientalis. Next base: position 3,442,148 of record NW_020175829.1, on the reverse strand, counting down.
CCTCTTGGTCCTTCCAAATTCTGACCGTCCTTCAAGGCCCCATGCAAGCCTTGAAGCATTCCCAGCCAACACTGAGGTCACCCTTCTCTGAACTCTGGCCCAGGTCTCTCCCCTGAGCTCCAGCCTCATAAATCTGATCTCCCCCTTGGTATCTAGTAGTATCTCAAATGTGTCTGACTTTTCCAAACCCTACATTAGGATGTAAGCTCTACGAGGCAGAGATTGGGTTTGGTTTGTTCATTGCTGTATCCCAGTGCCCAGAAGAGTGCTTGGCACTGAACAGGCACTCAATAACTATTAGTTGAATGCACCCCAGTGTTCATAGCAGCATTATTTACAATAGCCAAGATATGGAAGCAACCTAAGTGTCCATCAACAGATGAATGGGTAAAGAACATGTGGTATATACAGATACAATGGAATACTACTCAGCCATAAAAAAGAACAAAATTTTGCCATTTGCAGCATGGATGGACTTGGAGGGCATTATGCTAAGTGAAATAAGTCAGACAAAGAAAGACAAATACTGTATGATTTCACTTATATGTGGAATCTAAAAAATACAACAAACTATTGAATTTAACAAAAAAAGCAGCAGACTCAGATATAGAGAAAAAATTAGTGGTTAGCAGTGGGGTGAGGGAAGGGAAGGGGGCAATACAGGGGTGGGTGAGTGGAAGGTAGAAACTATTGGGTGTAAGATAGGCTCAAAGATGTATTGTACAACACAGGGAATATAGCCAGTATTTTGTAATAACTGTAAATGGAAAGTAACCTTTAAAAATTATATAAACACTTTTTAAAAATAACTATTAGTTGAATAAATAAATGAACTCCTACAGCAGCAACAGCCAGGAGGACATAATTTGCTTCTCTTGCATTGCGTAGCATCACTCTTTAATTGGGTATGTTTTATCTGTACATCTGGATGGGGAACAGGCTCTGAGTCTTTTCCGACTCCTTCGCCCCTGCAGTGGCCTGCCAGCACCACCTGAGCACGCAGAGGGAGCTCAACCCAGGCTGACCTTGATTAGAGACAAAGGCCTTTCAGTGCTTGAGTCCTGTTGCCCTGTAAGTCCCTGTGAGGCTGAAAGCAGGGGTTCTGATTGGCTGTCAGTGACATCACACTCCTGGCACCCTTTCTCCCCAGATGCACGTCTGCTTTACCTTAGTGCCCCATTTCACAACAGCAACAAGACACAACAGGAAGCAAATGTCTAGAGCTGTTCCATCCACTCCAATTTCAGGGTTTTTCACAGCATCACTCTGACAACAAAGCATCTCCACATCAGTTCCGTGGGCTTCATGGGGAACTTTTTCCCACCAGAGTTATTGCTGTGGGTGGAGCAGACTTTGTGTTCTACCTTATTTGCTTTCTATATGGAACTGCTATTGGAATGACTAATAGTCACATCATCGCTACGTTAGGAAGCAATTATCTGAAAACAAATTCATTTCCTGAGTCATCCAGTTTATTTAGCATGCATCCCTCTCTCTCTCTCTTTTTTAAAAAAATTATCTCAGCAGGAGAGAAATACAAACTTCCTGTAGTACCTCCTGCTGTATTTGTCAGGAGATTATATACCCTGTTTAGATGGACTAGCAGAGGTATTACTTTTGCCTGTGTTACTCAGTCTGTCCCATTCTAATCCTGAATTTATTTTCAAAAGCAAATGGTTTTCAGGATTAACTTCTTTGCCTTTCACTCCTTTGTGTGACAGATGACTAATGCTGCTGCATTCATTAGCTCACCAACTGCCTGGCTTGGTTTTTGCCTTTTTCTTTCCTTCTTTTCTTTTTTCTGTTTTCCTTCCTTCCTTCCTCCCTCCTTTCCTTCCTCCTTTTCTCCTTTCCTTCCTTCCTTTTCTTCTCCTCTCTTTTTCTTTTCTTTTCTCTTCTCTCTCCTTTCCTTCCATTTTCTTTGAAAGATATGAATATTTGTTTTAGAGATACGAATACTTTCATATTTTCTTCAAATTCTGTATGAGTTTCCTGTGGCTGCTATAACAAATTACCACAAACTCGGAGGCTTAAAACGACAGAAATACATTCTCTCACAGTTATGAAGGGCAGAAGCCTGAAATCAGTACCCCTTGCTGGAGATCAAGGTGTCGGCAGGATGGTTCCCCTTGAGGAAGCTCTAGGAGAGAATCTGTTCCTTGTCTCCTCCAGCCCGTGGTGGCCAGTGGCATTCCCTGGTCTGTGCCCTCATCACTCCAGCCTCTGCCTCCGTGGTCACAGCGCTGGCTCCTCTTCTGTATGAGTCTCATTTCTCTTTGCCTCTCTTGTGTAAGGACACCTGTGATGGCATTGAGGGCCCACCTGGATAACCCAGAATAACTTCTCCATGGCAAGAACATTAACTTAATCACATCTGCAAAGACCCTCTTTCCTTAGAAAGTAACATTTACATGTGTCGGGGGTTAAGATCTGATATCTTGGGGGCCATCATTCAGCCCACCACACTTTCCATTCCCTGCTTCCCACAGCGCACAGAATAGTTTGCATCTACGTGAAAAGGTTGGTGGAGAAAGATAAGAAAGAGCAAATCTAGAGGAAGGAGAAGACAGTTCAGTGTTTCCTTGTTTGCTAATTCCTTCCCGCGGCGCGGTGGCCCTCCTGGCATGGGTTCCAGCTTCCTAAGGAAATGTGGGACAGTGCGAGGTGCTCTACCCTGCGAGCTGGTGGGCGGAATGGTGGGAGGCCCAGATAGTCCCTTCTTCTTCCTTGGCAGCCGGGGCACTGACGTATGACACAGGTTCATCCAATCAGTTATTCTCACTCAGGGGCTCTGACTTTTGAGGGTGCGGCACAGGGATGTCTGGAGAACTGGAGATTATTATTGTTTATTTTATTTTATTTATTTTTGGCTGTATTGGGTCTTCGTTTCTATGCGAGGGCTTTCTCTAGTTGCGGCGAGCGGGGGCCACTCTTCATCGCGGTGCGCGGGCCTCTCACTATCGTGGCCTTTCTCGTTGCGGAGCACAGGCTCCAGACGCGCAGGCTCAGTAGTTGTGGCTCACGGGCCTAGTTGCTCCGCGGCATGTGGGATCTTCCCAGACCAGGGCTCGAACCCGCGTCCCCTGCATCGGCAGGCGGACTCTCAACCACTAGGCCACCAGGGAAGCCCGGGAAGCCCCTGGAGATTATTTCCAGGGCAGCAGCGTCAAGGGTCAGTAGCAGCGCCCACCAGCGTCCGGTGGCAGCAGTCTCCCTCCGGGCCTCCTGCTGCGGCAGGATCTGGCTGAGTTCTCCCTCCGCCGTTCACCCCCGGGGGTTCCTGCTCAATTTTCCAGCCCGGTTCTCCCACAGTCCTACGCATTCTGTGAGCTACCACTGAACACCCTGCATTCCTTTTCTGCTGAAGTGAGCCCGAGTTGGTCTCTGTTATTTGTAACCACATGCCCTCCCTGACTTAGAAACAGCCAGCTCCAAAGCTCTCTTTTTATAAAGCGTGGCAGCTCTTTCACTCAAGGGGAGGACTCTCACTTGACGACAATGCAGGCAATGAGGGTAAGGGTCTGCGATGTCCATGGCAGGACTGTTGGGAAACACCCAAATGTCTGGGTGATAATAAAAAGTGCCTTCACGTTATGAATTACTGTGCAGAATTTAAAAAGAAAGAAATGTGTACAGTTCTCAACTATTGGATTATGACCCTTTTTAAAAAATATTGTAGGGCTTCCCTGGTGGCGCAGTGGTTGGGAGTCCGCCTGCCGATGCAGGGGACGCGAGTTCGTGCCCCGGTCTGGGAGGATCCCACATGCCGCGGAGCGGCTGGGCCCGTGAGCCATGGCCGCTGAGCCTGCGCGTCCGGAGCCTGTGCTCCGCAGCAGGAGAGGCCACAGCAGTGAGAGGCCCGCGTACCGCAAAAAAAAAAAAAATTGTAATGCCCTTTTTCCTATCCTGAAATGAAATTCATCAGTAACTTACCTATTTATATAATTTTAAAAGGCCAATACAATATAAAGGGAAAATTATATATAATTATTTGTGTATAAAATAATAGAAATTATTAAAGGAAACAACTTGTATATATAAATGTGGACTTCAACATGTAAATGCATACGTATGACAACATCAGAGGACCCCACAAATTTACAGCACCGAGAACTACATTCCAGTGAATGACAAATGCAGATTGCAGAACCAGGCATAGAATACAATTAAATGCCTTCCATAAAACAAGCTACAGATGCATATCTACCTACATGTCGATGTATGTACAGAAAGGGAACCAAGAAGAATAAAGTGCTGGGGGAGTGGTGAGGAGGAATGAGGGACTTTCACATTTGTCCTCTTTTTGTATCCTTTGTGTCTTTAATAAAATTAATGTGTTACTTTTGTCATTAAAAAAAAAACCAGAAAAGGAAAGAAGGTGATCAGAGTGGCATTGTGTGCCTCGAGCTGTGTGGAAAAGAGCCAGATCAGAGCAAGTGGAGAAGGGAAGGGCTGGGCTAGTTTGCAATGGAGATTCTGCAGCTCCAGGGAGGAGAACACTTTGATTGTTTTCTGTCGTGGTCATTAGAATGAGGTAGGCGATTAGTGGCCATGTGATCTTGTGCAAGGTCACCTGCCAGGTGTGCTATCCTGGGGTCAAGGAGCTTCCTTCTTTATAGCATCACAGTGTTGTTTGTGTTGCCATTACTGCATACCTGGGTGGAAACATCTTACCTGTGGAGGTGGCAGCTGACGCCAAACAGCCAAGTATCCAGGTGCTCCTGCCGCCATCACCCAGGGCTCTTTGACTGTAAATCACTTGCACTGTGGCAATCTTCGAGCCCAATACCTGGAAGGCCTTTATTCTTTGGTTTCTTCAACTGACATTGACTGCAAAGCTAAGTAGAACACTTAACTTGTTTGCTGAAATCCAAAAGCATTGGAAAGAGCATTGGGTTTAAATTCCTGCTCTACAACTTAACAAATATTCTCTGAGCTTTCCTTTCCTTGTCAGTAAAATGAGGAAACTATATTTACTTCATAAGGTCTGTTAGGAGTAACAAAAAAGATAGTGTATGTCAAGCACAAATTTTAAAAATTGAAGAGGAATTTCAGCTGCTGGCCACCATGAGGAAGACAGAATCTGGAGCTTGAGTTCAGCCAGGTTAACTGCCCGCTAAACCAACATCCGGAACCTCAGAGGAACATAACAGAGATTCGGAATCTTTACACTTCACAGTTGTATGGGTCTGGGTTCTCCAGAGAAACAGAACCAAGAGGATATGTAGTAAGGAAATGACTCCCACAGTTATGGAGGCTGAGACGTCCCAAGATCTGCAGTCAACAAACTGAAGACCCAAGAAACCTGATGGTGGGAATTCCCTGGTGGTCCAGTGGTTAGGACTCGGTGCTTTCACTGCTGTGGCCCAGGTTCATTCTCTGGCCGGGGACTAAGATACTGCAAGACATGTGGTGTGGCAAAAAAAAAAAAAAAAAAAAGCTGATGGTGTAGTTCCAGTCTGAGTGAGTCTGAAGGGCTGAGAATCAGGAGAGCTGATGGTGTCAGCTCTAATCTGAGTTTTGGGTCCAGAGGAGAAGACTGATGTCCCAGCGAGAAGACAATCATGGAGTGAATTCTGCCTTACTCTGCCTTTTTGTTGTATTCACGCCTTCAATGAATTGCATGAGGGCCACTTATGCTGGGGAGGGCAATCTCCTGTACTCAGTCTACCCATTCAAATGTTAAACTCTTCCACAAACACCCTCAATAATGTTTAACCAAATATCTCGAGCTCTGTGGCCCAGTCGAGCTGACACAGAAAATTAACCATCACCACACTGCCTAGGATAAAATCCAGAATCTTTCAGCAGATGGGGGAGGGCGGGTAGGGGAGGTTTGTTACAATGAAGATCTTGGGTTTCACCTGTGACCTACTGAATCAGAATCGTTGCTTAAAGAAATCTGTGTTTTTAAGAAGTTCCCCAAAGGCTTCTGATTTATATTATAGTCAAAGTACTGCTGCTTTAGATTCTGACAAGATTTGGCAATATGGACCTAGCACCCAATCTGAAGGATGTTAGAATCACAGTAATAATTACAAGTGGTATATGGACCATTTTCAAGTGGGAACCGGGAGTATATGTGGGATATAAGTGTTGATCTACCACAGGGCAGAAACCAATCTGAGTGAGTAATGTTCCAGGGCACACTCCCTCACTCTCCTGCACTGTAGAGTAATTTCACAGACTTCTGTTCAGAGTCCAGATGACAAAGGACACTGCTGGATTGTCAGTGTTCTTGGTTGAGTCATTCTTGCTTACAAATTCCTCTTCCTCCTCAAACCTGCTTCCTTCCACTTTCCTGAGGGTTGAGGGTGGTTTTTTTTTTTTTAAATCATACTCATATTCCACAAATGGGGACCTTTTAATCTGTTTTACTACCAAGATTTCCCTCTCCCCACCCACTTGTGTGTGTGTGTGTGTTTCTGAACTTTGGAAAGCTTTTATAAAGTTCTCTGTGATGTAATAATCTTTTTTATTTCCCATAGTGACTCCCGCCTTTAACTGTATACATATACTTATTTTTTTTAATGTATGTAAAATTGTTGACGTGTTATTTACCTATAAAAAGTGCACATATGCAGTGTCATGAATTTTTACGAAGTGAGATTACACATATAACCAGAGTCCAAATCAAGAAGAGAACACCATGGAACCTTGGAAGACCCCACCCCCAGGGTCTCTTCCAGTCATTGGTCTCCACAAGGGTAACAACTGTTCTAACTTCTCGGAGGAATGATTCGTTTTGTCTGTTTCTAACTTCCGAACTTTGTGTAAGTGGAATCATAGTCTCTGGCTTCTTCTGCTCCTTGTCTTGTTGGGAGAGTCCCCCATGTGGTCGCTGGCAGTTATAGCTCCTTCCTCCTCACTGCCGTATACCATTCCATTTTGTGTATATACCACCAGTTATTTCTCCATCTTATTTTTAGTGGGCATTTGAGTTTCCAGTTTTTGGCTATTGCAAATAGTGGGAAGCATAGCTTTTATACTAAGTTGGGGTTTTCAGAGAGAGTTAGATATTCAACTTTAAAAAAGAAATTCTGCTTGTGGCAAATCATAGAAACAAATGAACATTTCACAGATTCCTCTGCTCACCCTGAAAATGGCTCCCAGGGTTGGAAGTCATGAAAGGAGAGGGAAAAAGAAAAGAAGTCCAGAGGAGAGAATGATTTACAGTTCCCCCTGCCACCCCTACTTGCTTCTCCAAGGCAACTCCTTGCCCGTCCTTCTAATTTAGCCTAAATCAGTAGCTTTTCAAAGCACCTGCTGGGCATCCAAATTGACCCATCTAGGGGCTCCATTGTTATCTGGCCAACAGACCAAGAGAGGGGTGGGTCTTCGGCCAGTTCAGTTAAAGCCCTGTAAAGTGCTATTCAGTGTTCTGACCTTTCCTCCAAGGGTCAGAAAAGATCTGTTTCCTTAGGATCAGGGAAGGTTTGAGCTGGAGGGACCTAAGGGCACATCTAGTCCAACCCCTTACTTTACAGACAAGGAGACTGAGTCCCAAACATCTGAAGGGCTCAAGGTCACACACGGAGTTATGAAGTAGAGCTGGATGATGATTTGGAACCACACCTTCAGCTTCAGGGTTTTTATTTGTTTGGGTTTTGTTTTACTAGGTCACATGGTGGTTTCACGTTACTTTTCCATAATATTTTGCAATATGATGCTGGTTGCTTTACTTTTCTGATTTCTTGTATTTGGGGAGCTTCTCTCTGGTTAAAATGTTACTACCCTAGGGGCTTCCCGGGGCTTCCCTGGTGGCGCAGTGGTTGGGAGTCCGCCTGCCGATGCAGGGGACGTGGGTTCGTGCCCCGGTCTGGGAGGATCCCACATGCCGCGGAGCGGCTGGGCCCATGAGCCAGAGCCGCTGAGCCTGCGCGTCCGGAGACTGTGCTCCGCAACGGGAGAGGCCACAACAGTGAGAGGCCCGCGTACCGCAAAAAAAAAAAAAATGTTACTACCCTCTTCTACGCCTTTGTCATTTTGGTTTTGTTTTGTTTTCTATTTTACCTCCAGCATACAATCAGTATTAATATGGCCTGGATAGTGGAGGTGGAATCCATGTGCTGGCATCCCTTAGGAACAAGGAGTTTTCAATATTCAAACAATTAAAAAATTAATACTCCTTAAAGATGTGTGGTTATGAATATGTATATGTGCTCACAATATATTAATGCAAATTAGAGAACTGCATTGTATGCTCTGCTTTTGTAATATGTATTTCTATGCATACATGAAAAGGAAAGCTCTGGAAGGATATAAATGTTAATGTTTTTAATCAGGTTGATGGAATTATGGGTATTTTCATTTTCTTCTTTTAGAATTCTCGAACTTTTTACAATCAGGAAAAAACTGATAAAGGTAACAAAAACAAAATAATACTTTTCAAATGACACTCTCCACATTAGAGGCTCGCACCAACTTACAGTGGCTCTGGAGTACAATTTTAGTGGCTAGATTGGAAAAACAAACAAGCCAACACTCTTATTAAAACTATGAAGCGGGTACTGTGTGCCATTTAACTGCTAGGAATCTGGGAAGTGTAGTCTTGGGCTGAGCAGCTACTTCCCAACCACAAATCAATCATTACGGAAGGTGAGAATGGATTTCAGTGGGAAAATGGCCTTGTAGGGCTTTGGCTTTAACTCTGAATGAGAGAAAAAGCCATTTGAGAATTGGTTGCAGACATTATATTTCACCCCTAAATACTTCAGCATGCATCTCCTAAAATAAGGACGCTGTACATAACCACAGTATGATTATTAGAACGTTAGCAATAATATTCAAATATCATTTAGTATCCAGTCCACATTCAAATTTTACCCAAATTGCTACATAAATAATTTTGGAAATCATATTTATTGATTAAAATATGTAAACAAATGCACATGGTGATCCAAGTGGAGTCCCCTTTCTCCAGCCACTAGCTTCACCTAGAGCCTCTTTTAAAAATTTCACTTTGGAGTGCAGCCCAGGAAGATGCAGTTTTCCAGAAGGACAGTAGGGGGCCCCACATGCTCATTCTGCTCTTTGCCAACTCTGGTGATTTCCCTAGCTGGGAGTGGGTGCCCAGGAGTCTGGGTAATTCCCACTGTGTCACATGTGCATGGGTGACTTCAGGGTACACTCAGGACCCCACAAGGTCACCAGTTTCCTTATGGGAAGTTATAAAGAATTCAAAGCAAAATTTATTTTTATTCCATTAAGGAGCCAGCACAAGCTATGCATCACTTTTTCTGGGTGATTTTCATAACTATGCTGTGAAATCAAATAAGCAGAAATTTATTGAGCTAAATACTTAAAGGCAATGACCATAGTAATTTCGAAGTTGGACGTACAAGTCAAATTGCCAGTAGTTAGCCATAATTCAACCATTATATACAAATTTTCAAAGTAGGGAGGGGTGTGGCCAAGATGGTAGAGTAGGAAGACCCTGAGCCCACCTCCCCCCAGGACCACACAAAAATTACAACTATTTACAGAGCAACTATCTATGAGAGCAACCTGAAGACTAGCAGAAAAGATTTTCCACAACTAAAGATAAAAAGGAGACACAACAAGACGGGTAGGAGGGGCAGAGATGTAGCATAGTCAAGACCCACACCTCCAAGTAGGCAACCCACAAACAGGAGGAAAATCATGCTTTCAGAGGTTCTCTCCAAGGCGTGAAGGGTCCAAGCCCCACATTGGGCTCCCCAGACTGGAGGTCCTGCACTGAAACGATGAGCCCCTAGAACATCTGGCTTTGAACGCCATCAGGGCTTACGTATGGGAGAGCCAGAGGAGTGTGGAAAACAGAAACTTTGCTCTTAAAGGGCATGTGCAAAATCTCACACACTCCAAGTCCCAGTGCAAAGGCAGTAGTTTGAAAGGACCCTGGGTCAGGCACACTTGCTTATCTTAGAGAGCCTCCCAGAGAGGCAGAAGGCAACAGGAACTTGCCATGAGGACACAGATGCTGGTGGGGAACTTGTTCCACCACGAGGACACTGGTGCTGACAAGCAGTATTGTGGAGTCCTCCCTCTAACCTATTAGAGCCAGGGGCTTACCTGCCCACCAGTGGGCTGGCACCAGTCCCAGGACTCCCTGGGCCATGAAGCCAGCCATCCTGGGACCCAGCCCCACCCACCAAAGAGCGAACAGCCACCTCATGAGGCAGGGCTACACAGCCAGCCCCACCTACCAGTGTCCCCACTGTAGTCAGCCCCACCATAACAGAAGGGCCCACAGAGACCACACAGGGGACACTCTTGGAGCATTTAACTCTGGTGACCAGAGGAACATGTGTTGCTGGGCCCCATAGGATGTCTCTTACACAAGGCCACTTCTCCAAGTGGTTACATCTCCTGGAGATGTAACCGACCTACCTAATATATAAAAGTCAACACAGAGAATTGGCAAAATGAGGAGACAAAGGTGTATGTTCCAAAAGAAGGAACAAGACAAAATCCCAGAAGAAGAACTAAGTGAAGTGGAAATAAGGAATCTAACTGATAAAGAGCTCAGGGTAATGGTCATAAAGATGCTCAATGAATTCGAGAGAAGAATGGATGAAGCACAGTGGGAATTTTAACCAAGACTTAGAAAATATAAAGAAGAACCAGATAGAGGTGAAGAATACAATAACTGAAATAAAAAATACACTAGAAGGAATCAACAGTAGATCAAATGATACAGAGGAATGGATCCGCAAATTGGAAGATAGAGTAGTGGAAATCACCCAAGCTGAACAGAAGAAAGAAAAAAGAATTTTAAAAATGAGGGTAGTTTAAGAGACCTCTAGGACAACATCAAGCATACGAACATTCACATTATAGGTATCGCAGAAGGAGAATAGAGAAGGAAAGGGGCAGAGAAATTATTTGGAGATGCAATAGCTGAAAATTTCCCTAACCTGTGGAAGGAAACAGACATCCAGGCCCAGGAACCACAGAGAGTCCCAAATAAGAAAAACCCTAAGAGATACACACCAACACACGTTATAATTAAAATGGCAAAAATTAAAGAGAAAGTATTAAAAGCAGCAAGAGCAAAGCAACTAGTTACATACAATGGAGTTCCCATAAGGCTATCAGTTGGCTTTTCAGCAGAACTTTGGAGGCCAGAAGGGAGTGAGTGGCATCATATATTCATAGTGATGAAAGGAGAAAACCTACTACCAAGAATATTCTACCTGGCAAAGCTATCCTTCAGATTGGAAGGTGAGATAAAGAGTTTTATAGACAAGCAAAAGCTAAAAGAGTTCAGCACCATTAAAACAGCTTTACAAGAAATGTTAAAGGGAGTTTTCCAAGTGGAAAAGACTCAAAACTAAAAATATAAATATTATGAAAGGAAAAATCTCATTGGTAAAGGCAGACATACAGTAAAGGTAACAGACTGACCACTTATAAAGCTAGTAGGAAGGTTAAAATACAAAAGTAATAAAAATCATTTATATCCACAATAAGTAGCTAAGGGATACATAAAACAAAGAGGTATAAAATGTAATGTCAAAAACATTAAATGTTGGAGGGGGTGTAAAAATGCAGGGCTGGTAGAATGTATTCTAACTTAATAGACCATCAACTTAAAATAATCACATATATACATAGATTGCTTTATACAAGCCTCATGGTAACCACAAGCCAAAAATCTATAATAGTTACACACACAAAAAAGAGAAAGGAATTGAAACATAATACTAAAGACGGTCATCAAATTGAAAGGGAAGAGAGCAAAAGAAGAAAAAACCAAAAAAGAACTACAGAAGCAACCCAAAAAACAATTAACAGAATGGCAATAAGTACATACCTATCAACAATTACTTTCAATGTAAATGACTAAATGCTCCAATCAAAAGCCACAGAGCAGCTGAATGGATTAAAAAAATAAAACCCATATATATGCTGCCTACAAAGACTCACTTCAGATCTTAAGACACACAGCCTGAAAGTGAGAGGATAGAAAAAGGTAATCTATGCAAATGGAAAGAAAAAGAAAGCTGAGGTAGCAATACTTATTTCAGACAAAATAGACTTTAAAACAAAGACTATAATAAGAGACAAATTAGGACATTACATAAGGATAACGGGATCAATCCAACAAGAAGATACAACAATTGTAAATACCTATGTACCTAACATAGGAACATCTAAATATATAAAGCAAATATTAACAAACATAAAGGGAGAAACTAACAGTAACACAATAATAGTAGGGGAATTTAACACCCTACTTATATCAATGGACAGAACATTCAGACAGAAAATCAATAAGGAAACACTGGCCTTAAATGACACATTAGACCAGAGGGACTTAGTGTGTGTGTGTGTGTGTGTGTGTGTGCATACATTCCACCCACAGGCAGGAGAATACACACCCATTTCAAGTGCACATGCAAGTGTCTCCAGGGTAAAGGTAAACCACAGTAAATCAGACCAAACATCTTTTTCAACCACAATGCTATGAGACTAAAAATCAACTACAGGGACTTCCCTGGTGGTCCAGTGGTAAAGAATCTGCCTTCCGATGCAAGGGACGCGGGTTCAACCCCTAGTCAGGGTACTAAGATCCCACATGCAGTGGGGTAACTAAGCCTGAGTGCCACAGCTACTGAGCTTGCGTGCCTCAACAGGACAGCCCGTGTGCCACAACTACAGAGCCCACATACCCTGGAGCCTGTGCGCCACAACTAGAGAGAGAAAATCTGTGCGCCACAAATAGAGAGAAGCCCGTGTGCCACAGTGAAGAGCCTGTGCCTCAATGAAAGATCCCCTGTGCCTCAATGAAGACCCCACATGCCACAACTAAGTCCCAATGCAGCCCCCCACAAAAAAATTATTAAAAAAAAATCAACTACAGTTGACCCTTAAACAATGCAGGTTTGAACTGCATGATCCACTTACACACATAGATATTTTTCAATAGTATATAGCACAGTGCTCCACGATCTGTGGTTGGTTGAATCTGCAGATGCAGAGGAACTGCAGATATGGAGGACTGACTATAAATTATACATGAATTAATCCCCATGTTGTTCAAGGGTCAACTGTACAAAAAAGTAACTACAAAAAAACACAAACATGAGGATGCTAACAATAAACAATGGGCCACAGAGGGAATCGAAGAAGAAATTTAAAAATACCTGGAGACAAACAAAAATGGAAACACAATGATCCAAAACCTATGGGACACAGCAAAAGCAGTTTTAAGAGGGAAGTTTATAGTGCTACAAGTCTACCTCAGGAAACAACAAAGATCTCAAATAAACAATCTAATCTTACATCTAAAGGAACTAGAAAAAGAACAAACAAAACCCAAACTTAGGAGAAGAAAAGAAATAATAAAGATCAGAGCAGAAATAAATGAAATAGGGCTTCCCTGGTGGCTCAGTGGTTAAGAACCCACCTGCTAATGCAGGGGACATGGGTTCAAGCCCTGGTCCGGGAAGATCCCACATGCCACGGAGCAACTAAGCCCGTGCACCACAACTACTGAGCCCATGTGCCACAACTACTGAGCCTGCGCTCTAGAGCCCATGCTCCGCAACAAGAGAAGCCTCCACAATGAGAAGCCTGCGCACCACAACAAAGAGTAGCCCCCACTCTCCACAACTAGAGGAAGCCCACACACAGTAACAAAGACCCAATGCAGCCAAAAATAAATAAGTAAAATAAATAAATTTTTAAAAAAAGAAAGAAATGAAATAGAGACAAAAAAAATAGAAAAGATCAATGAAACTAAAAGCTGGTTCTTTGAAAAGACAAAGAAAATTGATAAACCTTTAGCCAGACTCATCTCTTTTTTAGCCAGAAAAAAAGAGAGGGCCCAAAGTAATAAAATCAGAAATGAAAGTGGAGAAGTTACAACCGATATCACAGAAATACAAAGGATCACAAGAGATTACTATGAACAGTTATACACCTATAAAATGGACAACCTACTAGAAATTAATAAATCCCTAGAAACACACAATCTTCTAAGACTTAATCAGGAAGATATAGAAAATATGAAAAGACCAATTACCAATAACGAAATTGTATCAGTAACAAAAAATTTCCCAAGAACAAAAGTCCAGGACCAGATGGCTTCAAGGTAAATTCTACCAAACATTTAGAGAGGAATTAAAGCCTATCCTTCTCAAACTATTGAAAAAATTGCAGCGGAAGAACACTTCAAAATGCATTCTATGAGGCCAGCACCACCCTGATATCAAAACCAAAGATATCACAAAAACACACAAAATTATAGGCCAGTATCACTGATGAACATAGATGCAAAAACCCTCAACAAAATATTAGCAAACCAAATTCAACAGTACATTAAAAGAATCATACACCAACATCAAGTGGGATTTATACCAGGGATGGAAGAAGGGTTCAATATCTGTAAATCAACCAGTGTGATACATCATATTAACAAACTGAAGAATAAAAATCATATGATCATCTCAATAGATGCAGAAAAAGGATTTGACAAAATTCCACATCCATTTATGATAAGAGTTCTCAACAAAGTGCATATAGAGGGAACATAACTCAACATAATATAGGTCATATATGACAAACCTACAGCCAACATCATACTCAATGGTGAAAAACTGAAATGATTTCCTATAAGATCAGGAAGAAGACAAGGATGCCCACTCTCGCCACATTTATTCAGTATAGTACTGGAAGCCTTAGCCACAACTATCAGACAGGAAAAAGAAACAAAAGGCATCAAAACTGGAGAAGAAGTAAAACTGTCAGTCTGGCAGGTGACATGATACTAAATACAGAAAATCCTAAAGATGCTACCAAAAAATTATTAGAATTAATATATAAATTTAATGAAGTTGTAGGATACAAAATTAATAAGCAGAAATACATTGCATTGCTATACACTAACAGTGAACTATCAGAGAAATTAAGAAAACAATCTCAGTTACAACTGCATAAAAAAAAAAAGAAATACCTAGGAATAAATCTAACCAAGGAATTAAAAGACTTGTACTCAGAAAACTGTAAGACAGTGAAAAAAGAAATTGAAGATGACACTAAAAAATCGAAAGATATACTGTGCTCATGGATTGGAAGAATTAATATTGTTAAAATGACCATACTCCCCAAGGCAAACTACAGATTGAATGCAATCCCTATCAAAACGCGAATGGCATTTTTCACAAAACTAGAATAAATAATTCTAAAATTTGTAAGGAAACACACACACACACACACACACACACACACCTGAATAGCCAAAACAATCTTGAGAAAGAAAAACAAAGCTGGAAGTATCACGTTCCCTGATTTCAAACTATACTACAAAGCTACAGTAATCAGATCAGAATGGTACTGGCAGCCCATACTGCCACACACAGATCAATGGAACAGAATAGAGAGCTCAGAAATATATCCACACTTATATGGTCAATTAATATATGACAAAGGAAGCAAGACTAATGGGGAAAAACCAGCCTCTTTAATAAATGGTGATGGGAAAACTGGAAAGCTGCATGCAAAAGAATCAAACTGGACTACTTTCTCATACCATAATCAAAAATAAAGTCAAAATAGATTAAAGACTTAAATGTAAGGCCTGAAACCATAAAACTCCTAGAAGAAAACATAGGCAGTATGCTCTTTGACATTAATCTTACCAATATTTTTTTGGATATGTCTCCTCAGGCAAGGGAAACAAAAGCAAAAATAAACAAATGGGCCTACATTCAACTAAAAGCCTTTTGCATCATGAAGGAAACTATCAATAAAATGAAAGGCAACTTACAGAACTGGAAAAGATATTTGCAAATGATATGGCTGATAAGGGGTTAATATCCAAAATATACCAAGGGCATATACAAATCAACATCAAAAAAATAAACAACCTGATTTAAAAACTGGGCAGAGGACCTGAATAGACATTTTCCCAAAAGACTATAGATGGCCAACAAACACAGGAAAAAATACTCAATATCACTAATCATCAGGGAAATGCAAATCAAAACCACAATGAGATATCACCTCACATCTGTCACAATGGTTAGTATCAAAAAGACTGCAGGGCTTCCCTGGTGGCGCAGTGGTTGGGAATCTGCCTGCTAATGCAGGGGACACGGGTTCGAGCCCTGGTCTGGGAAGATCCCACATGCCGCGGAGCAACTAGGCCCGTGAGCCACAACTACTGAGCCTGCGCGTCTGGAGCCTGTGCTCCACAACAAGAGAGGCCACGACAGTGAGAGGCCTGCGCACTGCGATGAAGAGTGGCCCCCGCTTGCCACAACTAGAGAAAGCCCTCACACAGAAACAAAGACCCAACACAGCCAAAAATAAAAATAAATAAATTAAAAGAAGGCTCAACATTTAAAAAAAAAAAAAAAAAAGACTGCAAATAGGGCCTCCCTGGTGGCACAGTGGTTGAGAATCCACCTGCCAATGTAGGGGACATGGGTTTGATCCCTGGTACAGGAAGATCCCACATGCCACAGAACAACTAAGCCCGCATGCCACAACTACTGAGCCCACAAACCAGAACTACTTAAGCCTGAGAGCCTAGAGCCCATGCTCTGTAACAAGAGAAAGCCACCAAAATGAGAAGCCCACACACCACAATGAAGAGTAGCCCCTGCTCGCTGCAACTAGAGAAAGCCTGGGTGCAGCAACAGAGACCCAATGCAGCCAAAAATAAATTAATTAAATAAATAAATTAAAAAAAAAAAAGACTGCTCTTCGTTGTGGTGCACGGGCATTTCATTGCGGTGGCTTCTCTTGTTGTGGAGCACAGGCTCTAGGCTTGCAGGCTTCAGTAGTTATGACACGCAGGCTCAGTAGTTGTGACTCATGGACTCTAGAGTGCAGGCTCAGTAGTTGTGGTGCACAGGCTTAGTTGCTCTGTGGCATGTGGGATCTTCCTGGACCAGGGCTCGAACCGGTGTCCCCTCCATTGGCAGGTGGATTCTTAACCACTGTGCCACCAGGGAAGTCCAACTCTGTTTTGCTAAATACACAGAAACAAATGACGCCATTATTTATACAGCAGTTTTGCAAACCTGACTAGGTCCTTTGGATATTTCAGAATTACGGAAGCATTAACTGATGATTAAGGCTGAAAAAGAAGTACACGAGGAGGGAGTGCCTCCCACAAGTCAGAGGATACAGCCCTGATTATTTCTCAGAACAAGCATTTATTAATCTATAAGCTTCCTGGAACAGCACTCTTTATAGAAAAACCATTGTTCCCCTTCCTGATAAGTCCATAATTTCCAAGAGTAAAACAGATACAAGCATTTATACTTACCACCAATAAAGTGCAAAGCCAGTGAGGAATAAATAATGCCAATTAGCAAAGTCTTTACAAATCACAGGACCCTTTTATCCTTAATTCTAATAATTTGTTCATTTGAACAAAAGTCTGTTTTAATAAGGTAATCATGACTATAAAAAAATGGCAATGTGTAGTCTCTCACAGAAACTACCTTTCTTGCAAGGACTGAGGATTGTTAGAATTGTCATATTATTTAGGCATGGAATCTTATTTGAGATCAATGATTTTTGGCCATCACGTAACATCTACAAATAATAGTATAAGAACTACAGATATTATAAAAGGTACAGAATAATAGTAGTCTGATGTGTTTAATATTAGCAAAGTCCACAGATGAATTACTTTTCTGTAAGAATACCTGAATATCATGTTTTCATATTGATAATAATCTTTTAAAAATAATAAAATACATGCATATTGAGGATGGTCGGAAGGACCACATTCATTGAGGTCGAGGCAAAGGCCTCTGGGCCCACATTTTTAACATCTTTACTGGAGTATAATTGCTTTACAATGTTGTGTTAGTTTCTGTTGTATAACAAAGTGAATCAGCTATACATATACATATATCCCCAAATCCCCTCCCTCTTGCTTCTCCCACACACCCTCCCTATTCTACCCCTCAGGGTGGTCACAAAGCACCGAGCTGATCTCCCTGTGCTATGCAGCGGCTTCCCACTAGCTATCGATTTTACATTTGGTAGTGTATATATGTCAATGTCACTCTCTCACTTTGTCCGAGCTTCCCCTTCCCCTTCCTCATGTCCTCAAGTCCATTCTCTACGTCTGCGTCTTTATTCCTGTCCTGCCCCTAGGTTCTTCAGAACCTTTTATTTTTTCTTTAGATTCCATATATATATGTGTTAGCATATGGTATTTGTTTTTCTCTTTCTGACTTACTTCACTTTGTATGACAGACTCTAGGTCCATCCAGCTCACTACAAGTAACTCAATTTCGTTTCTTTTTATGGCTGAGTAATATTCCATTGTATATATGTGCCACATCTTCTTTATACATTCATCTGTCAATGGACCCTTAGGTTGCTCCCATGTCCTGTGTATTGTAAATAGTACTGCAATGAACAATGTAGTACATGACTCTTTTTGAATTATGGTTTTCTCAGGGTATATGCCCAGTAGTGGTATTGCTGGGTCATATGGTAGTTCTATTTTTAGTTTTTTAAGGAACCTCCATACTGTTCTCCATGGTGGCTGTATCAATTTACATTCCCACCAACAGGGCAAGAGGGTTCACTTTTCTCCACACCCTCTACAGCATTTATTGTTTGTAGATTTTTTGATGATGGCCATTCTGACTGGTGTGAGGTAATACCTCATTGTAGTTTTGATTTGCATTTCTCTAATGATTAGTGATGTTGAGCATCTTTTCAGGTGTTTGTTGGCAATCTGTATATCTTCTTTGGAGAAATGTCTATTTAGGTCTTCTGCCCACTTTTGGATTGGGTTGTTTGTTTTTTTGATATTGAGCTGCATGAGCTCCTTGTATATTTTGGAGATTAATCCTTCGTCAGTTGCTTCATTGGCAAATATTTTCTCCCATCCTGAGGGTTGTCTTTTCATCTTGTTTATGGTTTCCTTTGCCGTGTAAAAGATTCTAAGTTTCACTAGGTCTCATTTGTTTATTTTTATTTCCATTTCTCTAGGAGGTGGGTCAAAAAGGATCTTGCTGTGATTTATGTCATAGAGTGTTCTGCCTAGGTTTTCCTCTAAGAATTTTATAGTGTCTGGCCTTACATTTAGGTCTTTAATCCATTTTGAGTTTATCTCTGTGTATGGTGTTAGGGAGTGGTCTAATTTCATTCTCTTACATGTAGCTGTCAGTTTTCCCAGCACAACTTATTGAAGAGGCTGTCTTTTCTCCATTGTATATTCTTGCATCCTTTATCAAAATAAGGTGACCATATGTGTGTGGGTATATCTCTGAGCTTTCTATCCTCTTCCATTGATCTATATTTCTGTTTTTGTGCCAGTACCATATTGTCTTGATTACTGTAGCTTTGTAGTATAGTATGAAGTCAGGGAGCCTGATTCCTCCAGCTCTGTTTTTCTTTCTCAAGATTGCTTTGGCTGTGCGGGGTCCTTTGTGTTTCCATACAAATTGTGAAATTTTTTGTTCTAGTTCTGTGAAAAATGCCAGTGGTAGTTTGATAGGGATTGCATTGAATCTGTAGATTGCTTTGGGTAGTATAGTCATTTTCACAATGTTGATTCTTCCAATCCAAGAACATGGTATATCTCTCCATCTGTTTGTATCATCTTTAATTTCTTTCATCAGTGTCTTAGTTTTCTGCATACAGGTCTTTTGTCTCCTTAGGTGGGTTTATTCCTAGGTATTTTATTCTTTTTGTTGCAATGGTGAACGGGAGTGTTTCCTTAATTTCTCGTTCAGATTTTCATCATTAGTGTATAGGAATGCAAGAGATTTCTGTGCATTAATTTTGTACCCTGCTACTTTACCAAATTAATTGATTAGCTCTAGTAGTTTTCTGGTAGCACCTTAAGGATTCTCTATGTATAGTGTCATGTCATCTGCAAACAGTGACAGTTTTACTTCTTCTTTTCCGATTTGGATTCCTTTTATGTCTTTTTCTTCTCTGATTGCTGTGGCTAAAACTTCCAAAACTATGTTGAATAATAGCAGTGAGAGTGGGCAACCTTGTCTTGTTCCTGATCTTAGAGGAAATGGTTTCAGTTTTTCACCATTGAGAATGATGTTGACTTTGGGTTTGTCATATATGACCTTTATTATGTTGAATAACCTCTATACCTACCATACCTACTTTCTGGAAGGTTTTTATCATAAATCGGTGTTGAATTTTGTCAAAAGCTTTTTCTGCATCTATTGAGATGATCATATGGTTTTTATCCTTCAATTTGTTAATATGGTGTATCACATTGATTGATTTGGATATATTGAAGAATCCTTCCATTCCTGGGATAAACCTCACTTGATCATGGTTTAAATCCTTTTAATGTGCTGTTGGATTCTGTTTGCTAGTATTTTGTTGAGGATTTTTGCAACTATGTTCATCAGTGATATTGGTCTGTAGTTTTCTTTTTTTGTGTGACGTCTTTGTCTGGTTTTGGTATCAGGGTGATGGTGGCCTCGTAGAATGAGTTTGGGAGTGTTCCTCCCTCTGCTATATTTTGGAAGAGTTTGAGAAGGATAGGTATTAGCTGTTCTCTAAATGTTTGCTAGAATTCACCTGTGAAACCATCTGGTCCTGGGCTTTTGTTTGTTGGAAGATTTTTAATCACAGTCTCAATTTCAGAGCTTGTGATTTGTCTCTTTATATTTTCTATTTTCTCCTGGTTCAGTCTCGGAAAGTTGTGCTTTTCTAAGAATTTGTCCATTTCTTCCAGGTTGTCCATTTTATTGGCATAGAGTTGCTTGTAGTAATCTCTCATGATCCTTTGTATTTCTGCAGTGTCAGTTGTTACTTCTCGTTTTTCATTTCTAATTCTATTGATTTGAGTCTTCTCCCTTTTTCTCTTGATGAGTCTGGCTAAAGGTTTATCAATTTTGTTTATCTTCTCAAAGAACCAGCTTTTAGTTTTATTGATCTTTGTTATTGTTTCCTTCATTTCTTTTTTATTTATTTCTGATCTGATCTTTATGATTTATTTCCTTCTCCTAACTTTGGGGGTTTTTTGTTCTTCTTTCTCTAATTGCTTTAGGTGTAAGGTTAGGTTGTTTGAGATGTTTCTTGTTTCTCAGGGTAGGATTGTATTGCTATAAACCTCCCTCTTAGTACTGCTTTCACTGCATCCCATAGGTTTTGGGTCTTCGTGTTTTCATTGTCATTTGTTTCTAGGTATTTTTTGATTTCTTCTTTTATTTCTTCAGTGATCTCTTGGTTATTTAGTAGTGTATTGTTTAGCCTCCATGTGTTTGTATTTTTTACAGGTTTTTTCCTGTAACTGATATCTAGTCTTACAGCGTTGTGGTTAGAAAAGATACTTGATATGATTTCAATTTTCTTAAATTTACCAAGGCTTGATTTATGACCCAAGATATGGTCTATCCTGGAGAATGTTCCATGAGCACTTGAGAAGAAAGTGTATTCTGTTGTTTTTGGATGGAATGTCCTATAAATATCAATTAAGTCATCTTGTCTAATGTGTCATTTAAAGCTTGTGTTTCCTTATTTATTTTCATTTTGGATGATCTGTCCATGGGTGAAAGTGGGGTGTTAAAGTCCCCTACTATGAATGTGTTACTGTCCGTTTCCCCTTTTATGGCTGTTAGTATTTGCCTTATGTATTGAGGTGCTCGTATGTTGGGTGCATAAATATTTACAATTGTTA
>NW_020175829.1:3382739-3420350 GCF_003031525.2 Neophocaena asiaeorientalis asiaeorientalis | reverse complement strand
GTCTCTTGTAGACAGCATATATACGGGTCTTGTTTTTGTATCCATTCGGCCAGTTTATGTCTTTTGGTTGGAGCATTTAATCCATTTACATTTAAGCTAGCTATAGATATGTATGTTCCTGTTACCATTTTCTTAATTGTTTTGGGTTTGTTTTTGTAGGTCTTTTTATTTAAAGCTTGTGTTTCCTTATTTATTTTCATTTTGGATGATCTGTCCATTGGTGAAAGTGGGTTGTTAAAGTCTCCTACTATTATTGTGTTACTGTCGATTTCCCCTTTTATGGCTGTTAGCATTTGCCTTATGTATTGAGGTGCTCCTATGGTGGGCACATAAATATTTACAATTGTTATATCTTCTTCCTGGATTGATCCCTTGATCATTATGTTGTGCCCTTCTTTGTCTCTTGTTATAGTCTTAATTTTAAAGTCTATTTTGTCTGATATGAGAATTGCTACTCCAGCTTTCTTTTGATTTCCATTTGCATGGAATATCTTTTTCCATCCCCTCACTTTCAGTCTGTATGTGTCCTTAGGTCTGAAGTGAGTCTCTTGTAGACAGCATATATACGGGTCTTGTTTTTGTATCCATTCGGCCAGTTTATGTCTTTTGGTTGGAGCATTTAATCCATTTACATTTAAGCTAGCTATAGATATGTATGTTCCTGTTACCATTTTCTTAATTGTTTTGGGTTTGTTTTTGTAGGTCTTTTTATTCTCTTGTGTTTCCTGCCTAGAGAAGTTTCTTTAGCATTTGTTATAAAGCTGGTTTGGTGGTGCTGAATTCTCTTAGCTGTTGCTTGTTTGTAAGGGTTTTAATTTCTCTGTCGAATCTGAATGAGATCCTTGCTGGGTAGAGTAATCTTGGTTGTAGGTTTTTCCCTTTCATTACTTTAAACATGTCCTGCCACTCACTTCTGGCTTCCAGAGTTTCTGCTGAAAGATCAGCTGTTAACCTTATTGGGATTCCCTTGTATGTTATTTGTTGCTTTTCCCTTGCTGCTTTTAATATTTTTTCTTTGTCTTTATTTTTTGCCAGTTTGATTACTATGTGTCTTGGTGTGTTTCTCCTTGGATTTATCCTGTATGGGACACTGTGCACTTCCTGGAGTTGAGTGAATATTTCCATTCCCATATTAGGGAAGTTTTCAACTATAATCTCTTCAAATATTTTTTCAGTCCCTTTCTTTTTCTCTTCTTCTTCTGGAACCCCTATAATTCGAGGGTTAGTGCATTTAATGTTGTCCCAGAGGTCTCTGAGACTGTCCTCAATTCTTTTCATTCTTTTTCTTTATTCTGCTCTGCAGTAGTTATTTCCACTATTTTATCTTCCAGGTCACTTATCCGTTCTTCTGCCTCAGTTATTCTGCTATTGATTCCTGCTAGAGAATTTTAAATTTCATTTATTGTGCTGTTCATCATTGTTTGTTTGCTCTTTAGTTCTTCTAGGTCCTTGTTAAACATTTCTTGTATTTTCTCCATTCTATTTCCAAGACTTTGGATCATCTTTACTATCATTACTCTGAATTCTTTTTCAGGTAGACTGCCAATTTCCTCTTCATTTGTTTGGTCTGGTGGGTTTTTACTTTGCTCCTTCATCTGCTGTGTATTTCTCTGTCTTCTCATTTTGCTTAACTTACTGTGCTTGGGGTCTCCTTTTTGCAGGCTGCAGGTTCATAGTTCCCATTGTTTTCGGTGTCTGCCCCCAGTGGGTAAGGTTGGTTCAGTGGGTTGTGTAGGCTTCCTGGTGGAGGGGCCAGGTGCCTGTGTTCTGGTGGATGAGGCTGGATCTTGTCTTTCTGGTGGGCAGAACTGCGTCCAGTGGTGTGTTTGGGGGTGTCTGTGAACTTAGTATGAATTTAGCAGCCTCTCTGCTAATGGGTGGGGTTGTGTTCCTGTCTGGCTAGTTGTTTGGCATGGGGTGTCCAGCACTGGAGCTTGCTGGTCATTGAGTGGAGCTGGGTCTCAGCGTTGAGATGGAGACCTCTGGGAGAGCTCTCGCCGCTTGATATTATGTGGGGCCGGGAGGGCTCTGGTGGACCAATGTCCTGAACTTGGCTCTCCCACCTCAGATGCTCAGGCCTGATACCAGGCCGGAGCACCAAGACCCTGTCAGCCAAATGGCCAGGTGTGTGGGGAGTTTCTTGCCTTTGGGAAGTCTGAGGTCTTCTGCCAGTGTTCAGTAGGTGTTCTGTAGGAGTTGTTCCACATGTAGATGCATTTTTGATGTATTTGTGAGGAGGAAGGTCATCTCCATATCTTACTCCTCTGCCATCTTGAAAGTCCTCCCTCTCTCTGTGTTTTGATTTGAGGTTCCAAACTGATTTTGGAGTAAATGAGAGAAGATCCAATGGGAACTTAATGTGTAGATGATGAGATTATGCCAAATGATGCCAGGGCAAGCTGCATGAATGAAAGCTCTGACATGGTTCCAACAGAGGGCATGTTGGAGCCATGAGAGAGAACCGACTCACCACATGGCCCATGGCAGTACAGATGGGCTGAGCTCAAACAAGAACGTGCGCCATGGCAGCCAATACCCAGAACACTAGAGTTTGTCAAGAGTAGAGGCCCTGGGTCAGACATCCTGGGTTCAAAGCTTGACTCTGCCCCCTCTTACATGAATCTCCTCAGGAAATTAATCTAACCTCTCTGGGCGTATTGTCTTTCTCAGTAATATGGGAATAATAGTAGTACTGTCTGCTGGAGCTATTGTGGGGTTAAATGAACAAAGTCATTTCAAGTACTTTGGCCAGGAACTTGCTCAGAAGATGTCAGCAATTATTATAATTACTACTCAAAGTGGAATTTTAGTTTCAATTAAAATCCACATCATCTGACATGTTACATCAACACTGTTAAATTGAATTTGGCTGTTTTAGTTTTGTGTTTAATTTTTTTTATCATTGGATAAGCATGAGATAGTTATACTTACTTTTGTGAAAGTATCATTATAATAAAAATAATTCCAGCCAACATTTTAGGTGCATGCTTTCCTCAAGATTTTCTAGAAACTCTGGTCTATATGTATAACATATTTTGTATATAGAAGAGACCTTGTTATTCTTTTCCTTTAAAATGTTTTTAGCAAGGAATTAGCCATTGCTGGGTTGTTATTTGAGGGAGCTTGTTTAGGGGATCAGGAAGTAGAGGGTAGTTCTGGGCATGGTGGGCAGCTGATGCTTGAAGCTCCCCTGATCCTGTCCCTGGGTGCATTTAGCAGGGAGCAGGGAGAGCCACGGGGAATGGGGCCCTTAGTAGAAGACCAGACTTTGCATTGACAGTGACTGGGGTTGACCCCTTAGGACTGAGTGGGCACCCCTGAGCTTCCTGGACCTATCCAGGGGAGGGACTGGGGAGGAAAGACAGACTTTCTCACTCCAAATAGGGTGGGGCCACCAGGTCATATTAATTTAATTAGTAAATAAACACAGTGAAGTTGGACATGAATTATACATCCACTACGTTTTCTGTTGATGACCCTTCTTCCTTAGGAAGCTGAGTTGGGGAAAGGAAGGGGAGTTGTCCTGGAGGCTTAGCTGCACGACCACTACAACAGTGAGGACCCCTTCTGCACCTGGTGCTGCTACCTGGTGATGGAGGCAACACTGGTCCCGCTTGCAAGTTCAAAGGCAGCAGTGCAGCCTCAGCCCTGCCCTGACCCAGCAGGGAACCCCACCCTCTGTTATCCTTGTTAGACCCTTGTAACACTTTGCAATCTCACCATAAATTAATCGGGACTGGCACCCATAAGGAAATTAGGATCGACACCCACAGGGGGTTCAAGTGAAATGGAAAAGCACGTTGCTTAAGAATGTGAACATTGCATTGTCAAGAGAGGGGGAATAATTGGGCGGAGTGATGAAGAAATTCTTCGAATTGTCTGGGGGAAAGACTCCTCTTTGTCAGTGGAAGGTAAAGCCCTACCAGATGCAGGTCAAGGAAGAGAAGTGATATCAGCTTTGCTAAAGATTGCTGGGTTCGGTGTGAAAAAACTGAAAAACTGAAAATGGGCTACGGTGCCCAGGTTGTAATACCTCTGGGTCACATGCGTGCCTTTCTCCCTTTGGAGAATTCTATTCTGCTCCGTGAGTGGATGAGCCGATCCTTGGACAGTCAGTCACTCTTTTATTTTGGTCATTTGTGTGGTGGTATCTTGGTTACTGCTCAAGTCTTAATAATGGAATGAGTGGCAATTTTGAAAGCTCATGTTCACTACGGCAGTCCTCAAGCAAGACTCACCCCTCCACGCACACCCAGTGTGGCTCCAGACCAACTCTAGAAAGGTCCTTTGTATGAGGAAAGAAACCCAAGTAGGTGAACATCAATCTCCCTGTCACCCTAGACGCACAAAATGAACAAACCCAGATTCTGGGTTTGAGAGAAAGCCAAGTGGCCTTGAACTTGAACAGATGACCTTTTGAATAACTTGCAGTTTGTGGGACAGAAACTCATGGCTTTAAAAATAAATCTTGGCAGAGCTTTCTGTGTTAGCACTATCTTCCCTTGGCCTGAGACCGTCAGATGTGCAACTTGAAACTCTGCCCTTATCCTGTCACAAATCAGGTGGAGAGGGATTAAAAGCTCTGGCGATCAGTTTCAACAAAAGCTGCATAATGGTGGGAGGTAGAGCTCTTCAGGGGTGTCACAAAGGAGATCGGATCTTGGGTTCTTTTGAGGCTTTGTCATTTGTTTCCCAGAGGAACAGACACCTTGAGAGTTTACCAAGTGCAAAGCGTGTGAAGTATTATATAAAACAAAACCCCAGGCCCAGGTCTCATCTGTCAGGAGCTTAGTCTCACCTCACGAAGGTTGCTATCTTGCTCTCTTCCTCTCTCCCTTCCTTCTGTCCTTCTTTCCTTCCTGCCTCTCTTCCTTCCTTCCAGGTGGTTTTACAAGTCTTAGTGGAAGCAAGGAGGAGGATGAAATAAATCACAACCTTAAGCGGCTGGTTCTTGATCTGACCCTAAACCCTTTGCCGCTGAACTGGAGTGAGTTGCAGCCGACTTCTAGGTCATTCTGACACCAGTCATCTCATGGCCTCAATCATGGGCCTTTACAGAGATCCTCAGGCAGACAGATAGCACTTTAATTCAGTGTGCATATGTATGCACATACCAGCATTTATGCGGTCGTCTCGTTCTATAGGCAGAAGGTAGTCTTCTTACTAGTGAGGTCTAAAAATTCAAATCACTAAGCATTATCTGAAAACATAAAAACATGTAAGCCCAGGATTATTCTATTTGCTCAAATTTTTGTAATTTTACTTTTTTTTGAAATGTTGAAAGTGTAGTTTTAAAATGTCAGTTTAAAAAAGGCTTTGAAAAAGCAGTTCTGGGGAGCTTCTGCTGCCAACGGGAAGGTGGGTTAGCTTCTTTGAACACGGGCTCAAAGAAGTGTTTACAGGACAAGCATGGAATAGAGCGAACACTGGCCGAGAGCCAGCAGACCTGTCATGGTGGTGTATCTATCAATGATTGGTTATATGTGGCCTTGAATTGTCAAAACTCCCTATTAAAGGGGACTCTGCCCTAGTTGATCTCTGAGGTCAGTCCTCTATCCTGAAAGAGGCAGGATTCTGGGAGAGGCTGACCACCTGCCATCTGGTGGATACTCATTAATCCCACTGCTATGCTCAGTTGCT
This sequence comes from Neophocaena asiaeorientalis asiaeorientalis, assembly GCF_003031525.2. Taxonomy (NCBI): domain Eukaryota; kingdom Metazoa; phylum Chordata; class Mammalia; order Artiodactyla; family Phocoenidae; genus Neophocaena; species Neophocaena asiaeorientalis. The sequence continues at coordinate 3,414,710 of NW_020175829.1, read as the reverse complement.
GCTGGGGAAGAATGAAGAGAGCAGGGGAGGACGGTGGTGCTCACCTCCAGACACCCACAAAACTGAATCCACATCCGACCTTGGCCCTCACACTTCACCTTTTTTTGTTTGAAATGTACGGAAATACCTGTTTGTGTAGTCGTTCAACACAGCTCCTGTCTCTATCCTTGGGTTTGTGGGGCAGCAGCATATTGGAAATCCTTGGCCTCCTTTTGTGCTTCCTTAAAGCTTGAAAACAATCATGACTGAAGCTCTATTTAGTCTTTCAAAGATGAAACTGGAAGAAAGCTACCAAAGTACAGCCTTTACATCTATTCAATGCAACATCTGGAAGAACAGAGGACACTTCTTCTTTTTTCAAATCCAGGAAACTTCTTTCCCAGAAGTTTTTTGAACACCTCCCCTTGCGTGTCATTGGTCCAAATCAGGGCATGTGTCCGTTCCTGAATAACCTCAGGGTCCAGCGTACTGGATGACTTTTAGACTTATCAGGGCCCACTCCAGGGGCTGGGGGTGGGGTCAGACTTCCTTGAAACACACAGGCTGTGTGGGGGCGGATAGAGCTTCATAAAACAAGATAAAAATCAGAGAACTGTTAGGAAGAAAGAAAAGAAGAATGCATGTTGGGCTGGTGACCAGAAATATCCACGGTAATTTTCTTAGATATCCTTGGAGAAAATTTTAACTGCTGTTTCTTATTCTATCGGGTACTACCAGTACTAACAGCAATCTTTATGGTATCTTACTGTCTGCCAGGTGCTGTGCTTTACAGACATCTTCTCCTTTTAATCCTCAAGGCAGTGCCGGGATTATGTTCCCTGTTTTATAATTAGGATGTCAAGGCTCAATGACCTTCAGTGACTTGCCCCAAAACAGTGGACTCGGTCAAGATGGAGGTGAACGTCAAAGTGTGGTTCCTGGGTGTGCGAAGAATGTTAACCGCTGCCCACGCCGCTTCCCACACGCACCTACAACCTGCCGAGCCTCCCAGCTCGTTGATTCTTCCCTGCTGTTTGGCCTTTACCTCAATTCCCCTTCAACACCCGCCCTCCTGTGGCCACGAGGCCACGTTGTCATGTCCCCAAAGCAGCTCCACCTCTGGAATTTGGAACTCTTGCCTTTGTTCACATTCTCGGGTGTTTGGCCTTCTTCCTTCCTGCTTCCTCATCAGAGCTCCTCTCTGACCCCGCGTTACCACCCATGTCCCTTGTTTCCCGCCCATCTTCCGGGCCTGTCAGCCCCTCCTGCTTCTTTTCCTTCTCTAACTTGCTTGCACTCTACGGCGACCATCTCACTTAATGCTCTCATCAACCCCTCCATTTCCTCATACCCAGTCCACCCAGGGCCCCGGCCTGACTAATCCCCACTCAGGACTCCATCCTACCCCATATTCCCATGCTGGAGTTTCCTTCTTAATGCATTGGGAGAAAACTAATTACTGTTTCCAGCCCCAGCTGGGCGCTTGGGCCCCTTTGTCAAGGAAGGCTGGTCCCCAGGCTCTCCACGGGCCCCTCCCCAGCCGCCGTCCCTCTCACAGATACACGACTACATGAGGGTCCTCCTGTCCCACTGAGGAAGGGGCCCTCATGGGGAAGTCACCACCGAGCGGGTGTGCCCCAGCCCCACACTCACACCGGGCAGGAGCTAGGCGGCAGCGTGAATGAGGAAAGGCCCGAGCCCGTGACGTTAGGGTGCTGCCCACTCAGGAACGTGGCAAGCAGATTCTGCGGTGGCGTGAAGGTGGAGTTTCCAGGAGAAACGACAAAACTAAAAACGAGGAGAGCCACCCCTACATTAGGTTACGAACCCTTGTGGCTGAGCTGATGGTGAAAGCTGTGAGGCTTGGAGCCAAAATGGGGCCCTGGGAGAGTCAGGAAACCAGAGCAGCCAGGAGTGAGGAGCCCTGGAAGGGGAGAGAGGCAGCAGAGGCCCAGAGAAACTCTTGGGAGCAGAGCGGGACGCCTGCGGCATCTTCCGGGGCCTGGCCTGTGTGGGCGGGTGCGTTGGAGGGCAGGAGCAGATACTCCTTCCTCAGATCCCCTCTGTACTTCCTCAGGGCTTAACCTTTCCTCCTGCACTCCTGCTATTTCCTCACTCCTTCAACGCTCCCTGCTTTCCTGGGTCTTCATGCCTTTTCTTTTCACAAACTGGTTGGGAGCTTTTTTGTCCTAAAATACATTATAGTCTAAATTAGACTCTGTCTCTTTTTCCAGCACCTCGTGTCCTTCCTTTCAGACGGGTCACCTCCTTTTCTCCACCCTCACCTCCCCATTCCTACCTCCCATATCCTGCTCTCATAGGTCCTGGGGGCATCATAACCGCGTTCCCCGCCCAATCCATTGCCTTTTCCTGGATGGCATCCTGTCTGAGCCCTTAGAGCATTTGACACCCTCCCTTGAAACCTGTCTCCCTGGTCTTTATCACACCAGTGTCTTCTGGTTTGCCTGCTTCCTCACTGGCTATTGGTCTCCTTTATGGATTCTCCTTTTTCTTCTACTGGCCCTTAAATGCAAATGTCTCCCCACCCCCAATTCTGGCCCTGATATTGTCTCTTTTTGCTCTACATTCTCCCCCAGTGCAATCTCATTCATGGTTTTAACTCACCCATATGCAAATGACCCATGTGCTAATGAGATCCGTGTCTAAACTTAAATTTCTTACATAAATAAAGAGTGTGAGAGCCTAGGTCTCATTTAAATGAATTCTTCTTGTGGCTGCCTGTGGAGGCCGCTCCCAGAGCCCACAGTCCCATCACTTGCTTTTCAGAGTTAACTCTAAAAACATATACACACTACTATATAGAAAATAGGTAAACAACAAGGACCTACTGGATAGCACAGGGAACTATATTCAGTATCTTGTAATAACCTATAATGGAAAAGAATCTGGGAATTCCCTGGTGGTTCAGTGGTTGGGACTCTGTGCTTTCACTGCCAGGGCCTGGGTTCAATCCCTAGTTGGGGAACTAAGATTCCGCAAGCCACACAGCACAGCCAAAAAAAACCAAAAACAAAATCTGAAAAAATCAGTTATATATATATATATATATATATAAAACCGAATCACTTTGCTAGACACTTGAAACTAACACAACATTGTAAATTAACTATACTTCAATTAAAAAAAATTTTCAGGAGGGCTAAAATGAGTTTGGGGATTAATACAATGCAGCTGATGTTGTCAGCGCCCTGCTCACATTCCTTGAAGCTCACTGATTCATTATCCTCCTCTGGCTGACTTTCAACTGTCCACATCTGTGCTGAGGATTTTTTCTGAAACCAGAAGGCCACTTTCCTGAAAGTGGTCCTGCTCAGAAGTCGAAAAGTCACAGGGAATACACACCTCCCCACCCTGGGAGCAGCGCTCAACAAATAACCCTCAGATGCTGGTATATGAATACATCAGCTCCCTTACCCCTCAAGCAGGATCATTTACACAGTCTCCCAGAGTTTCCCCACTGGTTTAAGCTCCAGGCACCCTCTGTGGTAACTAGGTTCACAGCATGGCCTTCGGTGGCTGCTGTCTCATCCTCATCATTTCTCCACCTCCCTAGAGGTGCTCCCTGGACTTGCCAGATAAACCATTTGTACTTGCACCCTGTCTCAGGGTCTGCCTCTGGAAAAATCTACACTAACATAGAAAGGTAAGCTTCAATTATGTGAGCGTTCATGTATTTGAAACAAGACTTCTGCTCCAATATTGCTCAAAAATGAGGTCTAGGGCTTCCCTGGTGGCGCAGTGGTTGAGAGTCCGCCTGCCGATGCAGGGGACACAGGTTCGTGCCCCGGTCCGGGAGGATCCCACATGCCGCGGAGCGGCTGGGCCCGTGAGCCATGGCCGCTGAGCCTGCGCGTCCGGAGCCTGTGCTCCGCAACGGGAGAGGCCACAACAGTGAGAGGCCCACATACCACAAAAAAAAAAAAAAAATGAGGTCTACATAAAAAAACCGCCCACCTTTTCCCTGGGTGTTCACATTCATTCACATACACACACACACACGTATTTCTTCCCCTTCCCTTTTTCCTTCCCTCTTTCTTCCAGCAATTCAGCTCATAGACTACTTAGGGACAACCAGCCATTTTCCCTTGAATTCTCACAGCCCCCAAATCAAACAATATTTAAAAAAAAACCGGTCCACAGCATTCAGGTGTCTCCTAAGGCTTAGCAAACTGCCCTAAAAACCTCAAGCTCCCTTGAAAAGAAAGCCTGCAAACCTTCTCTGCGCGCAGTATTCTTCTCCTGGCTCCGTGGATCCCAGCTCTCAGGTGTCAGCTGCATGGAGATGAGAACCCCACAGGCCCCTGTTGCTGAGCTGCTGGCTGCCTATCCAGGGGTGGTGGGGCGGGGGGAGGGAAAGATGGGCAGCAGGAAGCTGCCAGGGATGAGCGCCCTTTAGGCCTGGGTCTGGTTCAGTGCTGCGGAAGCCTGCGTGGGCCCACTTGTCCCGTCTCAGGGACACGCAGCCGGTTACCATCCCGGAGAGAGGCTCGGGCATCTGCTGGGCTATGAATCTCTTCTTCCTCTCAGGGTGGCAGCCACAGTTGCCAACAGAACAGGCAGTCTTCACAGCCTTTCCCAAACGTGCCTGGTCCTAAGAATCACCTGGAGCACGAGCTAAGCAGACAGCTTCCGGGTGCTGGCTCTGATTCCTGATTCAGCATCTCCAGAGTGATGCCCGGGGCTCTCCGTGATTCACACGCCCCCCAGGTGATTCTCATGGGCGGGCACACTAGGGAAACAATGGAGAGGAGAGAGGCAGGGGCAGCTTCAAAGCAGATAGAACCCAGCTGGTCAGGTATGTACGTTCCCTAAGCTGACAGCCCTTATATCCAGAATGAATGGAAGTCATTGCTAGCATAGGGGCTTGCCAGGGCCTGCGACAGTTCTGAGAGCCCAAGGAGGCTCTAGTCCAAACAAGACGTGTCTAAAGTGACCCTCATAGCCCAGGTGACCTTTTAAGTGGCATTTCCTCTTAGGTTTACTGTAGCATAATGATTCCCAGTTGACTAGGTAGTAGGAGTAAGGAGGCAGGAAGGACAGTCTATCAGAGACTGGAAAGGGTAGAGTTGAAGAGAGATTCTTCATTAGGAATTGCTTTGATTTGTTTTTCATCAAAGGGAATTTATATTGAAATTTCTGGGATGTTCAAAGGGTGTGAGATCTTAATGTTTCTCAAAATGGCACACAGTGTAAAATGTTTGCAGTTGGCTGGGATAAACCAAGAGCTTCAGGTCTCGTTGGCTGGGGGCAGTTCTGGAAGAGCAGGATCTCCTGACACTCGGCGCCCCCAGACCCTGCTCCTGATTTGTCCTCTCCAGCCCATGTCCCCTCCACCATCTTTCTCAGCTCACTGCTGCCCTGAGATAAAGGCAAACGACTGTTAGTATAAGTCTCAAGATCCCTCTTGGGCCCCACCCTAATAGTCCAACTTTATCTCCTCACTGCTCAGTGTGTGCCCTTTGTTCTTGCACCGTCAGGCTACTGGAGTTCTCTGAGAACAGGAGGTATGATCCCAGCTCTAAGCATTTGTTCTCGCTCCATTTCTCTCCCTGGAGAGCCCCAACTCATCCTTCGGATGCCATTCCACTAAGTCCCTTTCATTTGCGTGGCAGAGTAAATTGTTTCCAAAATGAGACACGTTTGTTGAGAATTGAGTGCGTGGTCTTGAGGAAAGGTGGTGGGGTCTGAGAGTCAGCTGTGCATTGGCCCAGTTCTGCCCCAGGACAGGCACTATTCGTTGGGGCATCTTTTTTCTCCTTCCTCCCTTTCTTCCTATTGAGGTAAAATATACAAAACATAAAATTTACCATTTTTTTTTTTCCCTTTTTTTTTTTGCGGTATGTGGGCCTCTCACTGTTGTGGCCTCTCCCGTTGCGGAGCACAGGCTCCGGATGCGCAGGCTCACGGGCCTAGCCGCTCCACGGCATGTGGGATCTTCCTGGACCGGGGCACGAACCCGTGTCCCCTGCATCAGCAGGCAGACGCTCAACCACTGCGCCACCAGGGAAGCCCAAAATTTACCATTTTAAATGTACAGTTCATTGGCATTAAGTACATTCACATTGTTGTGCAACCATCACCACCGATCAACCATACAACCTTTTCGTCTTTCAAAACTGAAACTCAGGGGCTTCCCTGGTGCCGCAGTGGTTGAGAGTCCGCCTGCCGATGCAGGGGACATGGATTCGTGCCCCGGTCTGGGAAGATCCCACATGCCGCGGAGCGGCTAGGCCTGTGAGCCATGGCCGCTGAGCCTGCACGTCCGGAGCCTGTGCTCTGCAACGGGAGAGGCCACAACAGTACCGCAAAAAACAAAACGAAACAAAACTGAAACTCAATACCCGTGAAACAATGTCTTCATACCTCCTTCTCCCAGCCCTAGACAACCACTGCTCTACTTTTTGTTTCTATGAATTTGACTACTTCTAGGTACCTCATATAAGTGGAATCACGTGGTATTTGTCCTTTATGTCTGGCTTATTTCTCTTAGAATAATGTTTTCAAGGTTCATCCATGTTGCAACATGTATCAGAATTTCATTCCTTTTTTAGGCTGAATAATATTCCATTGTATGTATATGCCATTCATACAACGGAATGATTTTGTTTACCTGTTTATCTACCAGTGGACATTTTGTTGTTTCCACCTTTTGGCTATTGTAGGTAATGCTGCCACGAACATGGGTGTACAAATATCTGAGTCCCTGCTTTCAGTTCTCTGGGATATTATAGTTCACTGAGGAGTGGAATTGCTGGATCATATGGTAATTCTGTGTTTGATTTTTTGAGGAACCACCATACTGTTTTCCATGGCCACTATACATTCCTACCAACAATGCAGTAGTGTTTCAATTTCTCTACATCCTTGCATTTTAATTTTGATATTTTAAATAACATTTTCTCTTCTTCGATTATAGCTATTCTAATGGGTGTAAAGTGATATCTCACTGTGGTTTTGATTTAAGTTTTCCTAATGATTAGTGATGTCAGGACTTTCTTTTTTTAAACATCCATTTTACTGAAGTATAATTTATGTGCAATAGATGGCACCCATATTAAATGTACAGTTCAGTGGGTTTTGACAAATATACACCCACATAACAGCCATGTAACCATCCATGTAACCACCACCACAATCAAAATGCATAACATTTCTATCACCCCCTCTTGACCCTTTACAGTCAATTCTCCCCTCCACTTCCAACTCCAGGGGACCTCTGTTCTGCTTTCTGTCACTATAGATTAGTTACACTTTCTAGAATTCCATGTAAATAGGATCATGCAATATATACTCTTCTCTTTCGGCTTCTTTCATTCAGCAAAATATGTTTGAGATTCATCCATGTTGGCGAGTATATCACTAGTTTGTTCCTTCTTATTGCCAAGTAGTATCCCATTCTATGGATACATCACAATTTGTTTATCCGTTCATCTATTGATAGATCTTTGGGTTGTTTCCAGTTTTAAGGCTGCTATAAAAGAAGCTATTATAAACATTCTTGTTTAAGTCTTTGTGTGGAATATGTTTTCATTTTTCTTGAGCAAATACCTAGGAGTAGGATTGCAAGGTCATAAGGTAGGTGCGTGTTTAACTTTATTAAGAAACTGCTAAACTTTTTCCTAAAGAGATTGTGCCATTTTATATACATTTGCCACCGGCAAAATGTAGGAGAGTTTCAGCTGCTGCATACCTTGTCAGGGCATCCTTCTTTCCATCTGAAAATTTCTCTGACGTCCTCTGGCTGAGTTCAGAGGGCCACCAGTGATGGATCCTAAACTATGCCTATACGCATCAGGGGCAAATATAAAGGGAAAGGACGAAGTGGAGAGGAAAGATGTATACAGCATTATCTGTGTAACTCTGTATGTATCTCAGAATATGGAGATACAACAATTTATAAAGAAAAGACCTGTCCCATCAAGTCCTAGTATATGGCCAAATCTTATCTCCACACCTATAAAACAGGTTCCAACCTGTTAAGTGCATAGCTAGACTCCATGAACTATAGCCTAGTCATGAAGTATCACCAAGTACTACCTCTCTTTTCCTGTCAGAAAGAACTGCTTCATTCTTCTGGTTACTACATGCCACCAGTGGGACTAAATGCGGTTAGGCCAAGAAATGTTAAACGTCTAAATAATTCCATATGCATATTTAAAGTATTTGAAAATTCTAGTTAAAAGGTTATATATATATTTTACATCTGGATGAGGCTACTGATAGCATCTGAGGCAGTTTTATCTTAAGAAAAAAAAGTTTATTTATTAAAATAAGCAAAATGGCAACTGAAATTAAGTTAAATGGGAAGCAGAAGCCAGTATCACCCCTGACATTTTCTTCATAAATCTTTCTTAAGGGTCACTTTGCAAGCATGACTTCTCTGATTTTAAAAATCCAAAGATTAAAATCAGTACTGAAACACTAAAAATAATCTCAAAAAACGTGTTGACACAGAAGGGTAAAAACCATACTTAATCACACGTTTTTCCTGAAGTGGCTTGTTGGTACCTCAGCACTCTTACTGGAGAAAGTCAGGTATTTAAGAGCATATCTTCAGTTGAAATGCTGCTCTTCCTTGGTAGGACTTGAAGCGTTAAATTTCATGTTTCCTTAAACATTCCCCTAGGGTCAGCATTCATCTTTTCCTCATTTCATGTATGACAGTGGAGACACACGCTGATGGAGCTGAGTCTAGGACCCAGGCCTTTGAGCTATTTTTATAATCCTTCTGTTGACTAAAAAACATTTAAACAACTGAAAACCCTCAGAAATCATGGCTATGTTGTTATAAAAGTACAATACTTGGATATTAAGCCATTTCTTTCAGGATCATTATGATAACGAGCTTTTGGACATTCAGTGCAGCAGATTACAATCACGGCCTCTATTCTTCATCATTCCCTATCGTTACGCCTTTGCCACGTGATGCTGAAACTCCTCTCACTAAAGAAGCAGTGCAGATTTCTCCATCCCCTTGAGTCTAGGATGGCCTTGTGTCTTGCTTTGGATGTGACTATTGTATGGATGTACCAGTTCCCATCCTAGACCTCGAGATATTCTTCGTGTTCTCTTGCTCCTCTGACATTGCCATGAGAATGTGCTGGGACCATCATGCTTGAAGATGAGAGACAGTGGAGCACATTGACTCACCCCAGTCAACCCAGTCGAGGCCTTCCTACATCAGCTAAGAGATGCCGAGACATGTCAGCAGAACTATCTGAGTACCCCAGAGCATGAGTAATACATGTATATTATTATGTGCCTCTGGGATCTTGTGTGGTCTGTTACGCACCAGTACCTGACTGATACCTCTAAATCAACAGGAGTTTTTAAAACCCACAGATACAATTTAAAAATAAAATGGCCTCTTGGGACTTTCAGGGTGGTGCAGTGGTTAAGAATCCTCCTGCCAATGCAGGGGACACAGGTTCGATCCCTGGTCTGGGAAGATCCCACATGCCACAGAGCAACTAAGCCCGTGCGCCACAACTACTGAGCCTGTAAGCCACAACTACTGAGCCCACGTGCCGCAACTGCTGAGCCCACGCACTGCAACTACTGAAGCCCGTGCGCTCTAGGGCTCACGTGCCGCAACTACTGAGCCTGTGTGCTGCAACTACTGACGCCTGTGCACCTAGAACCTGTGCTCCGCAACAAGAGAAGCCACCGCAATGAGAAGCCCATGCACTGCAACGAAGAGTAGCCTCCGTTCGCTGCAACTAGAGAAAGCCTGTGCGCAGCAACGAAGACCCAACACAGCCAAAATAAATAAATAAATAATTTTAAAAAATAAAAGTAAAATGGCCTCTTGTATACTCTCCTTTTGCCCCCTAAAACAGAGAATGGGTTTCTAAATTATTTTGTAAATATATCCAACACCACACTCAAGAAGCTGTTAACTGTGGTTACCTCTGAGGAAACGACAGGGGTTTGAGGGGAATTTTCCCTGGACCTCCTCTTGTTCTTTGGAAATTTGAACTACATGAGTGTTACCTATTCAAAAAAATGCACTAAAAATCCTACGTGAACACAGAGCATTATCTCTACAGGAAGAGGCACCCATTTCTGTACATACAGGCAAAGTCAATGACAGGGAAAATTATTTGTAAGGCTAAATCTTTTAACGGATACAGTCAGATATTTAGAGCCAATTATCTAGGGGGAAATATCTAGAGAATCTTGACATTCCAATAACTCTGCAGATAGATGTGCTAAGCTACAGTATAATTCTGAAAACCTTTAGGATTTTAACAGCTACACTGGGGTTTCCTGCTTGCTGACCGCAAAATATACTAGGTCAGAGATTGCTTTTAACCACTAGTTCTACGGTTCTCAAAGTTTGCTGTGCATAAGGATCAACCCTGCCTCTTCTTTAAAATGTAAGTGGTCCAGGTCCCATCACAGAGATTCTGACTGTAGGTGTGGGAGGGGGCCCAAAAATCTATATTATTACAAGCAGTTCAAATAATTTTCGTGGACTTCATTTTGAGAAACACTCAGCATATTCACTACTGTGTGGTTCTCATGCTGCCGTCATTGTACAAAAATAATGAGCCTGTGGGTGCCTGATTCATTCTCCCTAAGTAGGTGATCATTTAATTCAATAGCTATTAAAAAAAAAGGAATAAGTTAAATTCAGGACCCAACAACTTGGGTCAAGGAAAGCAGAAGTAAGTTAAATAAATAAAGTCCCAATTGTTTAAAGGGAGCTTATGGAAGAATTAATCAGATTGTTCAAATAATAATAATATGTGGGTTACATACATAAATTCATTTTAAGAATAAGAGGACTAACATAATTTTGCAACAAAATAAGTCAAAATAAAGTTATCTGCTTTGTTATGAGCAAATAATGTTTGCTACTTGATGAGGAAAGATAAATTCCAAAGGAAAATAAATGAGCAGCTCTTTTGGTGTAAATATAGTCTATCAGAGGAAAAAATCCAGCTCTGGTTATGTGTGTTAACAAAATGCTGCACTGAACATTCTGGTAGCTTTGGGGGACAAATAAAGACATTGCTGGCTTCAGAGTCTGGCTAAAGACATTTTTATGTTTTCAAGTTTTGGAGAATTCTAGGGTTCCACAAGGTAAGTATGGAAGAATTGTGAACATGTCAAATGTAGGTATAGAATCATAGAATTTTCCAACACTTTCATCTCCTGCTTGAATAATATATTGAGGTGTGAAATACTAATTGTGGCTAGGAGATGGTCAAGAGTGTTTGCTCGAAAATTATAGTAGATAAAAAAAAGAAAGAAAGCTATAGTTGAGGAAGCTCTGTACACTTTCACATATTAAGAAATAATATGTGGTATCAGATTTGTTTGTTTGTTTATCTGATTTTTCTTTTGTTTTAATGTGAATTGCTTTTTTTTTTATATATAAATTTTTATTTATTTATTTATTTTGGGCTGTGTTGGGTCTTCGTTTCTATGCGAGGGCTTTCTCTAGTTGCGGCGAGCAGGGCCCACTCTTCATCGCAGTGCGCGGGCCTCTCACTGTCACGGCCTCACGTTGTGGAGCGCAGGCTCCAGACGCGCAGGCTCAGTAGTTGTGGCTCACGGGCCCAGTTGCCCCGTGGCATGTGGGATCTTCCCCGACCAGGGCTCGAACCCGTGTCCCCTGCATTGGCAGGCGGATTCTTAACCACTGCGCCACCAGGGAAGCCCTGGATTGCTTTTTTGTTAGAGAAGTAGTACATACTCAGGAAAGAGGAAATCCATAAAAGGAAAAAAGTAGCCCAACTCTCCAAACACACGTTTAAATGTTTGGTCATCAGCTTTTGCTAATAGATCTCACATGAATCTGTTTTTTTCCTCCCATAGTGCTGGTTTCATACTGCATGTACATCACTGCATCTTGCTTTTTAAAAAATGCAGTATTATAAGCACTTCTCAGTGCCATTATATACAATGTCATGTACACAATGTCATTTTAAATGGGTGTAATAGTCTTGGGAAAGCAGTCCTCCAGGGTTCAGCATCTAGAAGGTTTCCAGCCTTTAACTGATATGCAAATAAGGATGCTATTAAAAACTAGAAGTCTATTATTTTTTTGTTACTTAAAATTATTTCTTAAGGAAAGCTTCCCAGAAGCATACAACTGGGTCCAAGGTTGTGCACATTTTAAGGGTGAGGACATTTTGCCAAATTGCTCTCCTAAAGCACGTCCATCAGAATTCTCTTACTCTTGCTGGTATTTATATTATCCTTCTTTCCATGCTTCCTTTTATGGTTGTTTATGGCTATCAGAGAAAAAAAAATCACTGCTAATTAGATAGGTGCCAGTGCTATCTTGTTTTAAATTGTAGCTATTTGATTATTGATGAGACCCAACATTTTTCCCATACAAATTATAGTTCCTCTTTCACCATTTAGTATTTTTTTTTATCAACTTGTAAGAGGGCTTCTATAATGGAGAATTTACCCCAGATTTATTGTATGTGCCATAAATATACATTCTCAGAGTTGGCTTCCTAAATCTTTGTTTTCTCCTTTCTTCTTTGTTTTTCGTGACAGAGTCACGACTCCCCTCAGGATGACTCCTGGGCTGACTCATTTGCCTGAGGGTTTCCAAAGCTGCTCATTCCAGCACCATCAAGATTGAAGCTACTGATGCTGACTAGCACCCTTAGCATGTCCCTGAGGTCACCATTTTTCAGCCGGACCCAGAGATAAGAAACATATGCACATCTGCTTTCTGGTAACCAGGCGCTGCTGCTATCTGCGGGGGCACTATCAGGAGAGTCGGGAGTTGGGAGTCGCCACTCTAAACGCCCAGCCTCTTATGAGATGGTTTTATGTATGAGATTAGAAACTTTTAAGCTATCTTTCCTCTTAGAAAAAAGCCCACGAGGAATGAAAATATACAGCAAGATAGATATCACCTAAGGCAAATTTTGATTAAGCACTTATCCTACTTCTACATTAAAAATTGCCCCAGAGAGTGATTTTAAGGATATGAGAATTGAATTTTCTGAATGTCTGGACCTCTGAGCTGGCCCAGTTTTGCCTCAGGGTCATGTCTCGGGGCTCTGCTACTTAAAGTGTTCCAAGGACTGGCAATGTCAACATGGCCTGGGAACTTGTTAGACTCACAGCCCCATCCTAGACCTACTGCAACAGTCTGGAGTCGATCAAGACACCCAGATAATCTGAATGCATGTTAAATTTGAGAGGCACTCTTAAAGCAGTGGTATCAACTCTGGCGTACACATCAGAATCTCATGAAGGGCTTGAATACAATATGGATGTCCAGGCCCAGCCCCCAAAGATTCTGATTCAGAGAGCAGGGACTGGGCATTAGAATTGTTTAGAAGCTCTCCCGTGATTCTATGTGCAGCCAGAGATGAGAACTGACTTAAAGTTTCTAGAAGTTCCTTCTAACAAGGCAGAATTGATAAACTCTAAAATTTGAAGTCTTCAGATTTCATGCTTCTTAACCATTACATTTTATGTTGAAACCCCAAAATCAGCTCCTGGAGGAGAGAGAAACACTGAAAAAAAATTTTTTCTTTTACTTTGTTTTGGCCAGTTCCAAGAGTAACTAGGAATCTCATGATAAAAAATGAAACAACAAAAACACACAAAACAGGGACTTCCCTGGCGGTCCAGTGGTTAAGACTCCGCAATTCCATTGCAGGGGGCATGGGTTCAATCTCTGGTTGGGGAACTAAGATCCTGCATGCCACAGCATGACCAAAAAAAAAAAAAGTGAAGATTTGGGGCTTCCCTGGCGGTCCAATGGTTAAGACGCCGTGCTTCCAGTGCAGGGGGCACGGGTTCGATCCCTGGTCTGGGAACTAAGATCCCGCAGGCTGCAGAGCCAAAAAACAGAAACAAAACAAAAACCACATACACACACAGAACAACTGAAGTTCTGCTGTTCAATGAGTCTCAGTATTGACAATCCCCGCCTTAGTCATGTTCTCACTCCCCAGCACGGGTCGCACAGCAGCACACTAAAATGGCCCAGTTCTGTGGTTATTAAGATGAGCAAAACAGCCTGACTGGCTCTGCCACCCACCCCGACATCTTCAGGCTACTATAAGTGCAGCTTTCAAAGCTAACTCTCTAGTGTTCATGAATCCTTTCCTGACGTGATGACCAGCCAGCTGGGTAGAAACATACTATGTTATCGGAATTCAAGATGCTGCTGAATCTGACGTCTAGTTTTGTGTTTCCAGAAGACCAATGTGCAGTTCCCATGACAAGAAGCACGGCATTTGCTGTTCTCTTAATAGAGATGCCACCACAGGTGGGTCATAGCGGCTGGCTGGAAACCACGCCTCATGCAAAACTTTCCATTCACCAGGCCACACCGGACCTACTGCCTGAAATCAACTTCTGTTGCTCCAAGATAACGATCCCCTCAGCTGTGAGGCTGCCAGAAACCCAATATGGTGGCCCGTAGCTGTGAACCAACTGTTTACCTCTTTGTGCTTTATAATATGACCAGTTTCCATGTCTTCTTGAAGGTGACAACGTTGAGAAATCCTGCATAAGACCAGTGTTCTCAAATTTTCTTGAGACCTTAATACACTTAAAAATGATTGAGAACACCTTAATACACTTAAAAATTATGAGGACCCCAAAGAGTTTTTGTTTATGCAGGTTATATCCAGTGGTGTGCTGTAGTCAGCTTGTACCAGTTCACGAGAATTCAATATTCAGGAATTTTTCAAGCCAACTGTTAAACCATCAGAAGCTTGAAATTGGCAGGAGAGGGAATATTTACACCGTGGAAATTGGCAAATGCTACATATCAGAGCCTTTTTTCTTTTTCTGGAGATTGGGTTTAGCAGCAACGCCCTGCTTCTATTTACCATATTAGACATTAAAATGGAGAATTTCTGAAAATATTTCTTTCAGTTAAAAATAACAATAGGGCTTCCCTGGTGGCGCAGTGGTTGAGAGTCTGCCTGCTGATGTGGGGGACACGCGTTCGAGCCCTGGTCTGGGAAGATCCCACATGCCACGGAGCAACTGGGCCCGTGAGCCACAACTACTGAGCCTGTGGGTCTGGAGCCTGTGCTCTGCAAAAGGAGAGGCCGCGATAGTGAGAGGACGCGCACCGCAATGAAGAGCGGCCCCAGCTCGCCACAACGAGAGAAAGCCCTCGCACAGAAACGAAGACCCAACACAGCCATAAATAAATTAATTAATAAAAAATAAAAATAAAATAACAATAAACCCATTACTCAGCCATAAAAATGAATGAAATCATGCCATTTGCAGCAACATGGATGAACCTAGAGATTATCATACCAAGTGAAGTCGGACAAAGACAAATATATGATATCACTTACATGTGAAATCTAAAAAAAATGATACAAATGAACTTATTTACAAAACAGAAACAGACTCACAGACATAGAAAACAAACTTGTTACCAAAGGGGAAGGAAGTTGGCGGGGTACAAATTAGGAGTTTGGGATTAGCAGATACAAGCTTTATACATAAAATAAATAACAAGGTCCTACTGTATAGCACAAGAAACTATATTCAATATCTTGTAATAACCTCTAATGGAAAAAAGCTGAAAAAGAATATATTAATATATGTATCAATATAACTGAATCACTTTGCTGTACACCAGAAACTAACACAACATTGTTAATCAACTATACTTCAATAAAAAAATAAAAAATAATTAAAAGAATAATGAAAAGTCCATTACATGTTAACATAAATACTATATTTTCCACAAAGAAAAATTTCCCCCAAAACAGTGATTTCGTGAAGAGAGTTACCTTGGTTTTTATTTTGGCAAATCTCTTTAATGGCTGGCTAAATGGAAGAGTCAGATTTTCATATCTGCTCCTGCATTCAGTCTGTTGTGCTACCACGTCACCCGGCCTCTGGAAGACGCAGTTGTATACTCGTGAGAGAATCAGACCAAAACACTACCTTAGTCTTAAGAGAGTTCTGACCCCGTGCATCTCCTGAAAGGGTCTCAAGGACTCTGGGGATCATGGAATTGGAGCATTTCTCGTCTCTGCTCAGATCGCAGCTTCCTTAACTGCACCTTCTCCACAAATCACACTCAGTTCATCCTGCGGTTCATTATTCTCCATGCACATTTGGTCTAGCAATTTTGAAAGGAACAGCCACACAGCTGTGCAGTTCTGGCAGGAAACTACTGTTGGTGACTTTCCCAGTAAATTTCATGATGGCACCTAGGTGAGAAGCTACTAGCGGAAGGTCCAGGCCTCAGGAAAAAAGCTTCATCATAAACGTTGCTTAAGTTTTTCCATTTGCTCTCAGAGCTCAAGACTGCCTGAAGGACATGCCGACATTTCTCTTAATTTCTTAAATTCAAAAGTATAACTCCAAATTTTCCATGTGTGTATTTAACAGTCAAGAATTCCATTTCCTTTAAAATCCTATTTTTGACTTGGTGGAAAAAACATGCTTTTTTGTGTTAAGAAAATTTGTTTCTTGATTTCAAACATATTTTGAAAAATAACAACAAAAGAGCTTAAAGGTCACTTTCTGTTTAGAGTGGGAATCCTATTTTTCTGGTGGTCATGAGCTGGGCTGACTTCATTCAATACACCCATTTCTGAAATACTGTGGACACTCCCCTCAGAAACTTAAGCTTGTGTGTTAACTTAAAAATTCTGTGTGCTAACAGAATTCTTGTTCAGTTGAAATAACTCTTCTGCTGACTATGAATTTAGAAGAACATTATCAGAATTTTGGGTTGCTTTTCAGCTCTCAGAGGTACTTGTAACTTTGCTTTTAATTCCCCATCCTCCCTCTGCCCCAGGTAGTGTTAGATGGCAAAGAACTGTCACTCAAGGGTGGCCCTTCCTTGAGTTTCGACATATGTATCCTCTGACATTTAATTTGTTTCTCTCTTCATTAGGAAAGAACTGCAGAGTCAGAGATATAGAAAACAAACGTATGGTCACCAGAGGATGTGGGAGAGGAGGGATGAATTGGGAGATTGGGATGGACATATACACACTACTATATAAAATAGGTAACTATGGGCTTCCCTGGTGGCGCAGTGGTTGAGAGTCTGCCTGCCGATGCAGGGGACGCGGGTTTGTGCCCCGGTCCGGGAAGATCCCACATGCCACGGAGCGACTGGGCCCGTGAGCCATGGCCGCTGAGCCTGCACGTCCAGAGCCTGTGCTCCGCAATGGGAGAGGCCACAACAGTGAGAGGCCCGCGTACCGCAAAGAAAAAGAAAGGTAACTAATAAGGACCTACTGTATAGCACAGGGAACTCTACTCAATACTCTGTAATGACCTATATGGGAAAACAATCTAAAAAAGATAGGAACTTCCCTGGCAGTCCAGCGGTTAAGACTGTGGGCTTCCACTGCAGTGGGCACAGGTTCGAGCCCTGGTCGGGGAACTAAGGATCCCCCATGCAACACAGTGTGGCCAAAAATAAATAAATAAATAAATAAAGAGTAGATATATGTATAACTGATTCACTTTGCTGTACACCTGAAACAAACACAACATTGTAAATCAACTACTCTCCAATAAAAAAAAAAAAAAAAAACAACTGCAGACTCTATCCACAATGCTCATAACCCAGGAATCTGAGCATGTTCTCAGTGACATAATCTTGAATTTTCCTAAGAACGGATTTAAAAAAAAAGACACAGAAATCTAATCACCCAATGCCTTTGGTAGAGATTGTGCTTTTTTTTTCTTCGAGTTTCATTCTCTGCGCCCCAAGAAGCCAACCTTTATGGGCTCCATCACCCAGGTTCCCTTGACCTCTGGGGGTAAGTTAAAATCAGGAGCAATGGGGAGGCATCAGCAAGAGATCAGAGGGTGGGGGGAGAGGAGGTCTGTGTATTCCCTCCTCCACTCGTTTTAGGCCTGGGGTGGTAACAGCTTTCCCTAATTGCTAGGCCCTGGGGTGCTTCACCAGCTCTTGTTGGTTCCCTTAACCCTGGCCATGCCTCTGCAAATCACCTTTTCATTAACCGCTGTTCAGCTAAATCCTTAGACTGGCCTTCCTGACAGGCTCTAAAGATACAATAAAATCTTATTCCAAACAGATACCAAGCAAACTTTCAGGTTTATTAATAGAGGTTACATACATTTTTTTAAGAAAAGAACATAAAAACAGTGATGTAATATTTTATAAGTACATACTGATAATACAGTAATGAGTCTTATTAAGTCAGAGGTATTTTAATATAAACAGAATGAATGAACAATGACAGTATATCTCCACTAAGTTGGATAAAATGAATATCGTAACTAAATTAATAAAAACAATGTTAGCTTCTACTTACCAGACATACTTTTATGTAAATCGTTCTATGGCATTTGGAAACCATTTGCTCTTTTAAGTAGGTAAGTACTTGCCTTACAACTTTCTACTCTTTTTGTTTAAAACGCCAACATTTTTTCATAAGGAAAAAAGATATAATTCAACCTAATTTTCAAATTATTTTCTCAAATACATGAGGATATTCTGTACTTGATACTCATCATAGCTTGTAAAATCATCTCATTAACTCTTAAGAAAAGTGAATGGAAAATAGAGAATAATTCTCCTGGATTTCAAAGTCAATTCCATTTTCTTCTGCCATTTCTAATCCGACTAATATAATTAATGTTTTAAAAATCTGACTTGAGTAATTTATTGAACAAAACATTTGTAAATAGGGTCCAATTAAGACAGACTGAAGGACTTAATCTTTTTTTATCCTTAGTTGTCATTTTGGTTTATTTTTTTCAATCTCTTTTATGTAAAACTTTGTTTTCATGTTGATACATAGTCAGATTGACGATCATATTATGTACAGAATTTATAATTTTTATCTTGCTTGAATAACATTGTAATAAAACATTTCATATTCTGTTACTGAAGGAGTTATTTTTAAAAACACGCTTCCTGTACTATATTATGTTTATCTCAAGTTATAACTACAGGAAGAAGTAACCCAAATGTTCAAAGTTCTTTACCTGCCAGGATTATGTGGAACTTGCTTGGTGACATCTGGCTAAAAGCACTTCTTTACCTAATGATGTGTTTCTTTCACACGTCCCACTCTGTGTATCGGCCCACTTTGTTATTCTTGAGAACAGGTTTCAGTCTGATTCAATTCTATTTGCTTAGAGCACACGATGGGTGTCCATGTTTGCTATATAGGTGTTTCCACCTGGGAATGGTCCTTGCAGCACAACTGTTAGAAGTGAACGTGCCTTCTTTCTCCATTCTTAAAATGGGCAGTCTTTTATATCCATTATCTCTTGGGATAGCACATCCTACTTCGCCAACTTCTAATAAACATGATAAGCGCATGGCCAATCCTTGAGGGAATCCCAGCAGGAGACAGCAAACACGGTGGTCCTGATCTCTCTGAACTGGCCCTGTCTTGTATCTACTGCTTGGAGTCCTTCATCTGGGGGCAGGGTGCTTTGAAAGCCAGCCTCAGGTCACTGGTGGGACCTCTGCTCATTCTTAGTTTACACACACGGCGTGTAAAACAGCAAAAATGCTACCCATATCTGTTTTAATGATTTTTAGAATTCAAACTTTGATATGTTTAACATGAAAAACAGCAGAACTCTCTCTACACACAGATAGTACTAAGTCTCATCCCTCAATAACTTAAACATTGCTGTTGGACAATTTCAAAACACTTATTGGCAAAAGTTGTATAAGTCCAGACTGTAGAATCCCTCACTATTGATGGACTTCTTCAGATGTTCAGGGCTAAACTCCAACCTAAACTTTGCATATGAAATCAAAGAATCAGAGTTTACTTCCATAATCTCTGGTGAAAAAAAGAGAGGGTTTCAAAGTGCCTATTCTATACTGCACTGCAAATGATACAAGTATATGTGTATAAATACACATATACACACACATATATCTAAAATAAATCACGTAAATTTATGAAAAAAGTGACATTTCAGTTCTTGTTGTAACACTCTCTTGTAATAACATTGTTTTCTATTCCTGTTATTTTTTTTCCTGTAACTAACAAATATATATGCTTAATGGCTCTCATAAGGAGGCATGTAAATCATACATTTGTTGTTTTAGATGGTAAAGTAAATACTTTTTGTCAGGGACTAAGTAGAATCCTCAGGTTATTTGCTTTTTTAACATTTTCTTTTTAACTCACTGTCGGTCCCTTTTCCTAAGTTAACAGCTTTTTGTACACGCTGCTATTCAGGTTACTAGAGCAGGTGTCCATTTTACTTGCCATCAACTGACCGCTGCTGTTATAACTGCTGGGATCTGAACTTTCTTTGCAGCATAAGATACTGTAGAGGTACCTCTGGCACTCAGAGGAAGCATAGTAGTAAATCAAGGGGTCAACGCAACAGCTTATGCTGCTGACACAGACACACAGGAGGTAGGCAAAGTAGGCAGCCTCTGTCATGGAATTCTGGGAAAGGAATGCGTAATGTAGAATCAGCAGGATGTTTGTGGGTCCAAAGCAAAGGACGAAGATGCAGAAAACAGCAGCTGACAAGAACAAAGCCCGGGACTTCTTGCTCTGGTTGGCAACCGCGGAAGAGCTAAGAGATCGGATGATAGACACGTAACAGACTGTGGAAATGATCAATGGCACAAAAAAGAAGATGGCAGAGAAGGCCGAGAAGTAATATGAGTAGTAGCCTTCGAGCAGTGTTTGGTTGAGCACATCGTGACAGGTGGTTATGTTGAGCCCCGGGACCTGGGTGGTCTGCTCCTTGAGGAGCAGAGGTACCACCCCCGCGATGGCCATGGCCCAGATGGCCAGACAGGTAAAGGAAGCCCTCCCCAGAGTACGCCAGGAGAGCGACTGCATGGGGTATACCACAGCCAGGAACCGGTCAATGCTGATGACCGTCATGAGCATGATAGAGGCATACATGTTACAGTAGAACGCAGCGGTGATGAAGCGGCACATGGCAGACCCGAATCTCCAGTCACTTCCGGAAAAGTAGTAGCTGATCTTAAATGGGAGCACAGACACAAAGAGCACGTCTGCCATGGCCAGGTGCAGCATGTACACCATGGCGGGCTTCTTGATCTTCATCTTCAAGGTGAACACGATGATGGCCATGATGTTCAGAGGAAGGCTTAAGAGGAACACGCCGGTGTAGACGGAGGGGATAAAGAGCGTCAACCAGGTGCCGGTCAGATATCCTGAGGCATCTTTTGAGATGAACTCGGGGGGTAATTTTTGAGGAGGACTGCTTCTATTGTCGGAGCTTAATCTGTCTTCTATGAATTCACTTTCATTTTGGTCCTCATCCTCCTTCAGTGGGATTGGTTCAAATATATCATTGGGATTCCTGAGAAAAAATGTCCGGGGACCCAGAGTATCATTTGTTGCTTCTGACTCTGAAAAGTAAAAATTTTAAAACGAATTACAAAGGCAAAAGAGACAAGGAGAGAGTACGCTTTACTTTTGCTTTTTGTTTTCTTCCTGGGAGAGTGGGTGGTAAGGAGCAGGTGATACTCAAGGGGATCACAGACTTTATCAGGGAATTAGCTAACTCGAAGTAGTGTACCACATTTTGTTCTGGCACAGCAAACCCTTTTCAAACTCTGCTCCTCAGAGTTATGAGGTGAACGATACACTTTCAGAGATCTGCAGACATCAGGAAAGGCTGAGGACGTGATGTGAAAGAAAAGAGCCGTAACTTCTTTTCTATATGAGCCACTGTCTATATAAACAAATCACTCCCAGGCTATGTGACTTCTCTTTTGTCCGTATGTCTACATGTATACATTTTCTCCATTTAGCTTGTGGCCACCCCTTGAAATCCATTCTTCCTTGTGGAAAAATCCACATAGAAAGTTGAGGGAACATCTTAAAGGTTACGGAGCTACAGGTGAACTTGAGTAGGACCAAGGGCACCCATTTCCATGACCGTTATCCATGTGACAGTAGCTGTCCTTTACTAGCTTCAGTTTGTTTACACAGTAGAATGTCACAAATCTCTCATCATATTTGGGTCCAAGCCACAGTCTCAGGTTATCGTCTAATGTAACCACAAGGTACCTACCACACCGTCATCTTCCTGTCTCCTTCCTTAGCGGGCCAGTGGAGCAGATGTCCTAAGCCAGTGGCCTTCCTCAGCTCAGTTCCAAAATGCCACATGCACGCAGGCAGAGGCCAGGCCAACCAGGCTCTTTTGAGTATCAACCAGAAGTCAGTTGCAAACGTCCTTCTTTTATTACCCTCCTCCACCAAAAACATCCATGTGAAATGTTCATCAAAGAAATGCAGCACTTAGCAACTGGAACTCAACCAGCTTTTCCTTCCCAGGAGCTTTGCTAACATTCTGTCACTGAGGAGACTCAGACAGACAGCCTTTGCTGGGCCTTGGCAAGCTGAGGAGTGGGGAGAGAAACCACAGGGGGAAAAGGATGAGGTTTCTATCCCTGGAGGTATTGGCCACAAAGGCTGGATACACACGTCACTCAGAAGTCATGTCAGAGGAATGAAAACTGGGTGGAAATTGGGTAAGTACAGTAGATTTTTAAGCTTTCAGTTTTATTTTTCAGTAGTGGAACCTTCCTGCAAACAAAAACTTACACAGAGAGGCATAATGCAATAAAAGAGATAGTTCTGCTTCTGTAGGGTCCTACCAGACCCTAGACAAAAATTACAGAAACCTCTGGATCCCTTTCCTCCCCCAAATCAATGACCTGAAGTTATTTAGGTTCACAGGGTCATGTCAGGGAGGGGAGGGATGGATCTTCAAAGAAAAGATGGCAACCGATGGGTTTCTTGTTTTCAGTGGCTTTTAGCTTGAGAGAAGGCCAAAGTCAGTGCCACAAAAGATGGTCGAAACTCGGATAGAAAACCCATAGTCTCTATTGCCTGAAGAACCAGAGGACAGAGTTCAGGGCAACTACAATCACTGGAAAGTGAGGAGAGAATCTCAGAAAAGAAAAATTCAGAGAGGGATAGAGAGAGCACCAAATTCCAGTGCAAATTCTGCCCCAGGCTTGGGTTGACTCTAGAACCTGCACACTCAAGGAAGATGTGAAGCAGAGTTAACTGCTAGAGTTAACACATTTTTGACTGGAGATGTATTTTGGCCACAGGTGTTAGTTTCTGCAAAAATCCTCGGGTCAATAATGCGTTAAAAGAACGGAAGTGTTATTTGAACTTCTTGCTCAAGAGGAAACGTCTGCAGTTTCAGTTCAACCAAATTAACTGCCTGCTAAAGCAAAAACACCAACATTTTTTGGAGAAATAAAACAAAATCTTGAGTTTTTACAGTAGGATAATGTCCAGCAGACAATTCAAAATCATTCGATATAAAGAGAATCAGGAAAGTGTGACCCAGTCTCAAGAGAAAAGGACAATCAATGGAAACCAATCCCAAGATGACCCGGATGTTGGAATTCGCAGATAAGGATTTTAAAGGGTATGTTACAACTATGCTCAATGAAGGGAAGAAAAAGATTTCATTGAAATGAATGAAAAAATAGAAAATAGCAACGAAACTAACCAATGGAAATTCTAGAGCTAGAAAATAAAATACAATAAATTGGCATCTATTTCCAAAATGAAAAGCAAACCTAGAGTAGCACCAACCGATACACAGTAGAACAGGGCCTGGTAGTGAAAGCTGGAGGTCAGATGACCTCAGCAAGAACATGAGTGGGTCCCCTGAGGGTAAAGGGGTGATCTGGCAGATCTGTCACAGGGGAAGAACAAAAAATCTGCAGTGATCTGTATCATTTTCACAGACGTAAAGAACAAATGTATGAATACCAAGGAGGGAAGGCGGGGATGGGATGAATTGGGAGATTGGGATTGACATATATACACTACTATGTATAAAATAGATAACTAATGAGAACCTACTGTATAGCACAGGGAACTCTACTCAATGCTCTGTGGTGACCTAAATGGGAAGGAAATCCAAAACAGTGGGAATATATGTATACGTATAGCTGATTCACTTTGCTGTACAGCAGAAACTAACACAACATTGTAAAGCAACTATACTCCAATAAAAATTAATAAAAAACCAATCTGCAGTGATGAGCCTCTGAGTACACATATTCAGCTAGATTGTTCCCCAAGGGTAGGAAACTGTTCCTATTGAACGCTGAGTCTCCAGTACCCTGCCCCACATGTGGTAGGTATGGACCTTAAGTTGGCTTTTAATCACGGATTTGCATTCTAATACTGGCTCTACCAGGAATCACTTAACTGCTCTGAACTCAGTCTCAGAATCATTAAAATGGGATCCCAATACCTGTCTGGTCTACAAATCTGGCAGCCAGGAGCATCACATGTTAAATAGGATATATGTTCACTTTGTAAACTTCAAAAATTAATCAGCGTAAGAAATTATTATTCTTCCCCTATCACTTCAATGTGGTTTGCTTTTTGCTCACTCTCAATCATTTTAAATTAAAATGGAATCTGTCCCTCTTCCCCTCCTAAACATTTAGCACTGTTTGGTTTATCAACCTTTTCCCGAAGTATCGCTTCCTTCCCCTTTCGAGGCATCTAATTCACTCTGTGCATCTTGATCCAGTCACATGGGGGCCTGACCCTGGTACAACGGCCCCTGTGGGAAGTGAGGCTACCCTCGAGGTCAAGAATGTGTGGGAAGCGGAAGAAAAGAATGAATGAGTTCTGGCATTTTAAGGCCACAAAGATATGTGTCCTCAAAAACGCTGACCCACAGGAACCTTAAAACAACATGACTCTCTGCTGTAGCTTTGGGGACCTGGCCAGAATGAGGACTCCTGTCACGCATGGAAGGAAGAAAAGTGCAGGCACGCATGTGTGCAGACACACGTGAGCAACAGGACATGACCTAGAGGAGTGACACCTCTTGAAAACTACTGAACACTCACAACTAAGCTCTTAGATGCCATCACTTGGTCTGAAAATTAAACTCTCATTAGGCTTTACTCTGTATTTAGTACTTTGGGAACGAGTATTTGTTTTCAAAATTTTCTTCCCTGGCTAGGCCTTCTTGGGCAGTATGGTGTTTATGACAGAAACATTATACGCACTGGAACATGACATTTTATAGGCTGGAGCCCAGGAAGAATGCATAATCCCTTGATTAAATATCATTACCTAAGGTATCACCTTTTCTTGCCACCATAGGTTTGATATTTTGGCTTTTATGGGATAACAGAATGTCAGCAAGTTTTGTTTGTTTGTTTAACTATATACCAACATCAAAGAAAGAACAAAACCAATTCCAGGTGACTAGATAAATCCAACTAGCTCAAGCCCCTTAGGTTGAAATTTGAGTTTGGGTATGTTGCTTTTCCTTTAGTCCTAGCCCAACTCATAGGTCAAGGAGAAAGTGCCTGTCAGCGTACAAAAAGCTCTTGTAACCCATCTGTGTTTTTATTTTTAAGTTATGGTTTAAAAAAATTAAAAAAAAAAAACGAAGTCAGGTCCTAAAATTGGTTCTCATACTTGTTGCTAAGTTTCACTTAATTTAGGTTTCTCTAAAATGGCTCTAGAGTAATTTTGTTGTTGACCATAGCGTATTGCTAACGAGCTTAAAAGCTTAAAAATCTTCTAACTCTGAAGATTTTTAAAAATTAGTCAGTCAGGCACAGTGCTTTTTCTGACTTTGACGAGATCTGGCCTTGGAAGCAGAGTGGTGACCAGATGCTCTCTCAAGGTCCCATGTGATCCTGGAAGTTATTTATACCATTTCATCCTCCCACAACATGCCAGCCTTGGTTCCCACTCAGAGCACTGGCCTATAGGGCTCATACTTTCTGGGAATTAAGAAAGCAGAAGTCCCAGGACCTCGCCTACATTCACACACAGAGCAGGAGAGATGTACCCTGCATTTCTCCACGAGTGACTCAACACTACAGGTTAAAGAGAAATAAAGAGGATGATGGAAAAATGATGGAAACATACTAACTCCAAGCAGAAAGCAGCAACATTACAGGAATACTCCACTGTCTCAAATGCAAATGCACACCATGAAAAGAAGTGCTCCTTAAAAAAATGGCTGGTTCCAGATCCGGGGGGAGGAAAGACACAAGAGGAGTCTTGAACGTCCTCAAAGAATATTCGGGTCAGGTCAGAAAGACTCTGAAGTTGATCCAGAGAGAGCTCCCCATTGGCCAAAAATCATTAAGAGAATAATGATGGAAATGAATGGAAACACTGGAAACATGTCATATTTGTTAAGATCTATGAGTTCATAATGATGCTCAAAGGAAAATAAAACCTTTTTTGTCACTGTTGGAGGAAATGAGGGGACCCAGTCTGAAAATTGGTAAATAAAGGCAAGATTCAAGCATTTATCTTACCTTTTCTATAAACAAAATATTTCAGGGAAACCAAATAGTCAATGAAGGAAATTTCTATTTTATAAAATAATTCCAGCTCATAAACACAGAAGCAGTAACAGATTTAGAAACGCATCTTAAAGTTCTTAGTGAAATCAGATTTAGTACAATGGTCATCAGTTGTTGCTAAAAACGTTAGGTGAAAGGATAGGTGATAGGGAACTTTCTAACACGTGGATCACCTGACAACACCTGAGTCCAATGAGTAACCTTAAAATCTCAAAAAGAGAGACAATCTTGAGGTGATGAAACAGGTGTGTACACAGCACCACTGCTCAGGTAGTCTAGCAGAAAAACAAACTTGGATCAGGTTAAGCCTCCAGATGGACCACATTACAGAAAACACAGAGGACAGAAGGGCATGTTGAACACCCCTACAAGATGCAGCTGGCCAGATCCAGTATATAGAAAAGTCTAGAAGACGAATGACCCTGTTTCTCAGACAAACAGCCTTGAAACAGGAAGAGAGGGAAAACCACTACAGACTGAAAGATTTAAGAGACACATCTACCTAATGCAACAGTGGACTATGTTTGATCCTGATTCAAATAAATCAACTGTAAAAAGTATTTATGAGACAATCAGTAAAATGTGAACACTGACTGAATAGTACATGATATTAAGAAATTGTCCATTTTTTTAGGTGTTATAATGGCAATGTGGTTATGTGAAGAAAAGAGTTCTTATTTCTAAGGATATAGACTGAGGTATTTATGGATGAAATGATACAATGTCTGGGATTTGCTTTAAAATTGAGGAAAGAGAGGATACAGATAAAACAACATATAGGGGGTAATTGCACTGTCAACTTTTGGTATGTTTGAAAATTTCCATAATGAAAAGTAAAAATAAAAAAAGAAGAAAAAGAAAAGCAAATATTTTATGCACATTTACTTGCCACTAAAAACTAAGGACAACATTACTATAAGCAACTCTATGCCAATAAAATGGACAACCTGGAAGAAATGGACAAATTCTTAGAAAGGTATAACCTTCCAAGACTGAACCAGGAAGAAATAGAAAATATGAACAGACTAATCACAAGTAATGAAATTGAAACTGTGATTAAAAATCTTCCAACAAACAAAAGTCCAGGACCAGATGGCTTCACAGGTGAATTCTATCAAATATTTAGAGAAGAGCTAACACCCATCCTTCTCAAACTCTTCCAGAAAATTGCAGAGGAAGGCACACTCCCAAACTCATTCTGAGGCCACAATCACCCTGATACCAAAACCAGACAAAGGTACTACAAAAAAAGAAAATTATGGACCAGTATCATTGATGAATATAGATGCAAAAGTCCTCAACAAAATACTAGCAAACAGAATCCAACAACACATTAAAAGGATCATACACCATGATCAAGTGGGATTTTTCCCAGGGATGCAAGGATTCTTCAATATATGCAAATCAATCAATGTGACAAACCATATTAACAAATTGAAGAATAAAAACCATATGATCATCTCAATAGATGCAGAGAAAGCTTTTGACAAAATTCAACACCCATTTATGATAAAAACTCTCCAGAAAGTGGACATAGAGGGAAACTACCTCAACATAATAAAGGCCATATATGACAAACCCACAGCAAACATCAGTCTCAATGGTGAAAAACTGAAAGCATTTCCTCTAAGATCAGGAAAGAGACAGGGTTGTCCACTCTCACCACTATTATTCAACATAGTTTTGGAAGTCCTACCCATGGCAATCAGATAAGAAAAAGAAATGAAAGGAATACAGATTGGAAAAGAAGAAGTAAAACTGTCACTGTTTGCTGATGACGTGATACTATACATAGAGAATCCTAAAGATGCCACCAGAAAACTACTAGAGCTAATCAGTGAATTTGGTAAAGTTGCAGGATACAGAATTAATGCACAGAAATCTCTTGCATTCCTATACACTAATGATGAAAAATCTGAAAGAGAAATTAAGGAAACACTCCCATTTATCACTGCAACCAAAAGAATAAAATACCTAGGAATAAACCTACCTAAGGAGACAAAAGACCTGTATGCAGAAAACTATAAGACACTGATAAAAGAAATTAAGGATGATACCAACAGATGCAGAGATATACCATGTTCTTGGATTGGAAGAATCAATCATGTGAAAATGACTATACTACCCAAAGCAATCTACAGATTCAATGCAATGCCCATCAAATTATCAATGGCATTTTTTACGGAAGTAGAACAAAAAATCTTAAAATTTGTATGGAGACACAAAAGACCCTGAATAGGCAAAGCAGCCTTGAGGGAAAAAAACAGAGCTGGAGGAATCAGGCTCCCTGACTTCAGACTCTACTACAAAACTACAGTAATCAAGACAATAAGGTACTGGCACAAAAACAGAAACATAGATGAATAGAGCAAGATAGAAAGCCCAGAGATATACCCACACACCTATGGTCAACTAATCTATGACAAAGGAGGCAAGGATATACAATGGAGAAAAGTCAGTCTCTTCAATAAGTGGTGCTGGGAAAACTGGACAGCTGCATGTAAAAGAATGAAATTAGAACACTCCCTAACAGCATACACAAAAACAAACTCAAAATGGATTAGAGAGGGCTTCCCTGGTGGCGCAGTGGTTGGGAGTCCGCCTGCCGGTGCAGGGGGCGTGGGTTCGTTCCCTGGTCCGGGAGGATCCTGCGTGACGCGGAGCGGCTGGGCCCGTGAGCCGTGGCCGCTGGGCCTGCGCGTCCGGAGCCTGTGCTCTCAGCGGGAGAGGCCGCGACAGTGAAAGGCCCGCGTACCGAAAAAAAAAAAAAAAAGGATCAGAGACCTAAATGTAAGACATGACACTATAAACCTCCTAGAGGAAAACATAAGAACACTCTTTGACATAAATCACAGCAAGATCTTTTTTGATCCACCTCCTAGAGTAATGGAAATAAAAACAAAAATAAATGGGACCTAATGAAACTTAAAAGCTTTTGCACAGCAAATGAAATCATAAATGAGATGAAAAGATTACCCTCAGAATGGGAGAAAATATTTGCAAACGAATCAACAAAGGATTAATCTCCAAAATACATAAATAGCTCATGCAGCTCAATATTAAAAAAACAAACCACCCAATCCAAAAATGGGCAGAAGACCTAAATAGACATTTCTCCAAAGAAGACATACAGATGGCCAAGAAGCACATTGAAAGCTGCTCAACATCACTAATTATTAGAGAAATGCAAATCAATACTACAATGAGCCATCACCTCACACCAGTTAGAATGGGCTTCATCAGAAAATCTACAAACAACAAATGCTGGAGAGGGTATGGAGAAAAGGGAACCCTACTGCACTGTTGGTGGGAATGTAAATTGATACAGCCACTATGGAGAACAGTATGGAGGTTCCTTAAAAAACTAAAAATAGAATTACCATATGATTCTGCAATCCCACTTCTGGGCATATACCCAGAGAAAACCACAATTCAAAAAGACACATGTGCCCCAGTGTTCATTGCAGCACTATTTACGATAGTCAGGTCATGGAAGCAACCTAAATGTCTACTGACAGATGAATGGATAAAGAAGATGTGGTTCATATATACAATGGAATATTACTCAGCCATAAAAAGGAATGAAATTGGGTCATTTGTTGAGACGTGGCTGGATCTAGAGACTGTCATACAGAGTGAAGTAAGTCAGAAAGAGAAAAACAAATATCGTATATTAACGCATATATGTGGAACCTAGAAAAATGGTACAGGTGAACCAGTTTGCAGGGCCGAAATAGAAACACAGATGTAGAGAACAAACGTATGGACATGAAGCGGGTAAAGCAGCGGGGGGAGGGGGGGGATTGTGGTGTGATGAATTGGGAGATTGGGATTGACATGTATACACTAACGTGTATAAAACTGATGACTAATAAGAACCTGGTGTATAAAAAAATAAATAAAATTAAAAAATTAAAAAAAGAAAAAAAAAGATTGAACGTAGAACAATTGGAGGGATAAAAAACAAACAAGCAAACAAAAAAAACTAAGGACAACAGTTTTTGCTTGTCTTAGTTTTGAGGGGGGGAAAGTTCTTGAATGTTTGTGTGAACATAGTTTTACACTGAGAGAATTCATTTGATACCAAACCCTCCAAGGTTTTTCTGGAATATGGAGGAGTTGGTGTATGAAGAACACTTAACATTTGTCGACCACCTACTTACTATGTACCAGGCACTTCGCTTAAGGTACCTCTGTAACATTTTTACGAGATAAGCATTATAACCACCGTTTTATGGACAACATGGGGGCACAGAGAGTCTAAGTAACTAATACAACGTCACACAGCTAGGAAGTGAAGGAGCTGGGATCTGAATCCAGATCTGCCTGGTTCTAAAGCTCATACCCTTTGAACCACACACCACCTTACCCTGTCTCTTTAAAAAAGTTGTGAATTCAGGACCTACTCCTAAGAGAGTACTACTTTTTTTTTCTCTAAGCATTTCACCAAACAAGTGAATCTACCCACCCTTCTGAACTATAGCAGGCAGGACATGGCCATGTGAATGTATAAGTTCAGTTGATGATGTGCACAGCTGTTGCTTGGGAATCAGGAATCCTGCTGACCATGGTGACACACCAGCCACATGCCAACAACCCAGTCCTCACGGGACAGTTGTAGTAAAGAGATGTTCAAGGACTAAACAGAGAAACAAATTTTTAAAATATTGTCCCAGATGCAGCAGAGTAAGAGCAAGTAAGTGAACAAAAACCTCTTATGGAAAAGCCAGAATTAAAGGTAGAGTAAGGTACACACTGGCTGCAGAGTGAAGAAGAGATCGCCAGTATATGAGGTTGCCTCTCCTCCCATCCCACCTTCTGTAGCAGGGACTCCACAGGGAGCATAGGAAAGCAAACCGGGGGGAAAGCTGGGAAAGCGGAGGTTACAGGAAGTAAAGGCAACCAGAAAATGTAAATGTCAGTGCACCCAAGGCCATTGCAGGCACTAAGAAGTGTGTGGGTCCCCTCCTGAAGGCCAGGGCCTGACTTGTGGGGTCAGAACACTAGCAGGCCTCTCTGGGAAGGACTCTGATTCCCTGGCTCTCCCCCTTCCTCCAGGCCTTTTCTCCACCCAAAGTTACAGGCCCTGAGCCCAGTGTCCTGGGAACACTGTTCTCTACTCTCCAAGACGAGCTGAAAAGAAAACTAATTCACAGTAAAGGATGTTTATAATCACCAATTGCCCCGGAACCAAGTTGTCTCCACTCTCCAACCCCGCCCAAGTTCTACTGAAGTTTGTAAACCTGAACTCAAACAAATTATGTTCTAGATATGTTAGAAACCATCATAAACAGCACTTCCTGGAAAGCAGAACACTTCTTGTAAAGCCAAAAAGTACTTCAGTTGTGGTAACTGCAGAACAGTGCACCGCACCTGCTGCACTAGGTTTTAAATGATGGCAGAGAATTGACAGTGCTTATGAAATCAATTTACGGGACTTTAACAAGACTTTTAAAAGACAGAACAGTGTAGGGCTTCCCTGGTGGCGCAGTGGTTGAGAGTCCGCCTGCCGATGCAGGGGACACGGGTTCGTGCCCTGGTCCGGGAGGATCCCACATGCCGCGGAGCGGCTGGGTCCGTGAGCCATGGCCGCTGAGCCTGCGCGTCCGGAGCCTGTGCTCCGCAACGGGAGAGGCCACAACAGTGAGAGGCCCGCGTACCGCAAAAAA
>NW_020175829.1:3381401-3382667 GCF_003031525.2 Neophocaena asiaeorientalis asiaeorientalis | reverse complement strand
ACCAAAAAAAAAAAAAAAAAAAAAAAAAAAAAAAAAAGATAGAACAGTGTAGAAAATATTGGAATGCATAGCATGTGGTAAAGGTGAGTACTGGTTAGTAAAACTTCTGTTTCTATACACTATGATTGCCCACGGATATTTACTGCACACATAGGCAGCAACTGTGTCATCATGTAAAGCGTATTTCTTACAGTTCTTACGGCTGGTTAGCAAAAAAGAAAATACTGGAAAACACTCCTTTAATATACCATAATACCTGACTTCTAATCCACCATAGACTTGAAATATAAATAGATGAGATTAGATTATGTCCTTTCCTAAAGTTCAATAAATGTGTTTTGAAGTGCAAATTTCAGATTATTCCTGTTATTTCCAACAGCAGGTTCTTTTGAAAGCAAATAAACATGTAAAGGCCGCTAATGGCCTTTTAAGCGGCAAAACATCATTGGATGCCTTGGGATGGAGGAAAAGGAGGTGTAACTTCGTGGGTTTTTCCAAGCCTTATCCCAAGGTCAATGTGGGAGAGAGTGTCTGCGGGAAGCTCAATCTAGAGAGTTATATACTCTGACAGTTTTAGGCATAAGTATGAGAGGGTGAAAGGCAGAATGAAAGAAACCACAAAAAAGGGAAACAAACAGAAAATGCTCAATGTTGAAACTGTGAGCCCTTGATACTAGCATCACAGTCAAAAATAAACCAAGGCCGTGGTTCCTAATAATGCTTCTGGGGTTTTTGTGAGTATCCCATAGTAAAAGGGATATAGTTCCCCAGATACAAAAGGCTGAACATTGTATGATTCCATTCATGTGAAATATGGAGAAGAGGTAAACCCAGAGAAACAATAAGCAAATTGGTAGCTGCCAGGGGTTGGGGGTAGGGAGGGTGAGGGCTGAGTACTTGATGGGGAGCGGGTTTCCTTTTGAGGTGATGAAAATGTTCTGGAACTAGATAGAGGTGGTAGGTGTACAACATTGTAAATGTATTAAATACCACTAAATTGTATGCTTAAAAATGGTTAATCTGGGTTTCCCTGGTGGCGCAGTGGTTGAGAGTCCGCCTGCCAATGCAGGGGACCACGGGTTCGTGCCCCGGTCCGGGAAGATCCCACATGCCGCGGAGTGGCTGGGCCCGTGAGCCATGGCCGCTGAGCCTGCGCGTCCGTCCGGAGCCCGTGCTCCGCAACAAGAGAGGCCACAGCGGTGAGAGGCCCGCATACCGCATTAAAAAAAAAAAAAAAAAGGGGGCTTCCCTGGGGGCCGGGGGGTT
>NW_020175829.1:3372654-3380327 GCF_003031525.2 Neophocaena asiaeorientalis asiaeorientalis | reverse complement strand
CCCCAAAAAAAAAAAAAAAAAAAAAAAAAAAGGTTAATTTTATGCTTTGTAGATTTCACCTCAGTTTTAATTAATTAATTAATTGATTTTGATATTTATAGAGTTTATTTTGATATTAATCTTATTTCCCATTTTGATTCTCTTCATTTCTTTCTGTGGATTCAAATTACCATCTAGTGTCAATTCCTAACTTCAACATAGCTTCATTCTATGCCCCTCCTTTGCACGGTTATTGTCAAATATATATTACATCTCTAGGTCATATGCTCAATAGTACAATTTTATATTGTTTTATGCAATTATTTTTCTCTAATTCTTTTTGTCACAATTTAATCTTTTTACTTTTTCATACCATTTTTAAAGGTTACTTTCCATTTACAATTATTATAAAATATTGGCTATATTCCCTGTGTAGAAAAGTACTTGCTGATTCATAAGAAATTTGACTTTCAGAGGTTTTTGGTTGGCTTAAAGCAGCATCACTGTCCAGTTTTGCGCCTTTTGTTGGGCTGAAGACCACAGCCTCTCAGTAACAGCCAATTAATTGGCACATTCATGATAGGGATCTATTCACAGACTGCCTTATTATCATCTGCTTCAGAAAGTAAATGGCAAGATACCACAATCCATGCATCCATGTTTACAAAACACCTCTGTGCATGGGCTGCCAAGCCAAGGGGGCACAGACTTTGCCTTCCAGGGGTTCTGGGAAGCACAGCAGGATTACTTCTCTGCTGTCGGCTGGGGTGTGGGGGTGGGGGTGGGGTGTCTGGATGGCTTCCCCTCTACATTGGGTGGTAGAGAACGCTTGCACTTAGGAAAGAAAGGCCTGTGATCAAATCCCAGTTCCACTTAATTGCACTTGTGACTTAACCTCAGTTTCCTTACCTGTAGAATGGGGATGACATCTACTCAAAGGGTGGCTGGAGGAATAAGTAAGGTAGTGTATGTCATGTACCTAAGCAGGGTGTTGGCTGTAGTAGGTTCTTGATATCAGGTGGCTGTTTTTAATTAAATGTGAACACGTGGGGTGTGGGAAGGGCATTTTGGCCAGAGGGAGTGGCCAGGGGACAGAAGCCAGAGAAAGTTCTACCTTGGAGGTTGAACTAGAGGGTGGGGGCCGGGTGAAGTACAGGTAATGTAACAGGCTATGTAATAGGGGAGGCTCTGTAATAAGGGAGGCTGGACAAGGCTAGGAACCCATCCTGCAAGGGAAGGGGCACCTCCCTCTATGCTAAGGAACTGGGCTTGACCCTGTGGATAGGAAGGCAGTACACAGAATCTCCCATCCAAACCCCTCTGCCACAGTCACCATCAGCTGTTCTGGTACCTTTCACTCTCCAGATCTTTATAGAATTTATGAACATCACCTCTAGGACACTGACCCTCTTTGATGAAAGCATCTCACTTAAATTGCCTGGACAAAGGAATGTAAACTGGTTAATGAACTTAGGAATTTCTCAACAAGTATCTGCTGAGTGCATATCTGTTCTAGACTCCACAGGGATAACCTTATAACCTTAGCCTGGGAGACGACATACTCACAAAGTGACAATGCAGGAAATGCCAAAATGAGTGGGG
This sequence comes from Neophocaena asiaeorientalis asiaeorientalis, assembly GCF_003031525.2. Taxonomy (NCBI): domain Eukaryota; kingdom Metazoa; phylum Chordata; class Mammalia; order Artiodactyla; family Phocoenidae; genus Neophocaena; species Neophocaena asiaeorientalis. The sequence goes on along the minus strand of NW_020175829.1, from coordinate 3,378,746 downwards.
GAACAAAAAGCCCGAGAGTGCTTCAAGAAAGCTCACACTGGTGGGCAGGGCCAGTTCTGGAGGCATTTCCTATAGCTGGGGCCTCTCAGCTCCTCACATCACATAGAGCTGGTTAAGACAGACATTGTTTAGAATTGCGGGTACACAGTGATAATAAAAAGCAGACCTATTTTTGGTTGATTTTATAAGTGATTTAAAACTCCAAAGACAAAGCCCCACTTATTCCTTGCATCCAGGACCCCCTCCTCCATTTGGAATTTGGGTGCATCATCTCTGAGACTTAATTTCAGAATCAGCAAAAGGGGATAAACATTTGAGAGGGTGAAATGAGATAATGTGAACTGAAAATGCCTCTGGGCCCAGGGTTTGACCCAGAATATGGCACTTTTTTTTTTCTCAGAATATGACACTTAACATGAGTTCCTTTTCTTCTCTCATCCTCTTTTCTTCTCTCCCTCCCAAAGTGGTCCCAGAATCCAGTGTAGATAAATCAGCCAATGTTATTCAGTTCTCTTTCTGACTATGCCAGCTCTGTGCATCCTAGCATACCCCACTCGGGTTGACGAAAAAGTAAGAAGTGTGGCAGAAACAGCAGTCTTGACTTCTCTAGCTAACACAGGCCAAAAATCTTTGGGTTCCTATGTGGGCCTCTTAGTGTTCCTAAAAGCATCACCTCAAAACTCACCCTGAGCAAACATGGAGAGCAGGGGAAATGCTGTCTCTTGTCACCTCTTAATCTCCATACGCCTACACTCCTTCTGGTGTGGAAACAATACAGAGTACACAGTCTTTCACAGATAATAAGAAAAACAGCTAGAATTTGTTTCTAAGTGAAAAAAAGGGGGCTGAAAGCTTACAAAGTACTATTGCTACAAAGAAATAAAAACATTTTCCCCCTCCCCCCCCTTTTTTTTTTGCGGTACGCGGGCCTCTCATTGTTGTGGCCTCTCCCGTTGTGGAGCACAGGCTCCGGACGCACAGGCTCAGCGGCCATGGCTCACGGGCCCAGCCGCTCCACGGCATGTGGGATCTTCCCGGACCGGGGCACGAACCCGTGTCCCCTGCATTGGCAGGCGGACTCTCAACCACCGCGCCACCAGGGAAACCCCCCCTCCCTTTTTAACTAGGGTTTTTACAGACTAAAAGCAACTTCTCCGCCCTGCTTTAAGAGCGAGAGGTTGGAAAATACATTTATTTGCTCAAGCAGTCAGATACTTAAAAATACACACTATTAGTAATGAATGCATTCTAGGTGAGAAACCTCCTGCTCCCAGCAGATCAGAAACTGAAATGGTTTCATCCCATAGTGTCTGAGGGAGCCGGATTCTGAGGAAGGGATCTCTTTCCTCAACTCAATTGGAAGCTTGGAAGACTGGGTTCTAGAGAACAAACAAACAAAGCCTCCCAAGCGCCGCCACCGCCTCGTGGCTATCCTGTTAGCACCCAACATCCCGCACCATGTCCGCCTCCTGCACACAAGGCCTGCGGTTTTCTACTAAGCGGGCCAAGGCACTAAGCTTTTCTCTACAACACTTTCCTGGCCTGCAAACTGTGCAAGAAAAACAATTCCAACAAGACAAAACTTCAGCGGGAGCGGTTCTCGACCGCGTTCGAGCGGTTCTCGACCAGGACCGCTTTTTCTTCCGAAAAAGCCGGAACGTTTATTGGTGGAGCAACGTGAAAACCTTTCTTTTTGGGGTGGTCCTGGGAGAAACAGGCCACACAGTGACAACAAATGCAACGAGGTCCCGCAAGCTTCCCCAAGAAAATCCGACCCCGCTCCTCCTCCATATCCAAAACCCTGCCGCGGGGCCGGCTGCATCCTCCAAAACCCAGTGCAAAGGGGCATCAGCTGAGCCTGCAGCGGGGGTGGGACGGGCACCCCACCAGGATATGAGTTGGGGAGTCTCCGATCTCAGCCCTAAGGCGCAGTCAGGGGCACCCACTGAGTCCCGGAGCAGCAGCGTCCCTCCTCCTCCCGCCCGCCCCATTCCCGAGGAAGCCCGGGATACGAGGCCGGGGGTGGGGACAGGGAGGGAATGCCGGGGTCAACTCTCACCTGGTTTGGGGCCTCGGGCGCGGGCCGACAGCAAGGGGCCGCATAGACTGAGCCCCGCGGCGACGAGCAGCAGCCACCGCGGCCCCATTGTCCGGAGGCTCAGGGCGTTCGGCGCGGTCGGTGCGGCGCTGCTCCGGGAGACGGGTCCCGCCGCCGGGAGGCTCGGGCCGCACGCTCTGTCCCTCCACGCCCTCCTCGCGCAGAGTCCGGAGGGCGGCAGGGGCGGGCAGACACAGCGCTAGCCGCTGGGCAGGAGGAGGCTGCTCGGCGTGTCTAGCGGCGCTGGGCAGGACAAGGGGCGCTGTGCGCGGGCGGGGGCGGGGTGCGCGGCCGCTGGGCCGGAAAGGGCGCCCCCTGGCGTCGAGTGTGCGCCTCGACGCGGCCGCCGCCCGCCGGTCCCTCTGCAGTCTCTGGGCCACCCACGGGGCTCGGCGACCTAGCCCGCCCTCTCTCCCGGTGCGCCGGCCTCCCAGCGCCCCGGCTGCTAGACACTGCCCCGCAACTGAGACATTGTTTCCTTGGCCTTCGCCTTGGACCCGCGAAGCTACCAGTAACTCAGTCTGGTGGGAACCTTTGCTCTCGGGGAGCAAAGACATTGGCAGAGAACCTCCGATCAGGGATGCGCCCCTCCCTGCCCTCGGGCCGGACCTCTGGCCGAGCAATGCGCCGCATTTGAAAATTCGGCGTTCAGCTACAAGTTTGAAAGTGACTTGTGTTTTTGTAATTTGGGGATAGTGGATTTAAAAGTTGATACTGTAGAGACAGGGTTGCCTGCTGATGAGAAGGGGCTCTTAGCTTTGAACAGAATTCTTGACGTTTCTTACTCGCTTCCCTTTGTTTCCCTACTTAGATATTTCGTACGTCGGGCACTTATTTCTTCGACACAATGACTGCGAGTGGATACAATCATCCAGTACCAAGAACAGGTTCTCCGCGTTCGCACTCGGGCACGGCTGCAACTTTCTCCCTCTATCCAGAGCTCTCAGCCGCGCTGCGCATCCACCTGCGCGGCCTTTTCCGGAAGGCGGGCGGGCTGGGCTTTCCCCAAGCGCCGGGCAGTACTTGGGCGCTTCCTGCGAGCGGGATGCCCGGAGGGCGAAGTGCCCAGGTAACTCACACTTTCTGCACGCTACGACCCGAGTTTAATGGAGTTCGGCCAAATTCAAGTCAAGAGGGGGAGGGCACTCGAGCCTCTGGCTGAGGGGCCCCTGGGGGACAGCGCGGCTGAGGCTCCGCAGGGAGGAGCCCGCAGATTATTTTGTTTAGAGAGCATATCTAGTGAGCGCGTCTTTCAGACCGCAAAGGGAAATGGGTCCCCTCAACGGGCCGTTTCTGGGAAAGTTTACCCGCAGCCCCTTCTCCTCCCAGATGTCGGGGTGTGTTCTGCACCCTGGGTCTGATAAACTGCTATTGAGAGTCACTGGTCAGGTTTCTAAGCTTTTTAAAACGGGAATTTCGCGCAGTATCATTCCCCAAGGAGAGCCCTGACACTTAAACCAGTGGAGAAAATACAGCAGAGACCATCCTGTTCCTCCCTGTATTCCCCCTCATCATCCTCAGAACACAGCGTCTTGTTGTACATAGAAGTTGCTCAGTAAATTACCGAATAACCCAATTCATTAACGCTATTTTTTTAAAAATTGCTTATTCAATTCTCGGAGGAAAACATATCCAAGAGTAGATGTGAATCATTAAAATTAGATATTTCTCCATTCTCTATCAACATACTATTTATTTTTTATCAACCCTAAGACGCCATTGATTTCAAAACGTCATTTTGATTTATGTACCACAAGCAAGGAAAACAATGGTGCCAATTAAACTGTGACATACCATTGCTTGTAAGATGCATCTCAATTGCAGGACTGTTTAAACACGAAGAAAGGCCATCTCAGAATCAATCAAATACAGGGTAAAAATATAAAAGTAATCAATATATGTGGCAAAATATTGTAACAGTTCAAGGATATAAAATGAAAAGTAAAAGTGTCTTCAGCCTTCCCTTCTAAGAACCACATCTGCTTGATGACCACTGTGAAAAGTTTCTGTCCATCATTCAAGAAATTGTAATCCCATACAAGTATATATGTATGTATAGCCTTAAGAATGGAGTACTCTGACTATACTTTTAAATTTTATCTGTTTCATTGCTGGAAAATGTTTTAACCATTTTCTAAAGTTTAAAAGGAATTTTTTTTTTGCTTCATTATTAGAACAGCATGTACCTCTAGTGACAAAAAGAGGGCTGCTGAAAGAATGAAATGCTTAAATAAATTCTTTGTGCACATTAAAGTGTCCATTATAGTGGGGCTTCAATACACGGAACAAAGGAGAGTGGAACAGAATGAGGTATTTCTTCCTCACTTTAGTGTTCTCTAAATATTGTGGATTGCTAGTTGAGCAGCCACCAGAAAGTGAACTTACCTTCAAAAACAGTGGTTTTACATGAAAGGATGCTCAATATCACTAATCATTAGAGAAATGCAAATAAAAACTACAATGAGGTATCACCTCACACCAGTCAGAATGGCCATCATCCGAAAATCTACAAACAAATGCTGGAGAGGGTGTGGAGAAAAGGGAACCCTCTTGCCCTGTTGGTGGGAATGTAAAATGATACAGCCACCGTGAAAAACAGTATGGAGGTTCCTTAAAAAACTAAAAATAGAACTACCATATGACCCAGCAATCCCACTACTGGGCATATACCCTGAGAAAACCATAATTCAAAAAGAGTCATGTAGGGCTTCCCTGGTGGTGCAGTGGTTGAGAGTCCGCCTGCCGATGCAGGGAACACGGGTTCGTGCCCCGGTCCGGGAAGATCCCACATGCCGCGGAGCGGCTGGGCCCGTGAGCCATGGCCACTGAGCCTGCGTGTCCAGAGCCTGTACTCCACAATGGGAGAGGCCACAACAGTGAGAGGCCTGCGTACCGCAAAAAACAAAACAAAACAAAACAAAAAAAAAGAGTCATGTACCACAATGTTCATTGCAGCTCTATTTACAATAGCCAGGACATGGAAGCAACCTAAGTGTCCATCAACAGATGAATGGTTAAAGAAGATGTGGCACATATATACAAGGAATATTACTCAGCCATAAAAAGAAATGAAATTGAGTTATTTGTAGTGAGGTGGAAGGACCTAGAGACTGTCATACAGAGTGAAGTAAGTCAGAAAGAGAAAAATAAATACCGTATGCTAACACAAATATATGGAATCAGAAAAAAAAAGTTTCTGAAGAACCTAGGGGCAGGACAGGAATAAAGACGCAGATGTAGAGAATGGACTTGAGGACACGGGGAGGGGGAAGGGTAAGCTGGGACGAAGTGAGAGAGTGGCATGGACTTATATATATGACCAAATATAAAATAGATAGCTAGTGGGAAGCAGCCGCATATCACAGGGAGATCAGCTCAGTGCTTTGTGACCACCTAGAGGGGTGGGATAGGGAGGTTGGAAAGGAGAGGCAAGAGGGAGGAGATATGCAGATATATGTATATGTATAGCTGATTCACTTTGTTATACAGCAGAAACTAACACACCATTGTAAAGCAATTATACTCTAATAAAGGTGTTATAAAAGAAACAATAAAAAACAGTGGTTTTGACTTTTAACATGCACAAGTGCAGATTCCTGGGCTCCATCCAAGACCTATAACATCAGATTCTACACTTTTACAAGCACCCTCAGGTGATGGTAATGTCCGAGGGTTTCCAGACCAAAGTTTTGAGTAACAATATTCTAAGACAGTGTTCTTAAACTTTAGCATGGATCAGAATCACCGAGAAGACTTGTTAAATCCCAGTGCTAAGCTCCATTTCCGGAGTTCCTGATTCAGTGGGTCTGGGAAATGGACTGAAAATTTGCATTTTTAACCAGATCCCAGGTGATGCTGAGGCTGCTGGGGACACATTTTGAAAACCACTGCTTTGAGAGGGAAAAAGAACTGGATTCCGTATAGTTTGTATTGCTTTTCTTTAAATGACACAATATTTCAAGCATAGAAAACTACAGAGCCTAATAGAACACCC
>NW_020175829.1:3367979-3372421 GCF_003031525.2 Neophocaena asiaeorientalis asiaeorientalis | reverse complement strand
TATATATATATATATATAATTGTTTAAGCTTTTTCATTTCCCTTTTCTGATTCCATTCTTTTTACCTGCCTGGAAGAGTAACTTTCTTATCCACGTTTTTGTATTTTAAGTTTAGTACATTTGTACTTCCCCTCAATTTTTTTTTCTTAGTATTGTTTTGTGTGTTTTAAATATTTACACGAAGAGTAACATACTCTAAGAATACTTTTGCAGTTTGCATTTTTTTAGATTTACCTGTTTGATACCTGTATATCTAAATTTTTTAAACTATAGTATTGATATTTCCTTGTGTTATATAACCACATTTTATTCTTCTAAAGGTATCTATTTTATCTGTAGTTTTGGCCTCACTTTTATTCCTAATATAACTTATTTCTACTTTTTTCCCCCTTGATGAATCTGGCCAAAGGTTGGAAATGACCTTTTTTTTTTGCGGTACGCGGGCCTGTCACTGCTATGGCCTCTCCCGTTGCGGAGCACAGGCTCCGGACACGCAGGCTCAGTGGCCACAGCTCACGGGCCCAGCCGCTCCGCTGCATGTGGGATCCTCCCAGACCGGGGCACGAACCCGTGTCCCCTGCATCGGCAGGCGGACTCTCAACCACTGCGCCACCAGGGAAGCTCTGGAAATGACCATTTTTTAATGCCCATCTTTTTGTTTTGTTGCTTTTATTGCTTAATTTTAGTGTCCTTAATTTTCACACAGGCTTTAAAAATTTTCCTTTCTACTTTCTTTGGATTTACTCTTAATTATCCTAACCTTTTGAACTTATTGCTTAGCTTAGCTTTCACTTCTTCTCCCTGAAATGACCGCTTCGGCTACATTTTGCAAGTTTTGATATGTTCAATTACGCAATTCAGGCCTAAATATTTTGTCAACTTCATCCTATCTTCTTCCATCCATAAGTTATTGGAAGTTTTGACTGGCTTTTTTGTGATTAATTTCCAATTTTGTGTTATGGTCTGTTGGTGATGTTCTGTTTTCTCTACAAAAGTTCCTGTAATATTTGTGTGCTGTTTAGGGCTTCTTGAAAAAGATATCAATCTCTCTACTTTTGTTCCATGTTACCCATACCAAAACCTTTTTTGTTCCTGGTTTTAGAGCAAATACGTGCAGGTTCCCTGGAGTAGAAAATTGACCCAACCAGAGATGGCTACCTAACATGTTAATATCCCTTGGAAATGAAATCTCATCATTGCAGCGTCATTCATATTGGAACCACTTAATATTGGTTCCCAGTTTTCATTTCCCGTTTGAACTTGTCTGGCACCAAAATGAGTCACTAGCTATCCTCTCATAGTGTGTTTGGTATTTAGTAGTGTTTTAAAACAAATGTACTATCCAAATGGTGAAAGTTTCAATCCCAAGATCCTATGAAAGCAGTTTTGTTTAAACCCATTAGAAGATTTACCTGCTTCAGCTATTCCAGTTACTCCTCCCCTGATTGAAGCCCTCTGAGGACAACACTATATCCCAAAAACTTGCCTTAGTAATTTCGTTTTGGAAGCTAACGGTGGTGATATCCAGGCTTCTACGAAATGAAATCAAGCTGTATGCAAATTAGGTGTGCGATTCTCCAGATTTTGTGCAGATATCTCTATAGTTTTTTTAAAAATAAATTTATTTATTTTATTTATTTTTTGGCCGCATTGGGTCTTCGTTGCTGCGCTTTCTCTAGTTGCGGTGAGCGGGGTCTACTCTTTGTTGCGGTGCGTGGGCTTCTCATTGCGGTGGATTCCCTTTGTTTCAGAGCACGGGCTCTAGGCACACGGGCTCAGTAGTTGTGGCTTGCGGGCTTAGTTGCTCCGAGGCATGTGGGATCTTCCCGGACCAGGGCTCAAACCCGTATCCCCTGCACCGGCAGGCGGATTCTTAACCACTGTGCCACCAGGGAAGCCCCTCTACATTTGTTTTTAAAGCAAACAGTAGATCTGTAATCACGGTACAATCTAACCAACAGAAGTCCTGTTTCTACCTTTTGTTGATACAAACCTGCATTGGTATTTTGGGTTTAGAAGTAAAGTTAATCTTTTATAATAGGTCAACAATGCATTTCCACTATGGAAATCCATGGACAGAATGGTAGACTATCCCTGTGGTTTGGGGTGCTAGTAAAGGTCAAATTCAGTATCTGTTAAAAAGCAAACAATAGAAACTTGTTCAAGTTATATAAGGTGAACGCAATATCTTTCACTTCTCATATCTGTTCATTTCCCTTCTGTAGTAGTGAGGATTCTCCGGAGAAACAGAACCAATAGGATACATAGAGACGTATGTAAGAGGAGATATATTATTGAAACTGGCTCACATGGTTATGGAAGCCAAGAAGTCCCACCATGATCTGCTGTCTGCAAGCTGGTGACCAGGAAAGCAGTGGTATAATTCAATGAGTCCAAAGGCCTGAGAACCAGGGGAAGTGATGGTATAGCTCCCAGTCTGAGACTGAAGGCCCGAGAACTGGGGGGCTACTGGTGTTAAGTCCCCAGAGTCTGAAGGCTTGAGAACCAGGAGCTCTGCTGTCGCAGAGTAGGAGAAGACAGATGTTCCAGCTCAAGAAGAGAGAGAGAGAATTCCCCCTGCCCGCACCTTTTTGTTCTTTTGGGCCCTCAACAGATTGGATGATGGTTGTGCATATTGATAAGGGTAATCTTTACTCAGTCTGCAGATGCAATGCTTATCTACTCTGGAAATACCCTCACAGATATACTCAGAAATAGTATCTTATTAGCTGTCTGGGCATCCATTTGCCAGGTCATGTTGACACATAAAATTAACCATCACACCTTCCAATATATTTTAGCTAAGAGATGTTATACTCGGAGGAAACAACAGTGAGGCAACCTAGACAATCTGTATGAGCTGTTTTATTTGAAGAGAGCATTTGCACTGTTAAACTGAGATAATCAGTAACTGTCCCATTTATACAAGGGCCAAAAGCCATACTGGGACTCCTGAGAGGTGGTGGCGGTCTCTTTCCTTCTCGACCCCCTGGCAGGATCCAATGCTGGGCTTCTACCTCCCCACCATTCTCAAGGCACTGCCAGGCTCTGGACATACAGCAGTGACTGTAACAGTCTCTGTCCTCTGGAGCTTAGAGGATGACTTAGAAGGCTCTATTTTAACCTGTTACCAAGTCCTGGTTACAGTAATAGAGGCAATGGATTTTTCAAAAAGCTGATCAGCAGTTAGACCACCCAGTACTCACCAGAATTTCTCAAAATAGACAACTTCCACCATTCAGAGTTCTGTGGTTTGCCTCTTGGAATGTTGAGGAGTACCACAAACCCCTACCTAACCACAGTCCAAGTTGTAAAAATTACATCATGAACAGCACCTCTAATTAGTGCCTGACCACACACACATCCACCAACATACACATCATGGTTCTGGTCTTTCAGTGACATAAGGGAGATGTGTGTTAAAAATCAAAATTCAGTTGAGTAAATTTGAAGATCTAATTGGCTTTATTGAAAGATGTAAGAATCAGGCATCGTTCTGTGTAACAACTAGAAAGGCACACTGAGGGGGTTTTTATGGGCTGGTGGAGGGTGGGGAAAGAAGGTCTAAGCAGAAGAAAAGAAAGGATTTGTTTCAAGCCAGGCCATCTCCTTTTGGGGGAAGGGTACTGCAGGGGTCTTTATCACGCAGATTAGCTCAATAGTGTTGATCCAGAAATTTAAGATTGACTGTTTTAAAGGCCACATTTCTGGGCGGGGTTAAAACTGCAATCAAGTCTTGCTTTGCGGTGATGTGGGTGGAGAGCGAGAATGAGTCCATTTTGGGCTTGTCATTTTTTTTTTTTAACGTATGCCATGTCAGACAGTGATCTCACTGATTGGGTCTCTTTCTTCATCACAAACTTCCAAAATATTAAAGTATGCAAAGGCTTGCCCTCCCTTGGAGATCACTAGAGCACATTCTTTGCGAGTAGTTAGAGCCCTGTTAAGTCTTTTTTGCCTTTTTAAGTTCCAGGTGCTAAAAAGTGGAGTTCGGGGCAAGCATGGACCCCCCTCAGCGTTCCAGACCAAAAATCATTTTTGTAACAGTGGAAACATGATCAAACATACATCAAAATACAGGAGTCAGCTATGCAAAAATGAAGCTAGTGTTTCAATTGCTCCGTGTTTTAAAAAGCCAAACCAGTTTTTCCCCTTCTCCCTATGAGTAAGAAAAGCTACGAGCCCTGGAAAGGAAGCTGGTGAATGGTAGCAGAATATGCCACCCCAAAATATGCCTCCTTCTCTGGGTCACTCATTCATCCATGTCCCTTAAAGATCTCAAAAAAGAAGTGGTTGGTAATATCTTCAACAATAACCTCATCTTGGGGGTCAACGGAGAGAAAACATTTCACAGCTTTCCTCGAGGATGTTGGCATGATAGAAAGATCTTTCTCCATAAAAACAACACTCAAGCATGTCACTCAGTGCTGGAGTAAGTTAAG
>NW_020175829.1:3299267-3367266 GCF_003031525.2 Neophocaena asiaeorientalis asiaeorientalis | reverse complement strand
ACATACTAAAGTTCTTCAGTCTGAAAGAGAGTGACCCTAGACAGAATCCACAAAAAAGACAAAGTATCAGTAAAGGTAATTTAAGACAAGCCCCTTTTTGAGAGGCTGTGAAAGGTTGGCTTTTACCTCCAAACATCTTTCCCTAATTTTGGCTCTTCCTGTACATTTCCACTAAAAGTCTTTCCTAGAGCACGAAGAAGGAAGCTTAACGTAACTCCTACCTCCTCCCAGTTCCTGTTCCTCACCTAATGCTAGCTGTAGGGTACAGGGAGGTTTATTCTCAAGGTGTTGCTTTATTTTTTATTTTACTTTAAAAATAAAAATTTACTTTTTATTTTACAAATAAAAGCTTTACTTTTATTTGATTCCTTTTACAGAAGCCTGTAGTAAGGGTAATCCATTAAAAACACACACACACACACACACACACACACACACATCTACAAACTGCTGAGACAACACTGTTTCAAGGTATTTACCTCTGTCAAAAATCTGTATAAGCCTGAAACAATCATCAAAGTAGCAGATTCTACTCTTTTAAAATTTGAATTTTCCAAATTCTGTCGGGCTTAGCTTCAAGTTTAGTGTGCCAAATGAGCACAAGCGAACTGTTTCTGAATATGGGGTAACCTCCGTGGAAAATAAAGCCTGTTGAATGAATGAACAGAATACAAAGTGTTGGAGTGAGGGGGGTCCAGCCTGAGAGTCTGGATTACTGTTGTGGCAGAGACAGCTGATTGGTCCCCAGGTATCACTGTTCCCTTTCTTTACAAATAGAACCACCTCCCCCTCTACCCCTGGGTTTTAATTGGGCGCATGACTTAGCTAGGAACTTTACTTCCCAGCTTTTTTTTTTTTTTTTTAATTTATGTATTTTATTTTTGGCTGTGTTGGGTCTTCGTTGCCATGTGTGGGCTTTCTCTAGCTGTGGCGAGTGGGGGCTACTCTTCTTTGCGGTGCGTGGGCTTCTCACTGCAGTGGCTTCTCTTGTTGTGGAGAACGGCCTCTAGGCGTGCGGGCTTCAGTAGTTGTGGCACATGGGCTCAGTAGTTGTGGCTCATGGGCTCTAGAACGCAGGCTTAGCAGTTGTGGCACACGGTCTTAGTTGCTCCGCGGCATGTGGGATCTTCCTGGACCAGGGCTTGAACCCGTGTCCCATTGGCAGATGGATTCTTAACCACTGTGCCACCAGGGAAGCCCCATGTAACTAAGTTTTGGCCAAAGGACTGTAAGCAGAAATAACATATGGAGCTTGAAACAAAACGACTTGACCCGGACTTCTTTCCCCCTTCCTGCCATCCAGGAATCAGTGACAAGGACAGAGCCAACTGGCCAGCTTGGATCCCTGGTAACTTGTGGGACTGCTCACCTGCCTTTGAGAAAACAAACTTCTACCTTGTGTCAGCCACAGGGTTTTGGATCTCTTGGTCCCAGCAGATCACTCTTGAAGGGGAAAATGTGCCATCCCCACAATATGCCTCTCTGGTAGAAGGATTACTTTGAGCTGGTTATTTTTGAAAAACAGCAGATACAGGAGAAGCTCTGAAAACCAAGTAAAGTTACAGTCTTTTAAAAGACATTTACATTTATAAGGGAACTCTCCATTCGTTAAGGGTGTTTCCTTCTCTGAACAAGGAAGAGTGACTAAATCTCTAGCAACTCTTATCAGTGGAAAAGGCAGAAGCTGAAATCTGCATAACTATACCTTCATTTACTCTGCTTTGCCCGATTACCTCCCCTAACTGCTCCCCCCATCGCCTTTTGCCTTTAGCTGGAGATGGTATTTAAGGTGGTGGCTTGGGACATCTGGGGGAGCAGGCAAAGCACAGTAAGTGAGGGTATAGTTAGGCAGATAGTTCCTGTGTGTCTCCCAGGTATATAGGAGGTATATGCATCATTAAACCTCTCTTTTTCTCCTGTTAATCTGTCTTTTATTATGGGGGGCGGGGAGGTCTCAGCCAAGAACTTAGAAGGGTAGAGGGAAAATTACTTTTCCTCCCCATAAACTATACCCTAAATGGCACAGCTGTAGATGTTGACCCTTAAACAGTGTGAGGGTTAGAAGTGCCACCCCACACACACAGTCAAAAATCTGAATATAACTTTTTCTTTTAAAAATTTAGTTTTTATTTATTTTTGGCTGTGTCGGGTCTTCCTTGCTGCGTGTGGGCTTTCTCTAGTTGCGGCGAGCGGGGGCTACTCTTTGTTGCGGTGCGCAGGCTTCTCATTGCAGTGGCTTCTCTTGCTGCAGAGCACGGGCTTAGTTGCTCCGCAGCATGTGGGATCTTCCCAGACCAGGGCTAGAACCCGTGTCCCCTGCACTGGCAGGCGGATTCTTAACCACTGCGCCACCAGGGAAGTCCTGATTTAACTTTTGACTCTCCTAAAACTTAACTACTAATAGCCTACTGTTGACCTAAAGTCTTAACCAATAACAAACTCTTAACATATATTTTGTATGTTATATGTACTACGTACTGTATTCTTACAATAAAGTAAGCTAGAGAAAAGAAAAGGTTATTAAGAAAATCGTAAGGAGAATACATTTACAGTACTGTACTGTATTTATCAATACTGTACGTTTATGTGATCTGTTTATAAAACAAATCTGCCAGTACCTACATTAATATTGTCTTATATGATATAAAACACTGTAGATGTTATACATATTATTAACACCAGATATCAAAAATAAAAAGATGTGGAAAAGAAATTCATGGTTTTTTTACAGTTATTTATTGAAAAAAATTCATGTGTAAGTAGACCCATACAGATCAAACCCATGTTGTTCAAGGGTCAACTGTACTTCTTTTCCCCCAAAGTCCCACCAAGAACCTTCTCCTACCCACTAAATGATTTGGATTTATTCAGACAGAAGTCAAATTAATGTAATTCAGTAATATTTATTTTACATAAAACAATTTTCAAAGAATACATTTAAAAACCATCCAGATACTGATTTTATTGCATTACAAAACATTGAGAGGCACAATTGAAATATTCAAATAAATTGTGAGGGGTGGAGGTGGGGTGAGGCCTATGATCTCTATCCACCTTGTTCCTTAGTCACTGAGAGGCTCTGGGTCCAAGAGTCTCTACCATGAGGCAGTAGTGCACTTCATTAAGTAGGAATAAATCACATAAAATATATACTTTTATACAGAAAGTGTTATTGTACTGTCACTTTCAATTACTTATAAAAACTTCACTTTGAATTGCACAAAAGGTTTCTTTAAAATCGATAACTCCCAGAAGGTGGGGCTTAGAACCAAGTATCTCTCTAAATAATTCATTACAAATAATTCAGGTTCCATTTCTCCACAGATCAAAAAAAAAAAAAAATCTATGAAGACTTACAGTATTCAAATGGGACATTAAAAAAAATTTTTTATAGGAAAATAGGTTTACACATTTGTCCCTAATCAGCTAAAGTTATTTTCTCCCTACTTTAAAACAAATCACAGAATATCCAAAGTTTTAAATCAGAGTACCTGCACCACAGTATAATGTGGCAGTGTTTACGTTAATTCATTTTGTGTATCATTTTACTGCAGTATCAGGTTATCAAAAAGGCACGTGGGTACATTCTTCGGAACGGTTTTGGTCTTAGAAAAGAAAAATCACACGTTTATAAGCAGTGATTTCAATCATGTTTAAAAACAAAAATACTAAACAGATTCATTTCCTAATCCAGGTGATACAGAATCCATGAGATTTCTTCAGGTACTTCACTTCCCATAGAATTTCTTGTTCAGCAGGTATATGAGAAGGTTTACATTCACTTTAACCTTATCAAACATTTTCATCACAGCTACTCCTTCATACTGCATCTGAAGTAAATCCTGAAATTGTAAGGAACATCAATCACATCTCCAATTTGACATTTCCCACATTTAAAACACATTCTGGAGGACTGTTGACAACAGTAAGATTCGGTTGACCTCAGGACCTCGGTGGGGGTTCTTACACTTCAGTGTGCATTAGAATCACCTGGTTTAAAAACACAGGCCAGTTAAAACAGATTGCTGGGTCCTACCCCCAGGAATCTCTGATTCTGGATCTCTGGGGTGGGTCCCAAGAACTTGCATTTTAACAAGTTCCCAAGGGATGATGATATTGTTGGTCTGGGTGCCATAGTTTGAGAATCACTCACCTCGATGAAAGAAAACAGAGTTTTAGAATTGATAAGGACTTTACGAGAGAAAACCATTACCGTTAATATTAGACATAGAATTAAAAGTTTAATTATAACTGAGAAACTCAAGACACAAATGTTACAGCAAGATGAGGTATATCCTTTAGAAGAGCCAGGGTTTTCTAAGGTGGAGTGAGACAGTTCGTTGAGGAGGAAAAAGAATACTAAAACTCCTATTTTAATTTTTTCCTCATTTCTTAAGCATGTACATTTTCTATGTATTTTATAAAGTAGATTCTGAGTAAAGCGCCAAGAGCATGTATACTTTATAAACAAACATAGAGGAATACGGAGAAATGCTGTATTTACTGAGGAAAACTGCGAGAGTGAAATTTGAAGACCACTACACAAAGCAACTCGTTCCGATCTAGACTACTTCTGTTCCTGTATTCTGTTCCTCATTCTCAAGTAAGTTTATCATTCTGTTTCATTGCTGCTGTATAAACAAAGACAAATTCATAAAATTTCCTTCGTTTATAAATTAATAACTGGCTCACACCAGCCAAATGCATGAGACTAAAGCAGTAACATTTTACAACAACACAGGACAGGGGGGCTTTCCCAGATAGAAGATATTCCTGAACTGCCCTAGACTCGTACCCGGGTCTCATTTTCCTGCTTGTAGCTCTGGAAATTTCTTGTTTCTCAATGATAATGCCTTGTGTCTATAACAAGCAAGGCCACCTGCAGAAGGTGGAGTCTTCTTTGAGGGAAGGGCTCTTGCCGGCTTCCTGCTCTACTTTCTCAATTATCTCCAACTGCACTCAACTAAACCCCTCCATTATTTAGATATGCTTCTGGGATGGAAATTCCATAGGGAAGTGAAGTTCTTTCATCAAGAATGGTTTTGCCTATCAAAGCGTAGTGGAGATTCACTTTTCCTTTGGCAAAGGCAACATCTGTCAAAGACTCTTGGAAAAGAACGAAACCAGTATGGTTACATTGAGAAGGAATCATGTATGGAGGGGAATTAGCTGGGCCCCCCATGGGGAACAGAGGAACTCTGATTGTACTTGCGGCTGAAGGACCAGATTTTAGTCTTATCTCCACTATTTGCTATCTTACAACCTTGCAACATCATATAACTTCTCTGAGGTTCTGTTTCCTTGTGTGTAAATTGGGGCTGACACTGCCAACCCCATAGGCGTGTTATTGGGCATATGAGATCAAGAAGTCTGCAAACACTTTGTAAGCCACTCTTGTCTGGTCAGGAACAACTGGAATCCTGTGAGAGAGGCAGCAGTGTAGAGAGATGAAGAGTTTGGATTCCAGCGGCCCTTCCATAACGTGCTCTCTGAATCCCAGTTCTTCATCTGGGAAAGGAAGAATACGAAGACTGCAGCCCTCCATAAACACTGGCCATTGTTTATATAAGCAGAACATCTGCACGTAACTCACACCTTCCTGTTATGTATATGGCTACAGGATATAATTAGGATATCATCTTTAGGAACTGAGGAAAGAGTGGCCTGTAGAAAACCTAGAAGCATAATATTAGAAGGAATCTCCCTTTTTGTCCTCTTAGAAACAAAGTCCTTGACTCCCACTGAAGACCGGGCCGTCACATTTCTCTTTGGTAATTTGCTTCCTATTAGAATTGTCTGAAAGCCATAAATTGTGTGAAAAGATAAGTGTGACTTTATGTCTGACAGCTATTATATGCAGGGCTGGCTCTGTGGGCATTCGACCTGTGCATGGTCCCATGATTAGAAGAAGGGCCCTGCACTTAGTTTAATGCTCTGCTGTCATCGTCTTGAAATTCTCACCAATTTCGAGTAAGGGGCTCTGCATTTTAATTTTGCACTGAGCCCTGCAAATTATGTAGCTGGTCCTGATGATATGTCAATGAGCATAATAGCCACCTGCATACAGCTAAGGAGCAACAGTTTACAATTGTGTGTCTAAGTGAATGGTGTGAACAGCTAATCCTACTATGAAACTTTTAACAAAGGAGCAAGTGAAGCTTGGTGTTTGCATACTGTTAAAAGGAAGTCCTATGGAATTCCTGAGGCCTCTCTAAACAGGTGTCTCCTGGTCACTTGTGATTCATCTGTTGTTCAGTTGATGTTTATCGGGCTTGGATCATTTCCTTCTTGGCAATCACATGATATGTTCTTGCTACAGAAGAATCACTAACCAAGGCATATCACCACAAGCACACTCTTTTCTCTTCCCATATTTATCTAAGTATTCCACAGAGTAACTCAAGACTTTCAGTTAAATTTTTAGACGGATACATTTAGTGACATTTAAAATAAACAAGAAAATAATACCGTTAAGTATACTTTTCATAATTACATAATATCTTCAATTTTCTCTCTTAACTCTAATTTACTCCATTATCTCAGTGTCTTTATAAAACCCATTTAGCTCTCATTTCTTTTTAGGCTTATAAGGAATGCTAGACAGAAAAGAAGGGCCCTGGTATTTTATCCCATGGGTTAGGGGTAGAGGTGTAACTCCACGGATCTCAGCAACAGGCTAGGGAGGCAGTGAGGCTGGAACTTACACCATTCCCAGTGGCTTATCATGACGTTCCACGTAGATACATGCAGAATACCTGGGAACAGTTTTACAACAGTTGGCCCAGGTAAATAGGTGTTATTTCCATTTAAAAACTCAATCATATCAAAAAAGAAAACTCAATCGCAGCTCTAAATTGATTCTGTGCAAGAATTAAGTTGGGAGTAGATAAACATTTACTTGCACTCTCCCTCCTTTTTTTTTGGTGGCACATTAACTGTTTTCTGTTTCTGCTCAAGTATATTTGGCTTAAATGTGGTTCTTATGAGAAAATAGCAGTAATTCTGACTGCAAACACCATTTTTCTACTTACAGATATCGGTTTTGCACAATGTCTTTCTTTCTTGTGATCCCAAATAGTTAACAAAGAAATTTAAGAAACTGATGCAAAAATAATTCTAGGAAGGAGAAAGGGAAGAAGGAGAAATGAGATCCAGAAAGTTCCAATCCTGGGTATATGCTATCTTAGGAAGAAATGCAATTTCCTAAGAAAAGGAAACTTTCCAACCTTTACTTAATAGCTCTGAATACTTTTACATATATTATTCTTTTCTCTAAGCTTCAAAATGAAAACATAGCTTAGAAAAACTCACTGCTATGGTTTACCATTTAAAAGCAGTTTAAGTTCCAATAATTTGGAAAATCATAGCTTTAAAAAAATCAACACCACAAACTAATACTGGCAAATAAGGCTGGCATTGGTCTCCTGTTAAATTTCATTGTTGTCATGAAGAATGCAAGCCAGGGGCTTCCCTGGTGGCACAGTGGTTAAGAATCCGCCTGCCAATGCAGGGGACATGGGTTCGAGCCCTGGTCCGGGAAGATGCCAAATGCCGCGGAGCAACTAACCTCGTGCGCCACAACTACTGAGCCTGCGCTCTAGAGCCCGTGAGCCGCAACTACTGAGCCCACGTGCCACAACTACTGAAGCCTGCACACCTAGAGCCCATGCTCTTCAGCAAGAAAAGCCACCGCAATGAGAAGCGCGCGCACTGCAACGAAGAGTAGCCCCCGCTCACCGCAACTAGAGAAAGCCCGTGCGCAGCAACGAAGACCCAATGCAGCCAAAAAAAATAAATATTCACATGATATGTTCTTGCTACAGAAGAATCACTAACCAAGGCATATCACCACAAGCACACTCTTTTCTCTTCCCATATTTATCTAAGTATTCCACAGAGTAACTCAAGACTTTCAGTTAAATTTTTAGACGGATACATTTAGTGACATTTAAAATAAACAAGAAAATAATACCGTTAAGTATACTTTTCATAATTACATAATATCTTCAATTTTCTCTCTTAACTCTAATTTACTCCATTATCTCAGTGTCTTTATAAAACCCATTTAGCTCTCATTTCTTTTTAGGCTTATAAGGAATGCTAGACAGAAAAGAAGGGCCCTGGTATTTTATCCCATGGGTTAGGGGTGGAGGTGTAACTCCACGGATCTCAGCAACAGGCTAGGGAGGCAGTGAGGCTGGAACTTACACCATTCCCAGTGGCTTATCATGACGTTCCACGTAGATACATGCAGAATACCTGGGAACAGTTTTACAACAGTTGGCCCAGGTAAATAGGTGTTATTTCCATTTAAAAACTCAATCATATCAAAAAAGAAAACTCAATCGCAGCTCTAAATTGATTCTGTGCAAGAATTAAGTTGGGAGTAGATAAACATTTACTTGCACTCTCCCTCCTTTTTTTTTGGTGGCACATTAACTGTTTTCTGTTTCTGCTCAAGTATATTTGGCTTAAATGTGGTTCTTATGAGAAAATAGCAGTAATTCTGACTGCAAACACCATTTTTCTACTTACAGATATCGGTTTTGCACAATGTCTTTCTTTCTTGTGATCCCAAATAGTTAACAAAGAAATTTAAGAAACTGATGCAAAAATAATTCTAGGAAGGAGAAAGGGAAGAAGGAGAAATGAGATCCAGAAAGTTCCAATCCTGGGTATATGCTATCTTAGGAAGAAATGCAATTTCCTAAGAAAAGGAAACTTTCCAACCTTTACTTAATAGCTCTGAATACTTTTACATATATTATTCTTTTCTCTAAGCTTCAAAATGAAAACATAGCTTAGAAAAACTCACTGCTATGGTTTACCATTTAAAAAAAGTTTAAGTTCAAATAATTTGGAAAATCATAGCTTTAAAAAAATCAACACCACAAACTAATACTGGCAAATAAGGCTGGCATTGGTCTCCTGTTAAATTTCATTGTTGTCATGAAGAATGCAAGCCAGGGGCTTCCCTGGTGGCACAGTGGTTAAGAATCCGCCTGCCAATGCAGGGGACATGGGTTCGAGCCCTGGTCCGGGAAGATGCCAAATGCCGCGGAGCAACTAACCTCGTGCGCCACAACTACTGAGCCTGCGCTCTAGAGCCCGTGAGCCGCAACTACTGAGCCCACGTGCCACAACTACTGAAGCCTGCACACCTAGAGCCCATGCTCTTCAGCAAGAAAAGCCACCGCAATGAGAAGCGCGCGCACTGCAACGAAGAGTAGCCCCCGCTCACCGCAACTAGAGAAAGCCCGTGCGCAGCAACGAAGACCCAATGCAGCCAAAAAAAATAAATAAATTAAAAAAAAAAGAATGCAAGCCAGGAAAGCCAAGAAGGACCCCCACTATAAAACTCACCCCAATCTGCAGGAATCCCAGCTTACCTGAATATTGAGCTGCACCTTTTCCATCTCAACACCCAGGAATTTTGATCTGACATCAAAGATGCCCACATCTTCAGTAGATGAGATATCAAATGTAACATTTTTAAACCTAGTAAAGAAAGGACCATTCACACATGTGGAACTGCAAATATACGCTTAAAGCTGAAACAAATTAATGGACCCTAAGTTACCATTCCTGGTGAACAGCCTGCTGGGAAAATTCTAAGGAAGTTACCCCAAATCTCCCACCATCAGTCCCCAGTTTGGCTCACTGGAAATATGGCTCGTGTTGAGATCTGCAGCCCACGGAGCACTGAAGTAGGTGCTTTGTTACAAGAGAAATGCAAAATATTGTCCTTGCTCTTAAAGAGCATAATATACAGTTGAAATTATATGAGATTCACAGAACTATAAATGTTGAGTTTTACTGCTGACAGGCCAGTTGAGCATTTTAGACGATTAGTTTTACAGCAACTTCAAAGGGGAAGAAGCATTTTCTCTGAGCTGGTCTCTGTCAAGAGAAGGTTGGATGGGATAAATGCAAGAGAAGCCAGGCCTTGGAGGAAGCCGGAGTTACAGAGGAGTACACACAGTGAGTCTGGCGTCCTCCAATGGAAAAGGAAGTGATGGAGCACAGGACTTACGGTCCTTTTAAAATGGCGAACCCATTAGTGCCTGGTGTGGGGCTCGGAGGAGGGTTTCTCCTCCACCTCAAATACACACAGTAGTAGCACACTGCTGGAGTGGCTCTGACCCAGGGAACAGCACACAGTCCGTGGCTTTCAAATCGGAGAGGTACCGTTTTGCAATTGGAAACAACTCTCACTGAGCTAGACCAAAAGGGAGCTTTTCTTTTCTCACTGCTATGACTCAGTTCTTTTGGAGGGAGAGGCGAGGCTGGCAAATCCCAACACACTGGCTAAGCCACGGGAAGCACAATCACTCGATCAGCACTTAGTCTGACCAGCAGCATCAGATGCTCCAGGCCTTATGGGAAGACTAGAGATTACAATACACGTGTTCTCTCCTGTCATCTGTGAGCAAGGGGAAGCCCTGACAGACCAAGTGAAGCCTTCTTCAAAGGCCACAGGAAACTGAAGTGGGAGTCAGATTTGATGGGAGGGATGAGAGGGCGGTGTGCTTTGTGCAGATTTTCGGTGCCACTCACTGGTTTATCTGAAGATCGTCTACGCCCAGGAGGACACCCTTCTCATGCAGCTTTGCTGCGGTGTACCTCACCGGCTTCGCTCGCTTTGTCCCTTTGGGTTCTCCTTTTCCATCAAGTTTAATTGATCTCCGAGTATTTCTGACAAGATAAGAACAGACCATCCGTCGTGAAGATGGCAAACTCAGACGTTCCAGGCAGCGCAACAACCAGCACAGAGGGCACACCACTGCCCACACCTGGCCCCCACTATATGGAACCTGGGCAACTTTATATTGTGTGATAGTCGGCGACAACCTTCCCGGTGCAGTGCAATCTCACTACTGAACAGTTTAAGGAAAAGCTATTTTCGATGCGACTCAAGTTTGAATTACAGACTAATATGTTTCATAAAACCTGTACTTTGCTGTCTCAGGCATGTTGAACCATGTGGCTCGATTAAGTCATTTCACAAGCAGCTTAGGTGCCATAACATAAACTGCGTACACACTCCTAAAGAAAGGTATCACTAGGAGTGCTTTAATTTATTTAACAAATAGTACGTGGCCATCCCTGTTCCAAGTGCTTTCGAAATACTGCCTCACATTTACAAAATTAACCTTGCCATAGTGTTCTGAAATAAATTCCTTTTTTCTGTATCATTTCATTTAGCTCTCATAACAACACTTGTAAGGCTGGTACTCCCAATTCTCTCTTAAAGATGAGAAAATTGAGGCTTCAGAGATCACTGGACTGGTTCAAGATCACACAATGTAAGAGAGAATCCCAATCTAGCTCACCTGACTGCAGAGGTTGTAAAATGCCTTGTCGTAGTTGCAATAAATACGTAGAGAAAACCCCTGACAAGCTTATTTCTACTAAATATTAGCTTTACCAACTTTTATCTTCCCAGGAATAGCATACAAGTAATTTACAGGCTGCAAGCAAATGAATTAAAATTCAGAACTAGTGCGGCACAGATAAATGAGATTTAAATTTGGTTATATTCCTTCATCGAATCTATGATTAATGCAATTGATTTTTCCATATAGCACCATTTCCTAGTGTCAATTTGACTACAAGGGTTACATAAAAATACTGAATTATGTATTTAAACGGGTAATTAAAATTTGATTAGCATTGACCTTAGTCTATTGATAAGAGCAATTATGAGCAAAGAATACTCATTAAAAGTAGCTATATTGGGCTTCCCTGGTGGCGCAGTGGTTGAGAGTCCGCCTGCCGATGCAGGGGACGCGGGTTCGTGCCCCGGTCCGGGAAGATCCCACATGCCGCGGAGCGGCTGGGCCCGTGAGCCATGGCCACTGAGCCTGCGCGTCCGGAGCCTGTACTCCGCAACGGGAGAGGCCACAGCAGTGAGAGGCCCCAAGAGTGAGAGGCCCGCGTGCCGCAAAAAGAAAAAAAAAAAAAAAAAAAGGTAGCTATATTGTGAAAAAAAATCTATGATATGTATGCTAATGGGTAATAGAGAACTGACAAATTTTGTCTTTTGTGGA
Organism: Neophocaena asiaeorientalis asiaeorientalis; assembly: GCF_003031525.2. Taxonomy (NCBI): domain Eukaryota; kingdom Metazoa; phylum Chordata; class Mammalia; order Artiodactyla; family Phocoenidae; genus Neophocaena; species Neophocaena asiaeorientalis. The sequence goes on along the minus strand of NW_020175829.1, from coordinate 3,355,216 downwards.
AGTAATTTTTAAAAACCAGTAAAAACCAGTAAGTAATTTAAAATCATTGAGCTGTGCTGTGCAATAGCAAATACCTGGTGCTGCCTAACATTGTCAAGTATGTAAAAACTGTTTATTGTTATCATCCCCAAGGGTAGCTGCTTTTTTTTAAATAATAGTGTTTAAAACACCCCTTTGACTAAAAAAGAAGGAATAATGAAAGTGCTTCCCCAAGTGTTTAAAGCTACTTGTTTGAAACACAACAGGGTAAACTACTTTAATGCCGATGTTAATAGAGAAGTAACATGTTTCTAAATTCACTCCTGACTTCTTAGCTCACAGTGGCAAATCATAAAATTGAGATTCTAGTTTTTGGTTATATAATAAAGCAAAAGTTTGCTAGCACACCCAACCCGACAGCCCAGGATTGTAAAAGAATGGATACCCCATATATATCACGACATTACAAAAGAATACATGATTTCAACTTACTTTCTTTTTAAGTTGTCTAAACAAGTCTTTATGTAGGTGTCATAATAATTAATTTGCTCTTCATAAAATGCCGCCTTCTTGTTAAGTGCGTTCAGGGTCTGTTGAAGTTTTTCCAATTCAGCTTTTCGAAGCTGACGATGGATTCTTTGATTTCGAATATCCTAAAATAACAAGGAAAGGCCACGGTATGAGATTTAAGCAGGAGTTTGCTTTATGATACTGCCCACTCGGGACAAGAAGAATATCTAGTACTAAATCACTATTTGTGACTGTTGTAGTTTATTTTAGTCACCTCATTTTAAACTCTCAACACCAAAATGTTCCCTTTTTACTTTAGAACTGGGAGTGTCTGTATTTCATTTTTTTAAGAGAGGTGCTAAGGTTGATGAAAAAGCAGAGAAGCAATTTTAGATTAATTGTATAAGGAGAAATAGTGTTTTTAAAAGGGCACAAGGAAGATTTTAGCAGGAGAAAATTTCTTCAGAATATTTTGAACATTCTACTTTGAAGAATACTTTACCCTGAAAAGGGTTACATTTCATCATTACATTCATTTTCTTTTTTTTTTTTGGCCGCCCCATGTGGCTTGTGGGAATCTCAGTTTCCCGACCAGGGATCAAACCTGGGCCCTTGGCAATGAAAGTGCAGAGTCCTAACCACTGGACTGCCAGGGAATCCCCTATTTTAGAAATTAAAAAAACAATACACTTTTTAATCTGAAAAATATTTCTCAAGATTTGCAAAAACAACTGGGGTCTCAAGATTGATTGAAAAAATTCAACATGGATAACTATTACTTGGATTTAAATAGAGTTCCTAGAACATAAAGTTGACCAAGCTGCTTACAGCTTACGAGAGATACGTTATATTTAAACTTACATACACACAATTCTTTTTTTTTGTAATTCTAATTTGTGAATTAAAAAAACGTTTCATTTAAGAAAATGGTGCTTGTTTAATATTATTTTTCCTTTGTGGACAGTTAAAAAAGATTCCTCTAGGAATCCAAAGACAGACAAACACATCCTTCTTGAGTAAAAATTCTTCATTAAGTAGAATATTTTGGGGGATGCCTTCATGATAGCTTTTTGCTTTTTCCAAGACAAAAGCATCAATTTCTCTACTACACATTCCCTAAGAGACATATTTTCCACCCCAGAGCTATAGAAAAAAACGTTACTTCCCTTGAGGCACTCAGGCTGGGAGGAATAAGCCTACTGCCAGGACTGACCATAACTTTCCGTGGAAGAATGAAGCTGAGTGCATTTCCCTCCCAGAAGTTAAGAAAATTAATTTTTTTTCTGATCATGTAACTGTCCTTAACCTCCAGACCCATTTTAATTTGCATGTTTGGGTAAAAAGAATGAAAAAACATTTTTTAACCCAAAATATCTACTTCCTTATCTTTGGCAAACAGATCTAGCCTTTTCCTGTGATGTTTCCTTGCACTAATTTGATATCCTTTTCTCAGGAAGTTTCTCAACTGTCAAAATACGGGAGGAGAAAACAGAAACTAACTTTTAAGTCTGAACTACATTCAGGTTAAACTGCTTAGAGGAAAATTCTCAGGGACACAGAGGTGCCATCTCAGTTGCAGGTCCCATGGGCAACTGGGTTATATGACAACTAACGACTCAAGAGAGAACGCTCCTAAAAGTGTCACTTTTAAAACTAGTAGGTATTGTTTAAAGCAACAGATGAAACTTGTCTATTACATTTCCTAAGCATTTATGTCTGGTGTGTTTCAACTCTTCTAATGACTTGGGGGAATTGTGATTATTCTCTATGAAAAGTCATCAACTTCTCTGAAACCTTAAAAAATCTGTAATATTGAGGAGGACAGGAAACATATGTATATAACTATGAATTCCTCATGTCACCTCAGAGTCCCAGCATGTGTGTGACCAATGATTAACACGTCTGCTAAGCAAAGGAGAAAGAATACTCTTTCCAACAACCTTGGCAATCTCATTGAGAATGTCTTGGTATTTGTTTTTGGATGACACATGTCCAGTCTGTTCCAATGTCCGAAGATTCCTCTGGATCTTCCTCTTCTTCTGCTCAAGGGGCAGCTGTGCATCTTCAACCATAGACTGGCTATGCTTCATGTCTTCGGGAGTCCTGGAATCTAAAACTGCACGGCTCACCATGTCTGCGGCATGATCTATCTCCTGGAAAGGGAATATCAAGATGTTGACTTATCTCTGATGCCCTAATCTCAGATTCAGAAGCTGTACAAGGCAAGTTAATATCAAAATGAAAGAGGTCCTCGAGCCAAGGTCCAGAGACAGAATTACAATACGTTCTTCATGGGTTTTGAAGTAGGTCTTTGGGAAGGAATTACTTTGTTTTTCCGAGAAACATAGCAGTGGTGGCAAGCCTACTTTGAGCGAAATTCTAAATAGCTACGGTATTGCTAAGATGACAAGTTACCTTAGTAATGGACATATTATCAGGGATAACTGATATTTTATAGTTCTCTGGATGGAAAGATATCGGTTTTGGATACAATAGTCCAGATGAGGAAACTAAAACTAGATTATCCATTAAAACGTGGCCATGAGAACCCTGAACTCGACTCTAACATCAGCCATATTTACAGAGATTCATAAGCTGTAAAGGCTTTGTTCTGGTAAAGGAATCATTCTCAAACTTCCGACTCTGAAAAACCTGCAGGGTTTCTTTGAACCAAAGGAAATTAAGAGTTTTCTAGCACGAAATAAGTTTCCAAATAAATGAATCAAGACAGTTTGGATACTTTGTTCAAAAAACCAGTAATAACAAGAGACTGGTGATCTTCCCATGTCACAATCAGACAACTGATTGACACTGTAGACAAAGTCTAAGAATATAAATGACAGATCAACTTTATGGACACAGTAACAGTAAACCAGGTTAGCAGGTAACAGTAACAGTAGCAGCCAATATTGTTGAGAACTTAATATGTATCAGATATTATTCTACCCACTTAACATGTTTTAACTGAGTTATTCCTGAATTAGGTACTATTATTATTATTCCCTTTTTGCAGTTGAGGAAATCAAGGCATAGAAATATTTCTAAGTGCCTAGAGTTACAGAGCTATACTTGATCTCGGAAGTCTTCACTCTTAGTGATTAAGCTACATTTGGGGAAAAATAAAATATTCATTAAGAATTAAAATTCTCATACTCAGTAAAATATTCTACCCACCTTGTTTAAAAATATTCACACATTAACAAACATCAGATAACTTGACATTTTTTATATATATATATATACTTTTATTAAAAACTGTGACAGAATGATTTCTTGGCAACCAATTAAATTAAGAATGATTCAGGAAATTACATGTAGCCCAGCTAAGAGTAACTAAATAGATAATTTTGTTAGCGTTTGTTTAGGGAGTGGCAATTATCGAAACTAAAGCAATATCACTGAAATTAATTCAGAACAAACTGAATAATGATGCATTTTCAAGGATGCTGATAAAAGGATTATTGCAAGATTGTTATTAAAGTTTAATAAACTTCAGTTATTTACACCAGGATAATGGTGCTCTGACCTAATGGACTCAAGACGTCTGCTTCCGAAGCATTTGGAAAACAGTTTTGATGTGTGGGACATTTCTTCATTTCTTCAAGTTAGCAAAAACATAAAATATGAAAGGTATTTTTCTGTATCCTGTCGACCAGAACGATCTCTTAAGTGACTTATTTGCCCATCCACTGCAATGAATACAGTCTTCTTTTTTTCTTTTTTGCGGTACGCGGGCCTCTCACTGTTGTGGCCTCTCCCGTTGCGGAGCACAGGCTCCGGACGCGCGGGCTCAGTGGCCATGGCTCACGGGGATCTTCCCGGACCGGGGGATCTTCCCGGACCGGGGCACGAACCCGTGTCCCCTGCATCGGCAGGCGGACTCTCAACCACTGCGCCACCAGGGAAGCCCAGTCTTCATTTTTAAGTAGTCCATTCTTCTTTTCCTTTGTTTCCTACACTCACTGTTCAAAGTTTACAATGAACATTCAGAGGCTTTGAAAGACCCAGAACTATCTTCCTAGTCTAGGACAAAATTCTTCAGCATAAATTCAGTGCTGCATTTTTCTATTTCATTACATTGATATTCCATGGATTTTACATATAGCTGAACTCGGTTGAATTCCTTACCTCCAAACCGTGTCAGATACAGTTTCTCTGAGGTAACGATAAACATTTGGCACAAAGATTTGTTAACAAAATCAACTCATATCAAAGGTACTTATTATTTTACACTCTAAGGCCAATTACCTGTTTTGTACTTGCTGGCGTCTCTAAGATTTCTGACAGTGTGCTCCCTGGTTGGTTCCGGATCACATCAATGATCAGCTTTTTGGTCCTTACAAAATACAGAAAGGAGAGACAGGCTTTCAGACAGCAGTCCTAATGCACAAAAATCTGCTTCTCCCAAGGGAGTGAACAAGCACCTACAGAGATGAAGCCTCAAAGAGAATCCCTTAAAATAAAGCCATCTCACAGAACTCCACCACATCTGCTTTAAGGCTCCCCAAAGTTTGCGAATGCTTAATAATCAAAGTCTGGGTTTTATATGCTTGATGTTGTCAGATTATAGTGTCAGTATCACGGGCACAAGTATGTCATAAGATTCCTTATCTAAGTACCTGTTCTTCTTTTTAGACTGAGACTACGTTTTGACGAGAAGGAAGGATAATTTGGCCCGTGACTGTGGAGGGTGCAGGAAAGGTCCCCCTTTCCTAACTTGAGTAACATTTAAACTTCTGAGCCTGTTGAAAACATCCTAAGCCTTTAGGAGCCAGAGAAGCTGTTAGCTTTCCTGCTCTGAGAAGGTTATGAAACACTGTGAAGGCCAGTGGGAGCCCAAGTCCTGTGTGGGCTGTGGAGGCTTTGGCTGCTGGATGACACAGCAGCCAGGAGGATGGGTGTTTGGGAGCCTCAGGTCTGGTGGCGGGACGAACCCATCGGGTGGGAGAGAACTGAAGAGCTGCTCGGTAACAAAAGCTGGGAAACCCCTTTGTTAGTGCTAAAACCATCTATTTTTTCATATGTGTTCTTTAGGGTAATCAGCCACCCTTTACTAATTAAAGATCAGGTTATGGAACTATGTAAAAAGATTTTAACATAAAAGGCAAATGGTCAAGTGTGCTCCCTTTTACATAAGTGAGAACATTATTGGACATCGAGTCCCTTCAAAAAAAAAAGTGGGGGGGGGAACATAAACAGAAGTTGCCTTAAATTACAAACAGGTCTAACCAACAACGTCTGAAGTTTCACTCTCATTGCGTTGAACCTCAGTTCTTTCCAAGGCATTACATGGTATCACTGGATGATTAATTTCTTCCTCAACTACAGCAGAAAATGTTCACACAGCATGAAAATTGGAAAATGAAAATAAAACATCGTTTATGTTCTGAAGCACTGGGGCGACTGCTCCCAAAGGACAAGAGGAAACTTTAAAAAGAATTCCAGATATATTATTTTTGCAAACAGGATAAAATCCAATAAACCATCTGTAACCATTATTTTTCTCCTTTCTGATTTATTTCAAGTCTGTATGAGAAGAATGATCACAACCATTTCCTCTGGCCCATGACCCTTTGCTGTTGGGGATTTACAGGCTGTCTGGGAATGCACAGAGAAATGCTCCCCCAAGAGTCAGAGGTGGGCACACAGCTCATTACAGCCACGTGGGAGACGGCCCTGTTCCTGAGGCTTAGAGAGCCAAGTATCTATCCTTTCTGTCCCACACAACTCCCTCCTCCAATCATCATTATAAATGCATTAAGCTGGAACATCGAGTTAAAAATAAAAGCTCTGGGTGATTTTAACAAACGTAAATACAGTGACTGTCTCTTATTTGAACTAATATTCTAGGAATGACTGACGATATATGCTTCCAGGAAACTCCCAGCTCGACTCTTCAGAGACACTATCTGATGACCAAAATGACCAAGGTCACTCAAGTATGCCCTGCTAGGGACAAAGAATGTTATTTGTTCAGGAGTGGCTGAAGGACAAACTGCTTACACAGCCTTTCTCTTGAAATTCTACTTTATGTCAGGCCTGTACTGGAACCCACTGCCAAAGCTCTACCCCAGACATCTTACATGTAAATAACCATCCAGTTTCTTGACAGGGAATTCAGTACCTCACCCTATGGTATGCCTAATGGTTAAGAACACTGAGTCAGACAGATCTAAGGTTGAATCAGGGTTCCTGTTGCTTACTAGGTGTGTGGACTTGTGCAAATTATACAGTCCCTATAGTGGGTTTTTTTTTTTTTCCATTTATGTAATGGGAATCTCTCAGGACTGAATGAAGATGCACGTAAAGCCTCTCTCTAGGGTCTGACGTGTGGTCAGCACTCACATGGTCATTAAGCTGTGCTGCCCAAGATGGCATCCACTGGTCAGCAGGTGGCCAGTGGGCACTTGAGACATGGCTGGTCCTAACTGAGATAAGCATTAAGGGCAAAACACACACCAGGTTTGGAAGGCTCAGTATGAAAAAAGGAATGTACCATGTATCATTAACAATTTTTTTACACTGATTCCATATTGAAATGACAACATTTTAGATATATTGGGGTAAATACATACATTAGAATTAATTTCACCTGTTTCTTTGCAAAATGTGGCTTCTAGAAAATTTTAAAGTAACTGTGTGGCTGACATTAAATCTCTGTTGGCGAGCACAGCACTGGAACAGCCCATTCTTAAATGGGAAGCCCACTCTGAGAGGCCTGCCTTCCAGTATGGTCCACTCACTGGATCCAGTGAGTCACAGGACATCAGCACCGAGGGGGACCTTGGGCAACAGTCCAATCCCTGATTTTACAAATGAGTCAGCTAAGACCTAAGAGGTTCAATCGTTATAGAAGGTCACATCCTATTTTCTAGAGTTGCAGGAAACAAGTCGATTTCCCCTTCCTCATCATCAGCCCCTCATCAACCTGCAGAGAGTGCCAGCATTGTGTCTACGTCCCCTCTTCTCTTTTTTCCAAGTGAAACCCCTCAGTTCCTGAAACCTCTTCACAATAGGAGTTAGAGAGAGTTTCCAGTCCTGCTCACATATCAGTTTGCCAATGACTTTAAGACATGTCCCCTCCCCACCTTAATGCAAACACAATATTCTAGATATGGTCTGACCAGCATAAATCAACTGGTTCAAGTTTTGGCCCCATGGCTGTTCATATAATAGGTAAGACAGGCTGGTCAAACTCTGCCACCCTCCCTGAATTAGGAAAGTTAAGAAAAAAAGAAATACACCTGGGAGTTTCTTCATCACAGCTCTGCTCAAATCCCATGGTCAATGAATGAGACCGCCTGGTGCTTGTAAACTGGTGTGGTCCCTCAGGTTTGGCCATTGCACTCAAAGGGTGTCTGTTATCACATTCTGACCAGGACCATTCCTGAGCCTCCCTCTCTGCCATCTGCCTTACAGTGTGCCCGAGGTTGAAAAGGAATTGGTGTTTGTAGAAGCTAAAAAATATTTCCAAGGCTTCCCTTGTGGCGCAGTGGTTGAGAGTCCGCCTGCCGATGCAGGGGACGTGGGTTCGTGCCCCGGTCTGGGAAGATCCCACATGCCGCGGAGCGGCTGGGCCCGTGAGCCATGGCTGCTGAGCCTGCGCGTCCGGAGCCTGTGCTCTGCAACGGGAGAGGCCACAACAGTGAGAGGCTCGCATACCGCAAAAAAAAAAAAAAAAAAAAAAATCCAATTGTTTAAAATTCTAATAACATGATTATACATTTTTATCACCAGACCTTGAATATCTCCTTAGCCATTTATTGCTCATTTACTGCCAGCTTGGACTACAAGCAAGAAAATCTTGCAACTGGGATGACGGATGCCTAAACTGAATTATGTGATAGGAAAAAAATTCTTAAGAGATGACAACTAAAGCACTCAGGCAGCTAAGTATGAATAAAAGCCATCTATAATGCCTTCTACTTACACACTTCCATAGAAAAGCAAGCTTAATAAAGGCCAAAAGGATCACATACTATAAGTTGAATCGTAAGTTATAATGAGAGAGATTTTCTTTTCTTTTTTTTTTAGTTTACTATTTTTAGCTGCACTGGGTCTTTGTTTCTGCGCGCGGGCTTTCTCTAGTTGCGGCAAGCGGGGGCTACTCTTCTTTGTGGCGCGCACGGGCTTCTCATTGCAGTGGCTTCTCCTGTTGCAGAGCACAGGCTCTAGGCATGTGGGCTTCAGTAGTTGTGGCTCGCAGGCTTCAGTAGTTGTGGCTTGCGGGCTCTAGAGCACAGGCTCAGTAGTTGTGGCACACGGGCCTAGGTGCTCCACGGCATGTGGGATCTTCCTGGACCAGGGCTCGAACCCGTGTCCCCTGCATTGGCAGGCAGATTCTTACCCACTGCACCATCAAGGAATAGGTGCGTGGGCTTCGGTAGTTGTGGCCCACGGGCTCTAGAGCACAGGCTCAGTAGTTGTGGCACACGGGCCTAGGTGCTCCACGGCATGTGGGATCTTCCTGGACCAGGGCTCGAACCCGTGTCCCCTGCATTGGCAGGCAGATTCTTACCCACTGCACCATCAAGGAAGCCCGAGAGAGATTTTCAATTGTACAGTTCTTTATAATTTATAAGGTGTCACTGTGTGACTTCATTTACTCACCAGAGTCCTCCCTTTCCCATCATCTCCCCTCTTCTCCATTTGATGGATGAGGAAACAAATGGGGAAGTGATTTGCTGAGTCCAACGGCTAATGTGTGAGATTGGGGCTGTAATCCCAGGTCTCCCTAGGACTCCTCAACCAGGCTCTTTTGTTCGTTTGTCCTTTTAATACCACCATGCTTGGTAGTATTAGCAAAATGGCAATAGCCCAAACTGAGGCTCCCTATTCCATAAAGATATGGAAGGGAAACAGAAATAGAATGTTTCTTCCTATTCCACCATGTGCCTTCATGTCCCTTACTCTGTGTCATTCCTTCTCTGTGGCCTGGGAAGCAATGCCCCAGCATCAGGTATACAATAACTGCTCTGCTATCATTCTTATTGTTTATTCTATGATCCCTAAGAGTGCAAAGGACAGTGACCTTGCCCTCAAGTTGTAAAACCTTGTGATCAAGAGTGTAGGCCCACTTCCCATCCCGTGGGTGGGCTCTGTGTGGAAGAGCTGGGAGCTGCTGAGGGAAGGTTTCCTTTGGGCGCTGACCCAGGAGAGAGAGATCCAGGCTCAGAACTCCTTCTCCAGCTTCACCCTGTTGAAGCTGCGGCACTCCTCCGCCATAGGTGGGGTCAGCCTAGGGGCCAGGCACGTGGGGCACCTCCTCCCCATGGACTAAAGCCCAGTGGACATTGGGTGCTGGAGCTTTTTCTCCTTTTCCTTGTTTTTTTTTGAAAAAGAAACCCCTAAAGAAGAAAATAAATGTTCTTTCCCCCCTCCCCCACAAAAAAAAAAAAAAATAAAAAAATTAAAAAAAAAAAAAAAAGAGTGTAGGCCCAGAAAGATTTAAGACTGTCTGGATTTGAACCTATGCCCCACTTACTAACTATACTACCAGGAAAGGGTTTTTGTCTGTTCTGTGCCTAGTTTTCTCTTACATAAAACCCAGGTAATAACCTCTACCTCTTGGAGTTGCTGAGAGTATTATATGACTCATGGATGTTGTTATGTTATACATGCTGTTATCTGTTATTATCTATATCCATATCCATAGGACAGTCCCTGGTACATGGTAAGCACTACACAGGTGTTTGGTATTATTATCATCTTCATCCTCATCTAATTATTAAGAATTATGAAACTAGCATGGGATTAAATTTACAAGCACAAGGATTAACAGTGCCTTATTCAGGGACCCTCATGAAGATGAATTACTCATCACTGCAAAGCTAGTGATTTTGTAATTAATAATAAGGGGGGCATTTTGAAAGTTAAAAACACAACCTATTTAACAAGGAGGCAAAATAGTTTTTTGATAGAGAAAAGCCAGTTATTTTTATCCCCAACAGCTCTGCATTCCATGACTGTCTACTTCTTAGTAAATTCTGAAAGGCACTGTCTGATTTCAGTTAAATTTGGTTCTCTAATGAAGAGTCTCAAGAACTATATTTTATGTTTGAGTTAGGAATTTGGTTTATTGCTTGGAAGAAAGTCATCCCCATAAGAGTTTTCGAATCAGTATTTCCAAGCGTCTATCAATGGAACATCAATGGCCTATGAATTTAAAGCATGTCAGTGCCCATCTACTTACTTCCCATAATTTTAGAATTTAATTTTCTCACCTCAGAGATAAAGACTCAGACTAGGTGGTCTCCAAGCTCCTTGTCAATGACACATTTTATAATTATCTGTTAGTATCAAGATTTTGAAATATATACTTAAGGTATAATGTATTTGGAAGTAAGGCTAGCCTAACATCATGGAGCGAACTCTACTGACTGTTTTGGGCAATACTCAAATTCCACTTTTGGGGAAGGCTACTTGGTCAGTCTTCATTTCAAGTTGTTATCCACGATGATCCAATGGGCTGCTTAGTGAAGGGCTCTGCTAACAGCAGGATCTTGAAGTATGCCCAGAGGAAGGCTTTCTAGACCCCAGAGGCCTATGAAAGCAGTAAATTATTGAATCTATTAAAGCATTGGCCCAATAGTCTTTTTTATATAAATGGAAAAGTTGATCCTACAGTTCACATGGAATTGCAGGGAACCCCAAGTAGCCAAAAGAATCTTGAAAAAGAACAACCTGGAAGACTCATACTTCCCAACTTCAAAACTTACTACAAAGCTACAGTGATAAATGCAGTGTGGTACTAGCATAAGGATAGGCATATAGATCAATGGAATAGAATTCAGAGTCTAGAAAACCATACATGTATGGTAGACTGGCTTTTGACAAGAGTGTCTAGACCACCTAATGGAGAAAGAATAGTCTCTTTAAGAAATTGTTGTGGAAAACTGGGCATCCACATGCAAAAGAATAACGTTGGACCCCGACCTTCCACCATACACAAAAATTAGCTCAAAAGGGATCACAGACCTAAGTATAAAAGCTGAAACTATAGAACACTTTAGAAAAAAACACAAGAGTAAATCCTCATGATCTTGAATTGAGCAATGAATTCTTATGACACCAAAAGCACAAGAAACAACAACAAAAAACAGATAAACTGCATTTCACTAAGTTAAAAAACTGTTCTACAGAAAAGGATATTACCAAGAGAATAAAAAGACAGCCCTGAAATAATGCCATTTGCAGCAACATGGATACAACTAGAGATTATTATACTAAGTGACATAAGTCAGAAAGAGAAAGACAAATACCATATGATATCACTTATATTTGGAATCTAAAACATGACACAAATGAACCTATCTATGAAACAGAAACAGAATCACAGACATAGAGAACAGACTGGTGGTGGCCGGAGGGGGGTGGTGGTGGGGCTGGCGGAGGGATGGAGTGGGAGGTTGGGAGCAGATATAAGCTTTAATATATAGAATGGATAAACAACAAGGTCCTACTGTATAGCATAAAGAACTATATTCAATAGCCTATGATAAACCGTAATGGAAAAAATATATTAAAAAGAAGAATGTATATATATAACTGAATTACTTTGCTGTACAGCAGTAATTAACATAACATCGTAAATCAACTATACTTCAATAATAAAAAGACAACCCATAGAAGGGGTGAAAATATTTGCAAATCACATATCTGATAGGGGTTTACCATCCAGAGCATATAAAGAACTCTTACAACTCTGCAACAAAAAGACAAACAATCCAACTAAAGAATGGGCAAAAGACTTGAATAGACATTTCTACAAAGAAGACAGGCTGACAAGCACATAGAAACATTATTAATTATTAATCATTAGGGAAACATTATTAATCATTAGGGAAATGCAAATCAAAACCACAATGAGATACTACATACCCACTAGGATGGCTATAACAACAAAATAAACAAAACAGAAAATAAATTTTGGTGAATTGTGGAAAAATTGAAACTCTCATACTTTGTTGGGAGGAATATAAAATGGTGTAGCCACTGTGGAAAAAAGGTCTGGCAGTTCCTCAAAACAGAATTACCATATGACCCAGCAATTCCACTCCTAGGTGTATACCCAAAAGAACTGAAAAGAGTATTCAAGTAAAAAGATGTATATAAATGTTTACAGTAGTACTATTCACTATAGCCAAAAGGTAGCAACAACCCAAATGTCCAAGATAAATGTGGTATGTCCATACAATGGAATGTTATTCAGCCAAAAATATGCTGAATAAGAGAAGCCAGACACAAAAGGCCACATATTGTATGATTCCATTATATGATATTTCCAGAATCGGCAAGTTCATAGAGACAGAAAGCAGAAACGATGCCCCAGGGTCACTGGGGAATGACTGCTTAATGAATACAGGGTTACTTTTGGGGTGATAACAATGTTCTGGAACTAGATAGTTGTGGTGCTTGCACAACATTCTGGACGTACTAAGTGCCACTGAATTGTATACTTTAAAAGGTTAGATTGGTAAATTTTATGTTGTGTGTATTTTACTACAAAATATAAGAGTAAGTAAGCAAAGAAATAAAACCACTGGCTGGCTCTACTTGGAATGGTGATTAAAGAAGTAGACAGTACTTTTTTCTAGCATACAGTAGGGAGGGAGCCACACAAGGGCTGAGGCAAGTAGGACAATGCACCAGGCCTTCCTGGCTAAGATGCATTGCTGCCCCACACACCTGACTTTCATGGTTTTGCTTTTGAAATGTGCACTCCAAAAATTCACAGAACCATGGAGACTCAGATTCAGAAATAAGTATAAATATACACGATGTTCAGACTATTTGATATTTTAGACTACCCCAATCATGATCTCCATTCATTAATGCAGACATCTGAGTTGACTGCATCTAGAAAATGGTGCTCAAGTAACAGACAAAATTAATTATGAAAAAATTTCTTCCTGTTACTTCTAAAGGACAAAGCTTATGAGATCACAGGATAACTGGCCTAATTTAATTTGCATGGTGGAACCACAGGATCTGTATTTCCAGTTACCTTTGTAATTGGCATATGCTCAGAGGAACCCAGGGAGCAGCTTCCACAGTTTTCCCCCTTTTTTCTGTTGCCCTGTCCTGAGCTGTCTCTGCAAGTGCAATCTGACTTCATCATCAGTAGTTTAAAGGAACTGCCCTCAACTCTTATGAAGCCAAGTTTGTGTAGGAGTCCTGTGTCCCTCAGGTGAGCTGTGCTCTCCATCAGACTGCAGACCCCCGGAAGGCAGGGACCCTTAATGGCTTGCTCACCGCTGTGTCCTCAGCCTCAAGCCCAGTGCCATGGACACAGAGTAGATACTCAAGTATTTGGCTACGTGAACAAACAGATCCTTAGAGATAATCGGAGCACAAAATAAACAAGCCTAGTAGAAGAAGCACATATGTACATATTCCAACATAGCACACTAAGTTTTTTTTTTTTTTTTTTTTGCCATTTTCATGGCATTGAATATCTGGAAAAAGTCAACTAGAAATGAGTACTGTCCAAAGCATGTCAGTGGCAGAACAGAAAGGTCCTGTAGCAAATTAAAACAACCTCAGAATTCAGGGCCTGTACCTTGGAAGTCATGTGTGAAGTATTATTTAAATACTTATTTATTTCCTTTTCTCCCCATTTCCCATTTCCATTCTCCACCTCACCCCAACGTACAACTGTTCTAATGTGTTAATGCGAATCCTTTTGGTTATATTAGTTCTTAAAAACTGTATTGTTTGGTGAGCAGCTGGCTTTGGTTTAAGGCGTCTCGATTTATGGTGATGGATCATTCTTTCTTACCCTGTATGTAAAGGACTGATGTGGAATGTCCACGAGGCCTTGACGGAAAAAGTACAGTGTTAATTAAAAGTGTGAAAGCTTCGCTTGAAATCTTTGAGAACAAGAAATTGGGTATAAATAAAGTCAAAGTTGGTCAAGATATCCAGGCTTAGTTTAATAGGCAAGGTATCTAATAAATCAGATAATAGCATTATGTCTTATCGTGTGTGCCTTTTACATTAACATTTTATACCAGAAAATAAATTAGGTTCAAGGTATTTCCTTGACTATTCTTTTGACCACTGAAACAGATATTTCCTTTCAGCTACGTGAGGCCTTTCACCAGCTGAGTTAATCATTTCTTAAAGGAAAGGAATCAAATTACTACAAGGAAAACTAAAAAACAAGATAGGCTTTAAGAAAGTATCATGATATTTAGTTCCCTCTTAAATTACAAAGAGTCTACTATTCCTTAGTTAGATGTTTGATGGATAAACATAATGTATTTCAATATTTAGATATTTTAAAATGGATTATTTGAGGAATTAGCCTTATTTGAATTTGCATGGTTTAAGATGCATAATTGGAGACATGTGCTCTTTAAGCTCCAAACTTACTTGATCATGAGGCTTTGGCCATCTATAGCTTCACCATCCCCTATGTCGTACTTGCTGGTCAGGAAAAGGGAAATCTCAGTCTTTGCAAGTTGACTTAGTGTGTTTACCTTGTCAGGGTCACTGGGGTCAACAGCTCCTTCCCCTGTAGAATAAAATATTGTTATTTTTCCAATTCACTGATTGTGACAGTGGCATCAACAACGTAAGAGAAAGGTTCTGTAGGAAACATGGGCTCGGTAGTTGAACAGGAGATCATGGTCCTCAGAAGAAAACACATTCCAGGGCTTCCCTGGTGGCACAGTGGTTGAGAGTCCGCCTGCCGATGCAGGGTTCACGGGTTCGTGCCCCGGTTCGGGAAGATCTCACATGCCGTGGAGCGGCTGGGCCCGTGAGCCATGGCCGCTGGGCCTGCGCGTCTGGAGCCTGTGCTCCGCAACGGGAGAGGCCACGGCAGTAAGAGGCTCGCGTACCGCCAAAAAAAAAAAAAAAAAAAAAAGAAAACACATTCCAATACACTTTAAAAAATCTCTGAATTAAACATTAAAATAGCATAGGACATCAATATTCGAAATCTGAAAAAAATTACTAAAAGAGAGAACTGTTAATAAAAGACACCATTGGAGAACATAGCAAGGAACGTCTAATAAATTTCACTCTTTTTCTTTCTTTATGGTTGACAAATCGTTTTTGATGTATCTAGAGCTTCAAGAGCATCAAATTGTTTGATAATCTAGCACACTAAGAATTACAGAATCCTTCATGTAGGAAGGGGCTAGTGTAGTTATCCTTTAAATAAACTTAAGTATTAAATTATAACGATTTTTTGATCTAGGATAGGAAAACAACCATCCAACCAACCAATCAAATACAAACCAGAGGGAAGAAGCCCTTACCAAGGAAAGATTCCACATTAGGTACCTCTCCCAGCAACTCCAAAAGTTCATTCAGTAAGTCATTTTTTTCAGGGGCAATTGCATCCTGGTGTTCCAACAGGAGCTTTATATAGAAAGCAACACACATACAAAAATAAAAGTCAGTTCTCAATGGCTACCATATTTACATAGTTCCCTTCCCAGTTTTTCATAACTTTTTTCTGATATTGTTTGAACCTTAAATACAAGTCTGACATATATTAAAATTAGAGATCACAGAGAAACACAGCTTGCATTTTATCTTAGAGGCAAGTGCCCACTCTTCATCGAGAAACTGTAGTTTTGTGAAAGGTGTTCATAAACACTCTTTCAGCAAGATCTTGCAAGATCTGCCAAGAGGCAGCCTTCTTCCACTTAAACCCTGTGCTCCCTCCATGTTTATACAAAAGTCAAAGTTGAGGGATAAATTAGGAGTTTTGGATTAACACATACACACTACTATATATAAAATAGATAACCAATAAGGACCTACTGTACAGCACAGGGAACTATACTCAATATTTTGTAATAACCTATAAGGGAAAAGAATCCGAAAGACTACACACATAGTAGTCTGAATCACTTTTCTGTACACCTGAAACTAACACAGCATTGTAAATCAAGGACACATCAGTAAAAAAGAGGAAAAAAAAGTCAAAGTTGGGGAAAGAGTCTAGAACAACACACAAGTCTCTTGGCTAATATGGTAGCAAACTGTAAGGACATTTCCATAACTCTTCAGAGAAAAATTATTCAGTAATCAAACACTATATATTTTTTCAAATCACCACAATTAGCTATTTCAATCTGTCTGGCATTGAAGATCTTTCATGGGTATGGATAGCAGAAATGCCCATATGATTCCTTGGCCTGAGACCTAGATGTACCAGCTGGTTCTTCCTTTCAGAATTCCAAAAATGGATTAAGGGGAACACTGCTGGGTGTTTGCCAGGTCTTAGAGGAAACATAGTAACTCTGGGGGCACAGCTATGAAAACACAGCTGCTCTTGTTTTCATTTAAATTAAAACAATGTTTCCAAAGTGTGGGACTGGTATCCCTGGTGATGGGAAATCTAATTTTAGTTGTTTTGAGTAGCTAACTTATAAAACACTGAATCATATAATAAAATAAGTCTTTTTCATTTTTAATCTCTTTTCTCTCAACAGCTTTATTGAGATACAATTAACACACCATCACATCCACGCATTTAAAACCTATGATAACAATGGTTTTTAGTATATGCAAAGACTTGTGTAACCATCACCACTATCTAATTTCAGAATATTTTCATCACCTTAAAAGAAACTGTGTACCCATTAGCTGTCACTCCCCAGTATTACCCCTTCCTCCTGGAAGCCATTAATGTACTTTCTGTCTCTACAGATATAGCTGTTCTGGTTGCTTCACATGAGTGGACTCATACAATGTGTGTCCTTTTGTGACTGGTTTCTCTCACTGAGCATGATGGTTTCAAGGTTCATCCAGGTTGTAGCATGCATTTGTTCCTCTTTATCCCCGAAAAACTTTTCAATTATGTGGATATATCGCACTTCATTCATTCATCTTTTGATGGACATTTGTTTCCAGTTTTTGGCTATTATGAATATGCTGCTGTGAACATTCATGGACCAGTTTTTGTGTGCACATGTTTTCATTTCTCTTGAGCCCATACCTAGGAATTGCTTCATCACATAGTAACTCTGTTTAACATTTAGGAATTGCCAAACTGATTTCCTAAGTGGCTGCACCATTTTGCATCTCCACCAGCAGTATATGAGAGTTTCAGTCATTCTATATCCTTGCCAACATTTATTATTACCTGACTTTTTAATTCTAGCTATCTTAGTGGGCGTGAAGTTATCACATTTTGGTTTTGATGTGCATTCCCTGATGACCAATAATGATGAGCATCTTTTCATGTGCTTATTGGCTATTGTATATTTTCCTTGGAGAAATCTCTATTCAGATCGCTTGCCCATTTAAAAATTTTATTTTTATGTTTTTATTTTTAACTGTAGTAAAATACACATCATAAAATCTACCGTCTTAACCATTTTTTTTTTTTTTTTTGGGTACGTGGGCCTCTCACTGTTGTGGCCTCTCCCGTTGCGAAGCACAGGGTCCAGACGCACAGGCTCAGCGGCCATGGTTCACGGGCCCAGCCGCTCCGCGGCATGTGGGATCTTCCCGGACCGGGGCACGAACCTGTGTCCCCTGCATCGGCAGGTGGACTCTCAACCACTGCGCCACCAGGGAAGCCCTGTTTTTGTTTTTATAGTAGCCGCCATAATGGGTGTAAGATGGTATCTCATGTTTTTATTTTTTTCTTTTTCTAAACCAAATGATAGATTTATAGGCTGTCTCTATTATACAATGAGGCAAAATCATTGTGGTTTTGATTTGGATTTCCCTAGTCATTAGTGATGTTGAGTATCTTTTCATGTGCTTGCCAGCCATTTCTATATCTTCTTTGGAGAAATGTCTATTCAGGTCTGTAGCTCATTTTAAAATTGGGCTGTTTTTTGTTGTTGTCAAATTGTGAGAATTCTTTACATATTCTGGATATTAACCCTTTATCAGATACAGTATATGATTTGCAAATATTTCTTCCATTCTGTAGGTTGCCTTTTCACTGTGTTCATTGTGTCATTTGATGTACAGTTGTCCATTTTTAAATCAGATTATTTATCTCACCATGGAGTTGTGGGTTTTCCTTATGTATTCTGGATCCAAGTCCTTTAACAGATACATTATCTGCAATTATTCTCTCTCATTCCCTTGGTTGTCTTTTCTTGATGGCAATGTTTATAGCACAAAAGTTTCCAACTTTGAGGAGGTCCAATTTATCTGTTTTTTTGTTTTCGTTTTTTTTCCTTTTGTGGCTTGTACATTTGGTGTCATATCTAAGAAACCATTGCCAAGGTCACAAAGATTTCCTCCTATGTTTTCTTCTAAGAGTTTTATAATTTTAGCTCTTATATTTAGGTCTCTGATCCATTTCAAGTTCATTTTTGTATAGGGTGGAAGGAAAGGGTCCAACTTGATTCTTGGCATGCGGATTTCCAGTTGTCCCAGAACCATTTGTTGAAAAGACTATTCTTTGCCCACTGAACTGTTTTAGTCCCTTGTCAAAAACAAATTGACCACAGATTTGAAGATTTCTAGACTCTCAGTTCTATCTCATTGACTGGTATGTCTATCCTTATGCCGGTACAACACTGCCTTGATTACTTCCTTTTCCATTCTCTTTTAATCTTTAAGATTAGTGAAGGAGAGAGTTATCTGTTTAATGCTGAATTTTCCCTAACATTCCCTGATACTTACAAATTGGGTTTTTAAGAAAGGGAGAGGGGGCCTCAGATGCATAGCTTCAAGGAAGCAACTATATTCAACTACTTTTAAAGTTCTGTCCACTGTAAGACATGCTAGTTTTTCTACTATAGTTAGATTTAAAGCAAGATGTTATATAAGTAACACAGATGACAGAAAGACACGGTGAAATTTGGAAGTAGTACACAGGATATTTTGGGGTAAGGTAAGTCAGAGACAAGAACAAAATAAGCAAGATGGATACATTTATGTTCTAGTTCTCTGAAGAGATGGGACAGCTGATGGGCTGCTGTCTCTGGAAGGGATGATTTAGGCAGCCAGCTTCTACTCTTTATTCTGATAATGACAGAACATCAGAATTTCCTGAAAATGTCCCCTTAAAGAGCTAATGTTCTACATGTTCCTTAGAGAACAAGGGACAAGTATGTGGACACAGGCGTGGCAAGTCATGCTACTGCCGTGCTTGTGTCTGCATGTGGACACCTCCTCACTTGAGACAGACAGTAAACAAGGACAGTCTTTCCCTGCAATTACACTTCTCCCATGTTATTACATCTGCTTCCAACATCACACATGATGGAATTCCAAACTGGTTACGAGTTATGTTTCCCAGGACTGGATTCTGTTTTCAACTCTTGTTGATGAAAGGAACAGACTATTTCTCCTTGAAGAGTAACAGTCTAAATTAATACAGTAACATTGTCTCTCAGCTCTCCTTGGGAAAGAATCTCTCACTTTTCCTGCATGTGGCTATTGCCCTCAGCACATGTGCAGCCAATGTGTGGACATCTTTTTGAGATGAAAAATTTGCCGTAAAAAAATAGATAAATGCGTCGTGGCCCAAATATGAATGAGTCTACTTGTTCGTTAGAAAATTATTTTTGCAAGTGCTGCATATACTGGATGTGTTTGCTTGGTGATTTGGGGTGTTTATATATAGGGAAAACAAGTATAGCCTCTTTATTTAATCAACCCACTCACGCCCTCAGCTGGTCATTCAGATCTGCTTTTGTTTAGGGTCACTTAAAACACTGATGGAGAGCTTGTTGCAAATGTCAAGGAGGTTCCCTGTCCCAACCCTGAAAGAGGGAAATCAAAAGTTGATTCAATCTTTCTTTCCAACTCATCTTAAGGTTTAGTTACTTAGAAGAGTTTAATATGAAGACTGAAATTTTGAGCAGCCAATTTTGCTACTTGTTAGCATATCTGGTTTGGTGGGGGGAAGGGCTGGCCCTTTAAGAGGTGTGTATTTGTCGTGCTTTCCGCCAGTTATGTGTATCAGTTGAAGCTGGGTGCATCCTTAACCAGGGCTTCTTGAGCTTCAGTGTGTATCTGAGTCACCTGGGATCTTGGGAGAATGCAGGTTCTGATTCTGGAGGTCTTGGGCGGATTTCTCGCATGTCCTCAGGACTTAGCTTGGAGTAGTCATGTCCAGAACTGTTCTTGAAAAGGTTATGCTTTAAGAACCTAGCTGGTTCAGGAAATAAGCTCTGGTCTTAAGCAAACAAAGACCCTCACCATGCCGAGAAAACTGCCCTGCCCTCAAAATGCACCTAATACAGGCTAATGGTTGATGGTGGTGATGTCTGCACGTGAACCAGAGGGAGACATTATGACACAGCAGACTGACAGTGCCTGGTTCTAAGAAATGGGGTTTTCCAGAACAACAGAAGCGATTCTTTGTAGGCGGCTATTGCTGGGGTGTGGGGTGTATGTCTTCTTTTCCCCAACCTGGATACGCCTGTTTATCCCTTCCCTCCTTATGTCCAAACATTAGAAGAGAGGGAGCATTCTCCTTTTCCCAGAAAATTACTGGAAATGCGAAGAGAATTCTTGAAAGGGGGAGAGACCGACTCTGGGGTCCAGGCAGTGTGGCCCTGGTGGGTGGAGAAAATATCAGGGCTGCCCGGGCTCGGGGCTTAAACTACACATTCACCACCTGACTGTAACTGGATCACGGAAGAAGTAAACTTTCCTTGCTTGAGAGAAGGAGTTTTCCTAAGGCACAAGAGTCAGGGAATACATGTATCATGTCAAAGGTAAACTTTTCCTGTTCGGGAAAAGGAGATTAGTCAATGCATAAGGGTCAGGGAATAAATAATTCAAGTATTTTTTAGGTTGAGAACATAAGTAGGAGCACACGCTTACAGTAACACCCTGTAGAAACTAAACATTTTCAAGAGCAGATGTTTGAACCCCGTGTCCATTGCTAAGACCCTCCTCCAACCTCTCTTACTGAATGTGTGCTGATGATTTCTTCAATTGAAATATAAATGACTGGTTTGCTGACTGTCACCACATCTGTGTATTTATCCATATTAAACTTTTCTTCTGGTTCAGGGACATTACATGCTTCTTTGAAATATTTCCTAAAAAAGGAAAAAAAAACCAAAAGTCTTAAGACAGAGTCAAATTTGTGAATAAAATGGCTTTAACAAAATGGTGAGGAAATCTTCAGTGATGGCTTGTGCTTTGTTTTCTACTGTACACCTCGGGGGACCTGTTCCAGCACCTTCCAAGTCTGGCTCTGGACCTCGAAGCCGAGTCCATGTTTCCGGATGTTGGACCCAGGTCCTCAGAAAGGAACAGACAGAGCATTTAGGGCCTCAGGCCCTGTGACTGACCCAAGGTAATCAAACTATGGGCAGGTCATTTAAAAAATACGATTTTAAAAATGCCCCCTGAAATCTACACAAAAATGGCAGTACTGATGTTCCCTGATCTAAGAATCAAGTCTTTGTAGAGAAAACAATCCATAAAGCAATTAGCCAAATTTGCTACTTTAATTGGCACAAACTCCTGGGGATTTCAACACCCTTTCAGAGTTTCTGTTACCAATTTGACAAAAATTCAAGTTAAGCCTACTCTACTCTTAGTTGATCCAGACAACAGTTGCTGGCTGGAAAGGCTGTTAAGACCAGACACACAGATACATACAAGGCTCCCTTCCACCAGTGCTCAGACTCTAAAAAGTCTGCTATTTTAAGCTACAGCAAATTTCAACAGAGAGATGGAGAAGAGCCAGGTGTGCTGCGATGATGGTTTAGGAAGGATTCTTTGCACAGGTAGAGTCGATATCTTATTCTATAAATTTGCAAATGTTTCATATGCCTGAAATTATCCTTGGTGTATCTCCTAAGGGCACCCAAGGCTTGTACACCAGAAAGACCTGTGCCTTCCCACCCCAAGGCCGGGGCAGGGTAAATGGCAGGCAGCCATGCTCTCACGTGCCAACTGGTCTTTCTGCACATTTTGGTTGTAACTTTTCATGGTTGCTGAGGAACACAAAGGATTAATATGAGCGGAAGAGAAAAAAAAAAAAAAGATGAATTTAAGAGATGAGGGGAGGCTTTTGGTTTTATTTCCTTTTAAATGAAGAAGAGCTGGAAACTTAGATGTTTGGTAGGAATAATCTGAGAAAAAAGGAAGCAAAAAGAGGTTCTAATAGCAGATAAGGATTTGCAAGAAATGGATGTTACTTTTTTAGTCAGTGAGGAGACCTAAAATTAGCAGCTTGAGAAAATCAAGACTTCCCATAGTAAGAGGATTTGGGGAAAATTTCTCACAAGAGGCCACAAATTCCATAAAGAGAGGAATGATCATGAACTACCTTTGTCAACAGATAAATCACTAATCTGGAAAACTGAGGAATGGGAAATTATCATTTTCCAAGTGAGGCATGAAAGAGGCCACATAGATGTCATACTTGTACGACTGGCTGAATGGCAGAAAAGAGAAAGCGAACGCCAAGATGAACGTGCTTCCTCAGAGAGCTTCAGGGTGAGTGAACCTTCCTGCTAGATTCAGTCCTCCTCCCGTATCCCCGTGGAATGATTAATGATACAATTCGGAGAGCTTATAAAGTCAATAGACTTAAGTCTTACATGCATATTTGAGAGATGTTCGAGAACAGAACAGAACATGTTCACACACAATCCTCAACAAACATAGAAGCTGGATTCTCCCAACCATCCCAAACCAAATACAGTTTCCTACTATTGTTTGATGCAGATAAAGGCAAGCTTTTCCTGAATGGACAAAATGATACCCTCTTTTTAAGTTCAGAAAAGCAGAAGTTAGCTATTTTGATTTCTTTAATTCTAAGTATTACAAGCCTATAGCGTACCAAGAAGATTAAAAATTTCTTCTTGTCAGTAGCAGAAATCATACACATGGGGATGACTCAATGTAACAGGGGCACTGGGGGTGGTGGGGGGACGGGGAACACCAGACAGAAGTAATCCCGCCTGCTCGGACTCCCTCCTCTTTCCCCACAGCAACAAGCAGTACGAGAAATGCATGCAGCCCCCTGAGGTTCCTGCCCCCAAGCCCAGCTCTGGGCACAGAACACATATTCCTCTTGCCCACCATCCTTCAAGTTTCTCCAAAGGTAACGATACCTCTCACCTGAACTCCTGATACGTCTCTGATAAATAATTGTTCATAGATGAGAGATGCTCATTTTCTCCTTCAAAGAGCTTGTTGGAGGCTGCATGCTGAAGGACCTTGGCCACTGATCCCAAGTTTCTCCTCTGGTCGGAATTTATCTGACCTCCGGCTGTCATATCAATGATATCAAAGCCGTCTGGGGCGACGATGGCTGGGTTCATGTACCGATAGTACAGGAGATTTCCAACAATCTGGAGTGATGTAGAAGAAAAGACTATTTTTGAGAGAGAAAACTCAAGAGTTTGCAGGGTTTTTT
Organism: Neophocaena asiaeorientalis asiaeorientalis; assembly: GCF_003031525.2. Classification (NCBI taxonomy): domain Eukaryota; kingdom Metazoa; phylum Chordata; class Mammalia; order Artiodactyla; family Phocoenidae; genus Neophocaena; species Neophocaena asiaeorientalis. Next base: position 3,331,404 of record NW_020175829.1, on the reverse strand, counting down.
AAAGTTAATATTAACTGACATTTCCCAAGACAGCAAATCGTTCTCTGATCTGAATCTTAACAAGGAGTTAAGTAAAGGTAGTGAATATAATCACACATTATTAATATAGTTAACAAAATTATTTTTGGTGAAAATATGCTACTGCCCCCCCCCAAATTCTCTAATATAAAGAGCCTCAATAATGTATAAGAGCTCCCAACTAACCTCATAACAATAATCTTGAGAGCCATTAGAATAGAAGACTTGTAGCTTATTATAAAAAGTCATACAGGGCTTCCCTGGTGGCGCAGTGGTTGAGAGTCCGCCTGCCGATGCAGGGGACATGGGTTCGTGCCCCGGTCCGGGAAGATCCCACATGCCGCAGAGCGGCTAGGCCCGTGAGCCATGGCCACTGGGCCTGCGCGTCCGGAGCCTATGCTCCGCAACGGGAGAGGCCACAACAGTGAGAGGCCCGCGTACCGCAAAAAAAAAAAAAAAAAAAGTCGTACAAGGGGAAAAATTTTACAAAATAGTGTGTTGGTAATTTTGGCTCCTACCCCCAAGAGAAGCTATGGTGAGATCACCCTTGAAAATCTACCTTTAAAAGCTCATCTTCTGTTGCATCGGGAAATTTCTCACGGATCGAATTCTTCAGTACTTTGGCTATATACCTCAATCCATAACTATATGGAAAACAGATGACAAAAGAAAATAATGGAAAAAGGCTAAGTGAGGAAGAAACACACAGCAATTGTTCCAGTCAACTAAAGCCAAGCAGTTTTCCTAAAAATTAAACACAAAATGAGATGGTAACGGAATCACAGGACTGCCATGGATGATCGTACTTGAGCGCTGTTTTGTACTGTTCCCTCTTTGGAGAACAGTTATGAATTTAAAGTGCAAATGTTGGCAAACTTTTAAACTAGTAAATGCAATATGAGGAAAACGCCTATCTTCACTACAGGGGTTTATTTTACATAGTAATTCAAGAACTTCTAGCGAAGAAAGTTAAAGCTGCTACATATACAACTTACGGCAGTAGATCAAGGGAAGAAATGATAGAACTCAGGACTTTGTCGGTGACCCTTCTCAGGTTCTCGATGGATGCCTCCAGTTTGTTTTTCACTTCTGGGTACGTCAGCGCTTGTTCTGTGGTCACATCGTAAGGCAGGTTGCTGAAACCACAACGAGGGCTTCCGATTAATTGGGGGCCTAGGTAAGAGCATGTGTATCCTTGCCACATTGGTTCTACCATCAAGCTTTGTATTGTGAAGTAGAGTTTGCCCACCAACTCCAATGATAAAATGTTTGCTTGGGGCAGGGGAGAACCCACACAGAACCCTCTGCCACCAGAACAGCAGGGTGACTCCAGGCTCTCCATCTGGGCTCTTCTGGCAAAATAACAGGCAGACCCAGGTAACGTAGACCCAGCTATCTTTCTCTGTCTCTCCCCCCCTCTCTCTTTTAAATTATAAAGAGCAGTATGTTCTTTACAGAAAAATTTGCATATAAGCCAACAAGAAAACAATACTGACCCCAGAGACAACTACTTTTCCTTATTTTAGTGTATAACTTTCTGGTCCTCTGCTACGCATGTGTGTATATGGGTGTAATGCAGTTCGTGTCTATACACATCCCATATAGATCTTACGTGTGTGTATATATGTGCATTTTTTTTTGATACAGAAAATGAGTCACTGTACCAAACTACAACCAAGAACTATGTTATGAACAGTTTACCCAGGCAACAAATATATTTCTATACCACCATTCCAGATAGTCACTACTCGATTATGTTATATAAACATTTATTTAACAGATTCCCCAAAGCTAAATATTTTGACCCTCCCCAACTTTTGTGATTACAAACAGTGCTGTGACAACCACCCATGTAATTCTCTGTGCATATCTTAATGATTTCACATGGCATCCTTTTGCAGGAAATTAAAAGCTGGGATTGCTTGGATCAACAGACTGCTACCTAGAATAAGCCAATCCCACCCGGCTTGTTGAGGCCTACATGTTCAAGTTACTCACTTGGTCATTGTAAAAAAAAAAAAAAAAGTTGGTATTATAAGGTGAAGAGGTCTATGTCTAGGTCTAGGCCTGGGTTTAGAAACAACAAAGAAAAACGAAGGGAGAGAACTACAGAAATTGTGGCTTTGGGAATCAACTGGTACTGAAATCTGAAAATACCATGTACTGCTAAGATGAGTAGGAGTCCAAGAATGTGGCCTGCCTGGGTATGTTAAGGGAGGTAACAACATCTTAGATTGAAAACCGACTTTGCACAGTGAATTTTGTTCTTTTAACAGAGCTTAACAGAGCTTAAGAGTATGTATAAATATACACATAAAAATGATCATAAAACACAACTGAAAACCACCACTGCCCAGGCTTTGCTACCTGGCTTCTCCAGTCTGTGTTTCTAGTTGGTTCACCCAGGCCTTGTACACCTCGACGGGGCTTGTGTTGATGATCAGGGATTTGTCATCGATGATCTCTTTCACCACCGGAGCCAGAAGCTGGCGCAGTGTGTTCTGTCCACGGGCACCTCTGTTGAAGCTGACGACCATCTTGATGACTGTAGGGTTCCCAGTAACTATGTCCTGGACCTGGTCCACCTTTGATCTAAAAAAGGCCCAGACCAAACAAAATGGTTTGCCTCTATGCATAGAGTTTTAAACAGTGTATATTCTCTCTGGCGGGCAAGGGCTTTGGGGGGCTGTATTTTTCTCCATTGAAGATCAAAGACGGTGTGATTTAAAACGAAGCTATCTCCTGTCTTTACTTGGTGAGCACACCTGAGCCAAAGGAGACTTTTGGTGGACATGGCCCACATGCTGTCTTTTGTAATACAACCTCTGAGTCTGAAACTTGTGGGAAGTTAAGGCAAAGCTTTCTCTCTAAGTATGACCATTCTATCTGCCTCCATCACTAGACAACATGCCTGACCTATCTGGCTAAAGGTTTGCAGTGGTAACAGGGCCTGTAGAGCAGGATCTACAATGCATGTCCTGATTCTAATTTATCAGGGCTATTGGAAGACTGAGTGTCCATTAATAAAGTGGGTCTCAGAATCCCCCGTTTATTATTTTTATTAAAAAAAAAAGGAAGCTATCATTCGTAAGATGACTTATTCAAGAAATTTAAGGGTCTAAAAATAATTTCTCAGCTTTAATTCCAATCTAGAAGGCAGGAATGAACTAAAAATGGACCTAGACTAATAATAATACTGGGTGATGGTATACAAGTTGGGATGCTCCCTGTCTCTTTCCTGGGAGTTAGCCTTGAATTTCCAGTATTCTGCTGGATATTGGAAATATTTCACCCACATGTTCTACACCTAAAACTCAAACTCAGTGTTGAAAATCTAATCTGTGCCTTTCTCCTATGCATGCCCCCCCCTCCCCCCGCCATTTCCCTGAACTGTATAGCTCCAATTCATCCTGTTCATATGTGGCTAGCAGATAGATCAATCTTCTAAAAACTCAATGTGGTCACGTCAAAAACCTTGCACACCTTCCCAGAAAGTAAAAAGAGCCTCAGCATTTGGGCCTACACTCAATGTCTCCCATGATCTGGCCCAATCTTACTTTCTTGGTGGTCACTAATTAAGTCACCTCTTGGCTAGACTAATCTACTTTCTTTCTTGCCCCTTGGCCCATACTGTTTCTAGCACCAGAGTGCCTTATTTCCCTTTTCCATTTCTTTTTATAAAAACTGTAGATATTCTTCAAGGTTTTGGGTCAACTCCTTCCTCTTCCATACAATCTTTATCGATTGACTGTATTGGCACTTTTCTTTCCATCCCTCTGATCTGTTATACTGTGCTTATCATTCGTTTAGTACTTACCTTATTCTACTACATAGCATTGCTATTTCTCATGAATCCTGTTTCTCATGCTGCCTTATAGACAGCATGAGGGCAGAGGTGCCTGGCTAACAGCTTCAGAGACCTATAGGATTAGCATCGCTTAAGGGATCCAGAAGTAAGGAAGACAGTTAAGATCCATCTAGTTGGCTAAGGGCATTTCTCATGGGTTCCCCCCCCCAATTCATTATAGCTGCCTACACATTTTTTACATTAACTGAGTGAAAAATAAATTAGCAGCAGCTTACATTCCAGTAAGAAGGAAAAACTATTTAGCAGAGATCATTATCCTCATCTGTTTATGGCTTTAATACTCACATAATTTTAATTAGGTTTTCTCACTGACTTTTTCTTAATATAAATTTATTTTATTTATTTATTTTTGGCTGCATTGGGTCGTCGTTGCTGTGCGCGAGGTTTCTCTAGTTGCAGTGAGCGGGGGCTACTCTTCGTCGCGGTGCACGGGCCTCTCATTGCGGTGGCTTCTCTTGTCGCAGAGCACGAGGTGCATGGGCTTTAGCAGTTGTGGCTCGCGGGCTCTAGAGCGCAGGCTCAGCAGTTGTGGCGCACAGGCATAGCTGCTCCACAGTATGCAGGATCCCAGAGCAGGGCTTGAACCCGTGTCCCCTTCATTGGCAGGAGGATTCTTAACCACTGCGCCACCAGGGAAGCCCTCACTGACTTTAAAAGAGCTTTGTATACTTGCAAAATCAAGAGTGAATTTAGCATTAGAAAAGATATCACTGCTGGGAGAAAGCTGTACCTGAATATATCTATGATGATGTGGCAATTTCTCAAGAAATTGGATAATTTTAATATGTATAAATAACTTATAAGAAAAACTTTAACATTATTTTAGTAAATCAGAGATAGCCACCACTAACAAAAGGTATTGGTATTTTTACATATATACTTATATACATACTTTATTTCTTCCTCCAGAGCAGTTTTAAAAAGCTTGAGGAGTAGATATTCTTCCCGTTGATTGGAAGCGTAATTGTATAGGGTGAAAATAACAGTATCCATAAATTTAGTTGACTTGTTCTGTGGCATCTGGAAAATCAGCTTAGCGAGGTACAAAGGATTTGTCTGAAGGAAAGTGAGAAGAAACACCCCCCACAAAACTATATGTTAATATATTATTAAAAGCAGAGAGGAGTCCCCAGTTCCTTGCACTTTAATGACTTATTATGTATAAAGCATATAGAAGAGTATCTGGCACATATTAAGACTTTAAAAGGTAGCAGGTAATACTAAACTATAGGACGTTATACTAGAAAGTTACGGTAGGATTTAAATTTTATATACTATATCATGACATATTTAATGGAGTATAATTGTATTATGTACACTCTACACCATTTGGAGCCACACAGTAATATTTATTGTAGAAACACAGGAGGCGGGAGGTGGCTGATAGATCTGGTATCCGAAGAGACTGGCAAGAAGGGACCAAGGGCTCAGCCAAATAGACTGTCCTAGAAGGACTGATGAATGAATAGAAGGAAACACATCCCATATTCTGAGACAAGAAAGAAAAAGAAAAGGATACATTTACATGTGGAGACAGTGGGATGGCCATGATGTTTTAGAAAGCATGAGAAGGTAGGAGTGAGGCAGGGAGGCTGAACAGAGGGGTGAAGGTCAGGATAGTTCATGGGGGAAATGCCAGAAGAACCTGACAAGAAGCCCATATGCTTAGTGTGGGAAAAGAACCACCCCAGAAGGCTAAGATAAAAAGAAGACAAGAGAGAAGGGGGTGGCTGATAGACCTGGTATCCGAAGAGAGAATCTCTTTAAATTAAAAAAAAATTTAAAGATGGACGAGAATTAAAAAAAACTTGACATGTAGTTCAGCTTAGGATGGAGTTCAAGAGATGTAGCACCAGTCTTTGTGGTAATGTGGTTTTTCTGAAGGAGTTACACCAGATGGAGGTTAGAAGAAAAAAATATAATATTAAGGTGACAGAGAAATTTGATAGTCCTACTCTTTATCCTTCCGATGAGAAAAGAAAATTTTCCATACATGGAAACCAGTATTTAAGAGTCTCAAGCAGTTTGGCTTTAAAAATTTTAAGAAAACCCTAATTCTAGTTTAGTTTACCACTTAGATTTACTTTCAAGCTCATAATGACTGGCTGAAATTTTATGAATAAGCAGCTCAGGACAACCTTTTTCTTAGCATTCTGGGGTGATTCTTTTCCCACACTAAGCATATCGGCTTTTGAGAAAGGAAAATTACTCTAAAGCCAAAGAAGCCTCATTCCTCTCCGATGACCTAAAAACTTTAAATTTAGGCTCATACAGAAGAGACAAGCCCATAGCAAAACCTACACTAGCTGACCTGCTACTTTGGCTAAGAATTGCCAAAGGTGAAAGGGATCCACGCCGTTTGCTTTTCTATAGCTTCCTCATTGGTCTTGGGTTAATGTCTCCAAAGCAGACAGAAGAAAAGGTGAAGAAAAATAAATGATTTTTTGACACTTCACTCAGTACTGAATGGTCATGCTCTGGTTCTATTAATTTTGGATCGTTTAGGGAATAAACCTTGTGGAATTATTCTAAACACGCTCCTATGCTTTTTCTCCTTCCCATTAATGAGCCTCCACTTACATAACAGGGTAAACTATACAAATCTTAGGCCAGCGACTAAATTTTCACCTTCCTAAATGACACAAATTCTATCAAAATCCAACAATAGAAAACTAAATCCTAAAGAAGCTTCGTACACTTGGAAGTTCATGGATGTCAAAAGTGATAAATGTGAGAACCTACTGTATAGCACAGGGAACTCTACTCAATGCTCTGTGGTGACCTAAATGGGAAGGAAATCCAAAAAAGAGGGGATATATGTATACGTATAGCTGATTCACTTTGCTGTAGAGTAGAAACTAACAACATTGTAAAGCAGCTATACTCCAATAAAAATTAATAAAAAAATGATAAATGCTTAAGATTAAATTTATAACTGGTGGATGCCTATTAACCTAATTTCAGCAGACAAAAAAACCTTCCCCTGCCTAGTGCGAGCCCCCTTTCTTTCTGGAAAGGAAGCTGTTGTTAAGCACTGGATTCCATGGACAATTCTGTTTTAACATTTTTCCTTCTATGCTGCCACATGGTGGACATCTGGAGTACTACACCTGTTCGCCACTCAAAGTAGAGAATTCTCAACTCTACGTAAATTAACGTCTCTTCTCTCAACGGGTCTAGCCACACCTCATTTATATTTTGGGTAATGTGTTCTCTGTGCACCTAATGCCAGCGACGTCCTCAAGCAAAGATTCAAGCATCTCCACGCCTTGACGGAATCACTGCCACCAGCAGCGGTCCCAGGGACACCTGACTTTCAAGGAAGAACTGCTGATCCATCTTTTTTTGGGAAAATTTTCCTGCCGAGGGGAGGTTTTGTTTCTATCTCTCACTATCGCTCACTGTTTCCTTTGGGACTAATTGTATGTGCTGGTGGGCGGATGAGGTTGATCAATGGTCAAACAAACAAAAAACTCGTCCACCAGACAGAGTCCAGCCCTAACCAGTCCAGCTTAGTTCTCACCCACACTCTTGAAGCAGTGGAAAATTACTGTTCACTTAGATCACAGTCATGCCGTGGAAATAATGAAATAAAAAAGGGATCCCATTTCCCTAATCCAAACTCTCTGGCTCCTTCCTCCAAAGAAGGGCAGTCTGGTCCTGGTACAGATCTGTTTTTCATACAGTTACTTTAATTTTTTCATGTTTGACAGCATCTGAGGCTATTCTTAGATTTATACTGTTTCTGCCGATAACTGCAGTATAACGTAGTCATGAAGAGCGTGACTGAAGTTTTAAGTCAAACTGCCAGGGTCCCAATACCCTTGTTTTCCCATTTACTGGCTGTGTCTCAGTTTTCTCACATGTAATACAGGAATATCAGTAAATTATTTTTTGATGGTTCCCAGGGCTGTACTAAGAATTAAAATGAAATAATGTATATCAAGCACCTAGAATAGCACTTGGTACTTAATAGTGCTCAGAACATGTAAACGATTATAGCCTTAGCATGGGACAAGATCTACTGTAAAACACCAACGGGGACATAGCATTTACCCAAAACTCACAGTGAAAGAAATTGTTCTCACCTGTAAAAGATAAAAAAGCTGCTGATATGTTTCCAGTGTTTTTCTTCTCTCCTTACTCAAACTTTTGATCCCTTGGTTGTCAGTGTTATTCAGTATTTGCATTTCTCCACCTTTTTTCTTATTCAGTTTCGTTCTGTGTGAAATTACATCCTGGAAAAAATTTTTATGAAATTACTACTTTTTATGCTGGTACTCTTTACCTCCTTCCTTCTCAGACACCCTGAGACACACACAGTTGGAAAGATTAATTTTCCACATTTCCCTCACGAAGAAACAAACGGACAGAGAATGTTAAAGAAATTAAGAAAATCCAAATTGCAGGTGAATTTGGCTTTTGTAATATTTGTTCTCCAAAGCTGTAGGCATTTGTTCTTAGGATGTAATGTAGGTCCCAAGACAATTCAATAGGGAGAGGATAATCTTTCAAAAAATGATGCTGGGACAACTGGATATCCAGGTTCAAAAGAAAGAAGTCAGACCTCATCCCATAAACAAAAATTAACTCAAAACAAAGTGAGAGTGGCATAGACATATATACAGTACCAAACGTAAAATAGATAGCTAGTGGGAAGCAGCCGCATAGCACAGGGAGATCAGCTCAGTGTTTTGTGACCACCTAGAGGGGTGGGATAGGGAGGGTGGGAGGGAGGGAGACGCAAGAGGGAAGAGATATGGGAACATATGTATATGTATAACTGATTCACTTTGTTATAAAGCAGAAACTACCACACCATTGTAAAGCAATTATACTCCAATAAAGATGTAAAAAAAAAAAAAGAGAGATCAAAGAACTAAATGTAGGAGCTAAAACTATAAAACTCTTCTAAGAAAACCTAGGCAAAAATGTTTGTTACCCTGGATTAAGCAATGGTTTCTTTTAAGGGTGTGTGTGTGTGATAATTTATTTAATCATATTCCTTTTGATAGACAGTTAGTTTCTTTACATTTTATTACTATTTCAGAGTGTGTAGGGAGCCTTCTTGTACATGCATCTTTGTGCACGTAGATAATGGTTTCTTACATACGACACCAAAAGCACTAGCAACAAAAGAAAAAAATAAAGTGGACTTCATAAAAATTAAAACCTTTGTGCTTCAAAGTACATTATCAATAAAGAAAACCCATGGAATGAGAGAAAATATTTGCAAATCATTTCTTAGATAAGGGACTTGTACCCACAATATACTATAAAGAACTCCTACATCTCAAAAATAAAAAGACAAATAACCCAATTAAAAAATGGGCAAAGGATGTGAACAGACGTTTTCCCAAAGAAGACCTACAAGTGGCTAATAAGCACACGAAGAGATGCTCAACGTTAACAGTTATTTGGCAGCTCCTCAGAAGTTAAACACAGGTGACCATGCGACCCTGCAACTTCACTGTTAGGTATATACTGAAGAGAACTGAAAACATATGTCCACAGAAAAACATGTACCTGAATGCTCATAGCAGAATTACTCCTAACAGCTGAAAAGAGGGCACAACTCAAGTGTCCATCAACTGATAAATGGGCAAACAAAATGTGGTGTATCCACACAATGGAATGTTATTGATCAGTAAAGAGGAATGAAGGACTGATTTACGCTACTACAAAACAGTGAACTTTAAAAACACTATGGGCTTCCCTGGTGGCGCAGTGGTTGAGAGTCCGCCTGCCAATGCAGGGGACGCGGGTTCGTGCTGCAGTCCGGGAAGATCCCACATGCCCCGTGAACCATGGCCGCTGAGCCTGCGCGTCCAGAGCCTGTGCTCCGCAACGGGAGAGGCCACAACAGTGAGAGGCCCGCGTACCGTGAAAAAAAAAACCCAACACTATGCTAAGTGAAAGAAGCTGGTCACAACAGATGACATATTGTGTGACTCTATTAATATGAAAAACCAGAACAGGCAAATCTATCAAGATAGAAAGTATACTAGAGGTTGCTGTGGCTGGGAGTTGGAGTGAATAGGTAATGACTGTTAATGAATATGGGTATTTTTTCAATTGAAATATTATTCATTTACTATACAATTCATCCTTTTAAAGAGTACAATTCAGTGGTGTTCCATCTAGTTGCAAGGTTGTGCAACTGTCACCACAATCCAATTCCAGAACATTTTCTTTGGGGTTTCTTTTTGGGGTGATGAAATGTTCTAGAGTCAGAGAGAGGTGATAGTTGTACAATTTTGGGAATATACTAAACACTACTAAACTGTAACCTTTCAAATAATGAATTATATCTTTTGAAACTATAGAAGCACTTGCAAAAAATATGCAATGTAGAAATTAGAAATGGAAGGGAAGAGAAGCCTCTAAATATTTAACAAAGTTAAGGGTTTTCCCTCCCAATCATGCTCCTTTATTTACAGGGAAATGTGGAAAATGTGTGGCTGGAAACATTGTCAAGAGGTCACTGAGGCTACTGTGTCCCCTTCAGGGGCTTAAAGGCTCATGAACCAGAGTAGATCGTTTAGATATGGATCTACCAAACATTTTTACAGAAACCCACAGTAAAAAATACATTTTATGTCTTTTATTGGCAAACGTACCCACACACACTATACGAAAGGATGCTTATTCTTACTACTGGGACACACTCTGACCGTTTCAATTTGCTTTTTTTCTATTCCATTTTTAAAATCTGCTGAAGTGATACACTAAATTGATTTCATGACTCACTAATGGAGTGTGACTTACACGAAAGCCACAGCTCTAGAATGCCTCCTTTGCCACTGAACACTGGGTCACCGTCCCCGAGCATAGATGGCAAGAAAGTTGTTTTTCCTAAAACTTCTTCCATCTGCTTCCCTGAGCTCTTAGCCCAGCCTCCACATGAGGACTCTGTTTGCAGCCAGTATCAGGATTCCCCACCACCAGTCCCGAGGGGGGCCCTCCGGGCATTTCAGGCACTACCATGCTTTGCTGTGCATGCACTGCTGCCCATCTTGCATCCTGGGCCCTTCTCCACCAAATGCCAGTAGGGACTCCTGTCATTTTGACAACAAAAAATGTGCCTGTCCCCATTTCCAATTATCCCTGCGGATGAGAACCACTGTACAGGACAAGCTCCAAATCTATTCACCCCCCAGCACCCCCTTCTCCCATAGCTGGGGTCAGCTCATAGGTAGAAAAAAAACCCCAAAACAACCCTTGGAGCGTTGAGATTAGATAGTTCTATGTGGTTACATCCATTGCCTTCAAGGTCTATGACTTCATTCTTCTTTATTCTCAGCTGAGAGAGGGGAAACTTGACTTAATCCTTTACTTCTGTTCCCCTAATTGTTTATATGGGGAAAGAGGAGGAATTTGATTTTCATTTCTATAAAAATTTTAAGAAGGCGACACTTCCCCCCTTCTTTCACAAATATATAAATCACATTCAAGATGAATAAAGGAAGCGTAGTTACCCCCAGATGGAGGTTCGGGAGAAGTCTAGGCAGGCGGTGGCCTGATACCCTTATCTATAAGAAGTCCTAAGACATCACTAGACTAACTGGCTTACGGTTCCATTTAACCCAGGTTTCTCCTCTTCAGATAACTGGTGATGTGTAGAGATTCAATTCCCCCAAATACATGGAATAAATTGATTATCTTGATTTTAAATATACAGAAGAAAAAAAAATCTTGGTACTTAACCTCCCCATCACCGGCCCCCCTCACCCCCGATGTCCCCCAACTACTTGCAATGGAAGTAGCTCTGGAAACTGGAGACTATTCCTTTGTTTTGCTGCAGACTTTCATCTTTAGGGTAATGTTTTTGACATATGCAGAAGAGAACAGAGGATGGGGTGGTAAGCAAGCTCTAGGGCAGAACCAAGTTCCTTCGCATTATTAACAGATTTGGTGAAGACAGCTCAGGAAGAGCACTGGAGGAAGGGAAAGAGCAGAGTCAAATGCTGAGCCCTGGAGGGGAAGTGGGAGGGGAGAGGAGAGCCAGCAGCTGTGCCACGGGAACCGTCTGTCTGCTGGAGATCCAAGTACAGAGCAGCACGCTTCAATGGGATAAGCCCTTCTTCTGTCTTCCCTGTGAAATTACACCTGGCTCACAAAAGCTCTGGTGTGAATGGAGGTTTGCCTTGGAAAGCTTGAAGAAGGGGACAAAGGCCAACCCAGACAGGCATTCCAAAGAGAGGCATATGCTTTTTATTAATAGAAATCTTCCGTTGCGGAGCACAGGCTCCGGACGCGCGGGCTCAGCGGCCATGGCTCACGGGCTCAGCCGCTCCGCGGCATGTGGGATCTTCCCGGACCGGGGCACGAACCCACGTCCCCTGCATCGGCAGGCAGACCGCCAACCACTGTGTCACCAGGGAAGCCCAATGTCCTCCATTCTTACCAATAAATATTGAACATTTGAGGAATACTGGTTCGAAGGAGCAACAGTATTTAACTTGTTCATAATATTCCCACATCTCAATGTTGCCTTAGTTGCCACCATCTTTTCCCTTCCCCTGGTAACAGGATATCCACATGCAGGTAATATGCTAGAGTATACGCACTTTTGTAGAAGGTGTGGACTAAGACAAAGGGCTTGGGCTTTGGAGTTATAAAAATACGAGTATCTGCAAAGCACAGTTAGTTTTGTGACCTTGCTCAGGTTAACCTCTCTAAGACTCAGTTTCCTTAAATCTATAAGATGGGCTTAATGATAGCAATCTTACTGAGCTTCTGTGAAGATAAAAACAATCCATGCGGCTTCCCTGGTGGCGCAGTGGTTGAGAGTCCGCCTGCCAATGCAGGGGACACGGGTTTGTGCCCCGGTCCGGGAGAATCCCGCATGCCGCAGAGCGGCTGGGCCCGTGAGCCATGGCCGCTGAGCCTGCGCGTCCGGAGCCTGTGCTCCGCAACGGGAGAGGCCACAACAGTGAGAGGCCCACGTACCGCAAAACAAACAAAAAAACAAACAAAAAAACAATCCACGTAGGGCACTGAGCACATTTTTCAGTGAAGAAAAACAAGGCTTAGAGAGGTTAAGGAATATACCCAAGGAAATATGCTCATAAAGAAGCGAAGAAGGTAAGCAATACAATAAATTTCAATCCTGGGTTACAGACAGCCCTGGCCTACAAGTCTGCACTCACGTGATACGACACACCCATCAACAGGAATTTTAGCAATTCAAGATTACTTTCAATTTCTACTTTGGTTTTCCTTCAAGCTAGTTTAAATCTAGACCTTTCTTCCTCCCTATGCCTCCCAGAAACTTCTATTTCAGCTGTCTGTCTCCATTTCCAAACCTCTTCTTTTGCTTAAAACCAATATTAGCTACTTCACTCACTCGCCCACTGGCTTTCTGAGGTTTCCAGAAGGAACGCCAATCTTAAAAGAATTGTAAGACACATGGTTACTAGAGAGAGCCAGAGTTGCTCTGTAAGAACTAAGCCACTTCCCTTTAAACTTTTTTCTCAACAAATGCTCATTGTTAAAAAAATTAAAAACTATACCGGGACATGGAAGCAACCTAAGGGTCCACTGACAGATGAATGGATAAAGAAGATGTGGCACATATATACAATGGAATATTACTCAGCCATAAAAAGAAACAAAACTGAGTTATTTGTAGTGAGGCGGATGGACTTAGAGTCTGTCATACAGAGTGAAGTAAGTCAGAAAGACGAGAACAAATATCGTATGCTAACACACATATATGGAATCTAAAAAAAAAAAAAAACAAAAAACTTCTGACAAACCTAGGGCCAGGGCAGGAATAATGACGAAGACGTAGAGAATGGACCTGAGGACATGGGGAGGGGGAAGGGTAGGCTGGGACAAAGTGAGAGAGTGGCATGGACATATGTACACTACCAAATGTAAACTAGATAGCTAGTGGGAAGCAGCCACATAGCACAGGGAGATCAGCTCCGTGCTTTGTGACCACCTAGAGGGGGGGGATAGGGAGGGTGGGAGGGAGACACAAGAGGGAGGGGATATGGGGATATATGTATATATATAGCTGATTCACTTTGTTATACAGCAGAAACTAACACAACACTGTAAAGCAATTTTACTCCAATAAAGATGTTAAAAAAAAATATATATATATATGGCTAATTCTACCATGCAAAGAAAAAGAGCTTAATTTTTTTCTTTTAGCTTAAGTGTGTATCTACTTTTTACAACAAATGAAATCGTACTGTTTTAGGTACTATTTTCTTCTCCATTATATTGCAACCCTTTCCCCTGCCCTTACATATTCTTCAGAAACGTTAGTTTTAGTGGTTGTGTAACATACATGTTGGACTGGTTCTACTGTCCTCTGTTTGTTGTTTTTGGGTTTGGGTTGTTCCCCATTATTTCACTACTGTAAATAAAACTTCAACTGCCCTATTCTTGTCATCAAACCCAAAATGTTACTATTAATGATAAGACAAAAGAGTACGTCCTTGAGAATCAGTAGTTTAACTTCTAATCAGTGTTTGATAAATATTTGGTGTTTGAAAATATAAGGTGAAAAATTAACTTTGTTTCACAATGCTAACAATTAGTAATGCTTTAAAAAATCTTAAACACTCGTAAAGATCCGAAAATCTGCCACATTTGTATTTCCACAAGCTACATATTTCTACTACTCTTTTGCAACTAAGCCGTTATTTTAAAAGGCAAGGCATTTCCTGTTTACAACGTTATGGGAGTAGGGTACAACAGCAGTGTAAAGCTATAAAAGGCATTCTCTGAAGGACCTTCTGGAATATATTATACTTTAAAAGTTTTCATATGTATCCAACAATACAAACATTATTATTTTTTTAAAAGACTAAAGTACTATTGCTTTCCTGGATAAAACAATGAAAATAGAGTTAAAAGCAGAACTTTTAAATTTGTAGTTTTTTCCCTTAATATTTAGAAAAGATGATCATTTCCTGTCTTACAAGTTGCTCTCGTTTCCTTATTTTCTCGGCACTATTTTGCTGGTATCTCTGTGAGGGCCGGAGACAAGAGTGAGGCGTTCCCATGTCCACTTAGCTGGTAGCCTCCCGTGCCCGTTCACCTGGTAGTTTTCCAGAACCACACCAGAAGCTGGCTCTCTACCTCTGACCCACTGTAGCCTTCTCAGGGCATCCGGAAGGTCAACTTGCCCTGCCCTGCCCTGTTGGTTTTCTGAAAACTGACGTGGCATGGGAACAGGGACATGGAGAGAGGTCTTACCCTGGAAATCTCCTTTTCTTGGGTAAAAATGACACTTTTCACATAGTTTTGGGGAGCTTTGACACTGGCAGGTTTCTCACAGATACAAAACTACAGCATTATTTATTTGGAGGCTATTATTAGGGAAATGCCACTCTGTAGGGGGTCATTTTGGAAATGTGGATTGGGGAGGGCTAACATCTGATGGATTGGAGACACCACTGGCTTCCAGTAAGCGGGGCCTGGGGAGGACAGATGCTCTGCTGTCCTGCGGTTTGTAGGATGGTCCTGTGTAAATAACTGTCCATATCTCGCATGGCTGGATTTTTTTTTTTTTTTTTGGCTGGATTTTTTTAATGTCCCGCTGGTCATTCACGTAGGTCAAAATTCTGTGCAAAATTGCTTGAGCCTAGAATCTAATAGTTTTACATATAAGCACAACATAGATCCTCACAAGTTTAATATAAACTTAATTTTCTAGGATAGCAACTCCATGTCAAGTGGTGGGGGGTGGAGGAAGACCACACTTTGCTGTTCAAGGGCTTATTACAAAGAGTTGTTCTCCACTTTGGAAAAAAGAACTCATGGCCAGTTCCACCACTCACCTGACCAGTCTCATCTGTAGCTCTCTCAATCTGTGGTTATTCTGTGAAGAGGCCCAAGTCTCTGGTAACATTATCACATCTAAAGGCATCAGGCCCATGTATTTTCATATTGAAATATGTATTTTTACTATAAATTCATTTCTTTGAATTTCTCTTTTATATTTATAGAAAGGCCTTAGCCTTGCTATGAAGGTACATATGTAAGTTGGTTTTATTTCACATAAATTTCCTTTCAGAATGGTAAAGAAGTCTTACCAAATGTCATAAAAGGGGGGCACAGAATTTTGCAGGTCTAAGACCATAAAGTGGTAATGAAAATGGTAAATAAACTTTAGGCCACTCCTTCTGGACTCCAAAGGAACTTAGCTGGACCAGAGTGTTGTGGGCAAATATACGAGCATCTTCTCTCTTCTGGGAACCAACAGTCCCACAAACCCCACTGACCTCCAGTGTGATCCTGTTCTTTACCAGGAGCCCAATCTTAATGTCCATCAGGTTCAGGTCTTTCTCCAGCTGTTGATTGCCTCTGATCTTGGTCACCACTTCTTCCCTTAATCGTGCTACCTCCAGAGCCTCCTGGAAATCCAAGTCACTTTGGTCCAACAGGTGTACAAATTTGCGGATTACTGTTAACGGCGGGTTTTCAGAGCCAACTGCAAGGAAAGGAAAGGTGTGCTTTAACTGGGCATGCTTGAACGGATCATCAGTAGGAAAGAAATCAGGTCTTTAAATAAAGCATTGACAGAAAAATAGAGCGACGGACGTGCTTGGTCTCCAGAGTGAATCATCCTGCCTCATGTCAAATCTGGACGGGGAAACGGATCGTATAAATAAATGCACACCACTGATAAGGTTGGGCCTCACTAATTCCTCGTCTAGAACCCGTTTATCAGCCCTCTCTCATGCTGTTCCCAGGACCACACACTGAGGAGATAGTTCTATCTATCAGTGTCTTATTGATGAGGAACCTGGGAAAGAATGCTAACGAGAGTTGCCCCGGCTCTAAGAGCTTGTGGCTGAGCCAGATAAGAGATTTCTGTTCTTGCTCCAGGAAGCAGAAAGAGGTGTTTTTTGTTTTTTTTTTTTTTTTTTTTCCCAGCCCAAAAGACCTTGGGGAAGGAGCAGGAATTAGGTGAAAGGTGAATTAGAAAAGGTCAGTCAAGGGAGAACTGTAAGGTCTAACAGGAGCCAACAGAATGACAACTGGAACACATGTTCTACTTGGCAGAAATGATGCAATTTTAGAAACTGAATTGGGTCCCTGTCCTTTCAGGATGGACCAGGGAGGGCATTCAGCACCTAGGAGACCAGGCTCAGTTGTTGAGAGGAATACCTATATAAATTCTACAAGGGCTTTCCCTTAGTGCCTTGAACCTTAATTGTGCTTTAATTCTCTTGCACTGCCACTTTGAGAAAACAATTTTTTTTAAGGTGTGTAATGAGATCTACTCTGGGTAAACTCTAAGAAGAAACTACCTGGACCTTCAATGCTGAATGATTAGACACAGCAACAAAAAGATGACTTGAGAGAGCCCAGTCCAGTTGTGGCGGCCTCAATAACCATCCTTTTACTTCCAAGGCCCTACTCAAGCTTCCTTATACTTCTGTTTAGTTCTGTGGTATCTTGACACTTAAGGAATACAGAGCTCAACCAACAACACAATTAACAGCATGAACTCATCATGAACAACCAAATCTAGAGTCATCTGTATTACTGTTGTTCCCCATCTGATGGCCTTTATTGGTACTTGTCAAAGAAAAGCCTTAGGAAGCTTTAGAGGTCCAATTCTGCTTCCAGGCTCAGAATTTACTGGATAATAATAGCTCATATTCCACTAGATTCCAAGTCACCTTGGATCATGGACCCTTTTCTTCCTGATCACTGAAGCATACATGAATTTATTTTCCTTCTATTTCAGCAAGGATGTTGCTGATGACATGACCATTTCTGAAACAGCCTGAGCCACACACCAGAGCTCATTCATGTAGCTGAGAGAACATAAGCCACCGCATTTGTGTCTAAAGTTCTCTCTCCTGGCTCTGAAAAACTGTGTATCATTTTATGTGCTAACAGGCCTGGTAGAGACAAATTAATATTTTAGCTTTACTAATTATTATGGCTCAAATGTAATAGTTCCTCTATCAACAGTTGGCTTTTTGGCATCTTCATGGTATCTTCATACCACTTGGTGGTACTTTCATTTCAGGAAACCACACAACTTAACAGTCAGCACTTACAAATGGCCACATTACGGTTCCAGCAACTTCTAAACCTGAATGCATTCAGTGCCTTTCTGGAGGGAATGGGTGAAAATGAATCATGACAGACTAATAAAAGTGATGTTTTTCAGCTGAAAAAAATGCCTTCGTTTTATGAAGATGCTGAATTGAGAAATGAAAATTTACAGTTCAGTTACCACAAAGCCACCCTATTTGCCAAAACCCAGAGCAGTTTTGATCTACCTGATTTATTCACTAACATAGTTTCTATCTGCCTTCTATGCTTTAACAGGAAATCACCTAGAATTTTTTTTTTTTTTTTTTTTTTTTAACCCCCCGAATTTTTTTTTTTTTTTTTTTTTTTTTGCGGTACGCGGGCCTCTCACTGTTGTGGCCTCTCCCGTCGTGAAGCACAGGCTCCGGACGCGCAGGCTCAGCGGCCATGGCTCACGGGCCCAGCCGCTCCGCGGCATGTGGGATCTTCCCGGACCGGGGCACGAACCCCTGTCCCCTGCATTGGCAGGCGGACTCTCAACCACTGCGCCACCAGGGAAGCCCTCACTTAGATTTTTAAACTGGAATTTCTTTTATCTTTGTAACTTAAAAAAAAAAAAAAAAAGTAAGCAAGTAACAGGCATCAAGCATCATCACAACCACCTACAAAAATATGTTCCCTAGAAGGAAACGAAAAGCAGCCTGTGTTTGTTTGGAAAACTTATCCTTAAATTACCTATTTTAGTGTGTTAGGGCTCAGAAAACAAACCCCCTATTCAGCTTCCTTATAAAAAATTAAAGATTATCTACCAACTAAGAGACGAATCTCATCAATTCCAAAGTGGAGCAGTGTGGCATTGGAAAGACTGGGGACCTTTCCTCCCTCAGTTTGCATGCTGGATTCTGGAATCTAGTAGAATGAGGTAGTATCCAGAAGATTCCACGGGCTTGAGGCAGAACCTGGCCTCTGAGGCTGCCGGATACTTTTCCTTAACAAGTACCAGGGAAGATCTTTCTTAGGCCATACACTTCACTCCATAATTCAGACAGACTTTTGACAATAAAGGGTGTTGGTGAAACTACTTAGCACTGTGCTAGCAACATAACTGAACAGTTCTTTATTTCCTCCAAAAAAAAAAAAAAAAGTAAGAAACAAGGCAGTTAGAACATAATGGCCATTTTCATTACTAAAATACACACTGATTTGTTTTGCCCTCTCAAAACTAATCTTGAATGACCTGAATATTTGAAGAATTTAGGCAGTACTAATAAACTTATCAGCAAGCCCTTCTAGACTTAATCTATGACACGTTCTTTATTACATGTTCTTGTGATAGTAAGAATGTTAAAACTTTAGCATATAAAGAATGACCTTCACTATGTAAAAACAACAACAACAACAGAATGACAGACATACGCAGAGCTGAAACTGAAAAAGACAGCACAAATGCTATTTCTGGGTGATTTTTATTTGATTTTGCTGTTTTCAAACTTTCTACAAATGGCATATACTATTAGTATAAGGAAGATGATTTAAAAAAACATAGGTACTCTGAGAAGTCCAGAATGAAATCATAGGAAGATGTTTGTAGTTATCTTTGGGAGGTGAAACTGTGTGCTTTTTCCCTTCTTATTCATATTTCCAAATTTCTTATACGACTATGTTTCATTCTTAAAATGAGAGGAAAAAAAAATCACAGGCCAGGTAATAGATTAAACAGTATTCAAATTTAAGTTTATCTTCTGGCTCTTTTGCATTAGATTCCTGCCTCTAGCTCAAATTTAATATAAAACATCAGCATTTATACCAACTCCATATTTTAAAAATTGAAGTGTAGTTGATTTACAATGCTGTGTTAGCTTCAGGTGTACAGTGAAGTGATTCAGATATATATATATATTTATTTAATGTTCTTTTTCATTATAGGTTATTATAAGATATTGAATATAGTTCCCTGTGCTATCTGGTAGGTCCTTGTTGATTATCTATTTTATATATAGTAGTGTGTATATGTTAATCTCAAACTCCTACTTTATCCCCCCACCCCATTCCTTTTGAAGAAGAAATCACATCTACTGCGTTTACCCCACTCCATTTAGATAGAAGGGCCCACACTTTCTTTCATCACATCTTCCTTTGTGTACTGGTTCAGAACCTGGGGCCTGAGATGGTCAAAATCTACTGGAAATAACAGGCATCCTCTGTTTTTGGAGCCGCCACTGAAGTGATTCAGATGGAAATAACTTGTCCTTGCCTGGTTAATAAGGGATACTTTGTCTCAGAATGCTCCCACTTACCCAATGTTTTGTAGTCATCTCTAGCTTTGTTTGCTCTCAATAGAGACTGTATTTTCACAATTTCATTGTTCTGCGGAAAAAACAAGACCAGTCACAACCTCCCAGAGTCCCATCTACTCCACTATTTTAGAATTCAGAACTATTTAAGAAGTGACAGCGTTTTCAAAAGCGACACTACTTAAAATTGATAGTATTTAGATATGGTGCAGTCAATGTTTATTTTTGCATTCTCTTTGAAGAAAGGGGCAAATAAGTTAGCTAAAATATAAACAAGACTGCAAAGGGACCGTTTAAATAAAGAGATTTAAAAAGGGAAAAGAATTTTACCACCAAATTTAGTTGGTCCAATCTATGTTCACATATCTATTCTTCAAAGATCCTAAAAAAATTCCTCCTGCGGGTGTCTATTTAAATTACTCGGTTAGCAGTAATAAGCACTTTACAAGTAATGTTGGAAAGTTGAATCTTTTCTCCCTGGCATTACTAGCCCACATCAGTTTTCTCTCACCCACTTCCTTTCCAGTTCCGAATGGTGAAGTCTCACTCTGAACCTGAGTTCTGAATAAAAAAAATGTAAGAAGCCTCCAAATGGTATCACATTGAGTTCTAAAACCTATTTTTTCCTCCTAGTGTTCATTTCCACCATTTAATAAAAATCATTCAATGCTAACATTCAACAAAGTATTCATTTAGTTCATTCTCAGCCAGGATAAAAATCCACATGCGTGTCTCTTACATGATCTCTGAAATACTTCAGTCGTGAGAGGTAATTCTTTCGTGCTGTTACCATCCGGAACCAGGACTGAATCTAAAAATAAGTTAAAAAGAGAAATCCAGGCAATTACCAGATAACCTTTCATATCTCTTTATGGAGTCTTTTAAAAATAATAGAGAGATAATTTGATAAAAAAGTAAAAATTAGCAGCCTACCAACTAATAAACATCTAAAGCCTAATCTTCACCTTCTACTTCCTTCGTTGCTTTTTCTCCTAGGGTTTCAGAACATGTTACACGTTATGGTGGGGAAGGTAATGTAGCTCTTCGTACTATTTGGCTTTAATCTCAGTAAATAAAAGCCAAGCAGGCAAGGCATTTTGCTGAGAGTTGCCATGGGTCAGGGGATCAAATGAAACCAAGTTCAGGGTTGCTTCCCACATCTCTTAAACGCAGCGAATATTCTTTAGGTCTTTACAGGAAAACATTTCAAGAGGTCTCACGAGGGACCAACTGTGACCCATGGTTTTCTGAGCGAATAAGCATGTGTTCCAGGGTGAGCAAAGGACATTTCATTCAGGAGCTAGTAATGCACAAGGGGTCTAGACCATGTCATCCTTTGTCCTCACGGTTTAAAAAGTCTTCACAAATCTCATCTGATTCCCATCTCTCTCCAGTCCCACTCTTGTGACTCTGATCTGGATCTCCAAGTTTCTACAAGTTCACTGCTTTACAGTTCCTTAGTTTTCAGCTCTGAGACAGTGGGCACTCCATTGCGTGTTCTTTCTCTAAGCTCGAAGCAACCAGCCTTGGTGGGAAGCTGGGTTAGAACAGCCCACCACCTAAATACAGGCCTTAACTCAGCTCTACTTTCTCTTGTCATTGGCTTTGCATTTGCGTTACAACTAAGGTTTGCACTGTTAAATTTGAGCATTTTAAACATTATTAGCGAAGACCATAAGAAGAACATAAAATAAAACTGGGTTTCCTCCAGATTTTAAATAATCAATTTGGACTTGTTAGAGAAAGAGCATATATTATAAAGGACCAGAGACAATAGAGTGTTTTCATGGACTTGCTTGAAGATGATCAGCTAAGTGAGTAGTGGAGGTATGACTCAAACCCAGGACTTGCTTCTGATGTCAAGGCTCAAACATAGTCTGTCTTCTAGAAGCAAAACGAAAATGAAGGGAAAAGTTTAAGTCAAGCACTGAGGTAGGAAAGGGTGTTTACCTTCACAACAGAAGGAATATTATCAATGAACATTTGTCTCCTGTGCATATAGGAGGCCCGCTGTTTATGTCCCTTCCAAAAAGCCTGTGGAAAATAATGAGTTACAGAATTACTTACATGTAACAGTTTATTTTAGAAAGTGCAAGGACGGAGTACATCTCAGGAGACACTGAGTTGGGACAATGTCGGGGATCTTCCCTTTCAAATCTCATCTGGACACCATCTCTAGGGGTGGACATTAAACTGGGCAGAGCATACCAGCTCACACCTGAGGCTTGCCCCAAGTTTGGGAACGGAATTACCAGGTGGAAGCCCAGTTTCTGATTTGAAAGTTTAATTTTACCAAGGCCCTGGGTGATAAGAAGTCATAATAATATGGAATTGCCCTGAAACATACAAACAGATCAATTGGGTGCTGGTATTATTTGGTAACAATATAAGATGCTTCAAAATAATGACTAGTAATTAGCTTTCCTCCAACAAGTGGGCCACTGTGGTCCAGATTGAAAAGGAAGATGACTCTGGATCCCTGAAAGTATGAGTACTGTGATTGATCTTTTATTATTGCATCTAGTTTTACATAAAGTTTAATGAGGCTTCATCAACATAGCTTTACAAGGTTATCACCATCAAAGAGAACTTTTACAGGAAACATTTGCAAAAAGTGGACACAAACTGGTATCTTAAGAATGATAAATCCATAGCTGTTATAAAGTTTATTCCAATTCATTTTTGAGAATCTTTTTATTGAAACATATCTTTGTAATTCACTCCAATTCTCTGATTTTGTTTATCAGGTTAGAAATGAAATACAGGGCTTCTCTGGTGGCGCAGTGGTTGGGAGTCCGCCTGCCGATGCAGGGGACACAGGTTCGTGCCCCGGTCCGGGAGGATCCCACATGCCGCGGAGCGGCTGGGCCCGTGAGCCATGGCCGCTGAGCCTGCGCGTCCGGAGCCTGTGCTCTGCAATGGGAGAGGCCACAGCAGTGAGAGGCCCGCGTACCGCAAAAACAAAAAAAAAAAAAAAAAACAAAAAAAAAGAAATGAAATACAAGTTCTGTGTTAAAAAATACAAAAAAATCAAGTTTTTTTTTGGCCTCGCAGCGCAGCTTGTGGGATCTTAGCTCCCTGACCAGGGACCGAACCCGGGCCACGGCAATGAAAGCATTGAGTTCTACCACTGGGACACCAGGGAATTCCCCAAAATCAAGTGGTTTTTTTTTTTGTTTGTTTGTTCAAGTTATTTTTTATAAATTTCTTTTCACATCTGCATCTATCAATCTACCTCATTCCTTCTTTTTAAAAAGGTATGTGGAATTTTATTGCCATTTAAAAAATAATATACTTTTTGGTAGTGATTCAAAACAAAACAGTCATGATGCAATAAGTACCCAACTGAGTACTTGCTCCAGACTTCCCCTCTCAATTTAAATCCCTAGAAATGATAAATATGCTTTTTTAAAAAACTTAATTTTGAAATAATTATCGACTCATAGGAAGCTGCAACAGTAATCCATTGAGTTCCATGTACCCTTTTATCCAGCTTCCTCCAATGGAAACATCTTACAAATATGCTTTTAAAGCAATCCATCATAGTGCCAGAACACAAGAAGGCATATGGGTCAAAAACTATGAGGGATCTTGGAAGAGAGAAGGTAGCTTGAATTGGCTGAAAGAGGGAACCACAGAACACAATTCTACAAATATTGGGAACCTCTACAAAAAATGTGAGATGGCTCTAAGCTTGAGAGAGCCTTGAATGTCAGTCTGAGAAATTTTGGGAAAGTTGTCACATCACTCATTGCCAAGCAGTGAGGGGAATAAAAGCATACATGGGGAGTAGGGATTGGGAAAAGTACAAAAGATTATAGCCTTTTTGGAGGGAATTTAGCAGTATCAAATTTAAAAGTATTTAGCGTTTCACCCAGTGTTTCTAATTTTCAATATACCCAGCCTAAGGAAATATAAGTACCTGTGTAGAAAAACAATATATAAGCATTTTTGTTGCAGCATTGTTTGTAATACAGAAAATATGTAGAGAACAGAATATTGACAAATGGGAAACAGGATAAACTGTGATTGCACTCATACTAATGGCAATCTAACTAGTAACTTATTTGTCATGATGGGTCTCAATGGTGACTCGTGTTTTTGTGGCTAACACTGTTTTAAAGCACAGAGGTGCAAATGTGCC
Organism: Neophocaena asiaeorientalis asiaeorientalis; assembly: GCF_003031525.2. Classification (NCBI taxonomy): domain Eukaryota; kingdom Metazoa; phylum Chordata; class Mammalia; order Artiodactyla; family Phocoenidae; genus Neophocaena; species Neophocaena asiaeorientalis. The sequence goes on along the minus strand of NW_020175829.1, from coordinate 3,307,064 downwards.
AATAATATTATACATCCCATTCCTTGATCCAAATTGAAAGGCAACCAAGATACTGGGATTAGCTCAATTTCTCATTCTGCGTTTTTGGAATTATCTCAATTCCAGAAACACTATTAATCTCTATTAGCTCAGATTCTCAAAGATTCTGGATAAGGAATCTGCTGTAGTAACAGAAGATCTAATACTGAAGCATGTTTGCATTAGTGGAATGAACCCCCTTGTCCGTTTTGTACTGTTTTTAATGTCCTAAGGATTCAACGCTCACCAACAGTACTTTCCTGAAGATTTCATTTTGTATTTCATCTCTTTAATGATTATGTAGATTTTTCTGGAATCTACATTTATATTTTTATTGCTACCTTTCCAAACCAAGGCAACTTGGCTGGGTTTTGAAGTTCTGGTCTATAGAAGCAGAGTACTACAGGCTTCCTATTTTATTTGTCAAAATTTAACATTCTTCTTTTTTAGTTTGTAAGTTTTTGTTTCATTAGGATTGGCTTTTCTCATTCTGTGCTAACAGCATAACTCCTGTGCAAGGCCCAGAGACTGCAGGCTCTTCTAATTAGAGGCTCTTTATTAAAAATAATTATAGGTATAAAGTTGGGAGGAAGGTGCTATTGATAAAAATGCAAAAGGAGACAGAATTCTAAACCATAAAGCCATTTAGAAGCAGCTTTTTATAAACAATTAGAGACAAGGCGTTTACCAAAACATCAATCTCTCTCTTGACTGGTATGAGAACTTGCGTGAAAATTTATAATAGCCGTGTTTTTGTTTTGTTTTTTGTTACCATAAATATATTTTCTGTGCAATTCAGCTGTAACAAAGGAGTTTCCCAAGATACCTAGACCTCAGAAGTTACTGCTCTGTTTTATAGATTCTAATTGTCAATCTCTAGAAAATCTGGCTTGCTACATTGCTTGCCTCATTTGATAATTGGGCACTCAGGAGAGTAATATTCAAATTACCAACTTCTGAAGCACAAATTCTGTGATCTCTCTGTTAGCCAAGAAAACCCTAAATATTGGCCTCTTTACCCACTCTGCTTAAAGCTACAATCCCGCAACCTGCAAGAGTAGTCAGTTACATTCAAACAATGTAATGAAGGACTGTCCCATCAGGTCACCCCCTTCCTCCCGGCCCCAGATTCTGCCACAGCTCCTGACAACCTGCACTTGCTTCACAGAAGCTTGTTTCTTTTTCTTTGCCCCCATGCTTGTGGCACTCTCTGACCTGAAGTTCAATAATTTAGTAATTCTCAGGGCTAAGTTTTGGTATTGCACTATTATGCTTTTTCCTACAAAGTGGCATTTCAGCGTTCTTCAGTTCAAGGAAAAAAATATTGTAGCTAACTCTTTTTTCCTGTCTTGATTTTTCTGATCTCTTCCTGGGCCAACCAACCACCTGGATGTTGGATCCCCACTACCTGCCCTCTGAGTCACAATCTCTACCGCCTCGTCACTTCGAACACTTGTTGAGCACTTAATAGCTGCATACTGGGCAAAGTCTGTTATGTGTATTATCCCATTTAATCCCTACAACCCTGCGATAAAATGGGTATTATCATCTTCAGATGAGAAAATGTATTTTAAGTCATCTATTCTTAGCTTTTTCTGTGATTTTTCTCAAGTTCTCCACGTGTTTCAATCACTTTCAGTGTCTGTTCTACATTCTGCGGTTATAAGTTCATTCACATTCTAGGATGTCATTTTTCTTCCTCTCTGTAGCTATGGGTTATCTTTTCATTTTATCACGCTGTCTTATTTCATCATGCATCTTATTAAATTTCTTAAAAGCATAAAGCAGTTTCAGTATAAACATTTCTACTGTCTCCTGGAATATGAGAATCCTTAGATGTTAATTTATGTTTTACAACTTACATCCATTTTTCTTTTTTTTTTGCTATAAAATTTTCATTTTTGTTTGAAATTTTTTTTTTGGCTCTCTTCTTAAATGTTGGCCATTTTTTCAGGGCTTTCTTACTGTTCAAATATAATATGGTTATAATAGATTCTCATTACCTTCCTCTGTGTTTACTTGGCCACCTTCTGAATTGTCTGAGACAAAGGATTGGCTACTGATGACATATACTCTCTGTACCATATCTAGTTCCTTGGGAGACTGTCGGTGGTAGCACAGTGGAGCTGGGGTGTGGTTGCCCTCAGCCTGGGAGATTTTTCTCTGAATTTGTTGAGACTACTGTGTCTGGGGTTGATGCAGCCAGCTAAGAAGTTTGAGCTGTTCCACGGAGGGGAAATCTTCAGATTTGACATCATTCCCCTAATTTGGAATGAATCAGCCACTTCTGCAAAAAATGAGATTGGCATGATGCCCTTTGGTTCGTGGTCTTCTGGTTTTCTGGGTCAGACCATATTCATCTCCAGGCTATAGCCTGACTTTAGACCTCACGCCCTCCTTGTTAGAAAACTGTCAGAAGCAGGGGGAAGGAAGTCATCACGGGGTGACTTCATAGTGTAATGGCTTCTTCTTCAATACTGCTGCTTCCACGGAGGTGGGGAGGAAAGGCTCCAGGTGACTGTTTCCATCTTTTCCCCAGCTCTCTCACGATTTTAGCCCTGGGTCCTAATATCAGGCGGATTTTATACTAGAGGGCTCTGTAGAGTGTCTTCCAACTATAACACAGCTCTGGGCAGACTGGAGAGCTTGAGGTTGGTCCAAATTGTGTCACACTGGCTAACACTCTTTGAATTCTGTGCAAAAGTAGAGCCTCAGCATCAGTGTAGATGATATTATACTTAAGATTTTGTTCACTCCCTGTGTGTTTTGTCTACCATTTATTTAAAGAAGGAATAAACTGGAAAACTTACGGGTTCACCTAGAAAAATCCTTTGAGTATCAAGTTTTTTTAAAAATTTTATTTATTTGATTTTTAGTTGCGTTGGGTCTCTATTGCTGTGCACGGGCTTTCTCTAGTTGCAGCGAGTGAGGGCTACTCTTTGTTGCAGTGCATGGGCTTCTCATTGGGGTGGCTTCTCTTGCTGCAGAGCACGGGCTCTAGGTGCGCGGGCTTCAGTAGTTGTGGCTCGCGGGCTCAGTAGTTGTGGCTCGCGGGCTCTAGAGTGCAGGCTCAGTAGTTATGGTGCATGGGCTTAGTTGCTCCGTGGCATGTGGGATCTTCCCGGACCAGGGCTCGAACCCGTGCCCCCTGCATCGGCAGGCGGATTCTTAACCACTGCGCCACCAGTGAAGCCTGACTATCAAGTTCATAGAAGAAATTTCTTTTAAAAAATTAATCATTCCTGCCTTCTAACATCTTAAGCTCTGAGCAAACTCAGATATTTGAGCACCTATCATATGCAAGACACAAGAATACAAAAGTTTTAAAAACTCATCTTCTGCCCTGTACAATATTATAGTTAGGTGGGGAAGCAGATCAGTACACCAATGATCACAAAAGAGAAGCCCTTCAACTTACAACCTTTCAATTTTGGAAATTTAATAGTTACTGGCCAAAGCAAAAAGCCACCAAACTCTGCTCATCAACAACAGTATCACTTTGGATGCAGAAAAAGGAACAAACACACGGCCTTTTGGAAACCAGCGTGGTGGTTGAGAGAGGATGCTAGGGGAACACAGAATAGAAACATCTAAATCTAGCAAGTTCCTCTCCTGCCAACCAGAACATTCGGACAAGTCATGCAAGCTTAAGAAGAAAAAGGTTGGGAATGAGGATGCCTCTTGCAGGCCTGAATGAAGAAGGGGATTATATAAGAGCGAAGATAGCCTCAGAGATGCTACATTTATTTGATGAGCTATTCTGTTCTTTAGGCTACAAGAGCATAGAAACTCAGACGCCACTCAACATCCACTAACCACTAAGAAACCAATTCAAAAGCACCTGAGGTCAGACAGTAGGTGACACAAGGATATCCGCCTTTTTAGAGAAACAGGATTTCAACTCTGATCTCAGGTATTCCCCTGCCTCTGACTATTCACAGTGTCCTGAATACTTTCCAGAAGACCACAGGTGAAAAATCATCCAACAGCCTTCCCATCTCGGAGTCTTCAATAAAGTAGACTCAGGGGCACTGATTAAGAACAAAATCTGCAGTCACATTTGTTTATTAGAATGCTGGTAGTTGACTGTCCTGTTATCAAATAACATTTTCATGGAATGACAGTTTTCTGTAACGAGTGGTAGGTGACGCACATACCTGTATTTTGATCACATGCTCTTCTTGTTCATACAAAAATGATTTCCTAGCTTCATACTCTTTCCTAAGGAGGGGTCCTGAGGTTGCGGCTTGAAAGCGCAGAAGCATATCTTCGGTAGCAGACCACATCTTCTCACGAACGTAATCTGCTGTAACTTCCTCAATAATGTCCTGGCAAGAGACATTTCTTTGGTTACACTTCACACATCAGATGAAAGGAGCATAGAGAACAGCTTCTGGAAATTTTATCTTTCAGAAAATGATCTGCATAGCTCTTTCTGGCTTGGTGTAAAAAAGATCTGACCAGAGCCGAGGGATGAACTGGCTCAGCTTCTCTCTAGTGATACGGTTCTGGAATCCTCTGAACTTTGTGCTGAGATGGTATGAGAATGAGGTTGAATGGTCTCAGGATTTGGAGGTAGAGGTGTGTAGATGATGCTGGCAGGGACCAGGCAAGAGGCCTGATCTCCTCAGAGTGTAAAAGAGACAAGGATGATTACAGTAAGAGTATGCATCACCTCCTCCCTCTCCTGAGGGAAAGACTGCAGTGCCCATGAAGTCCTTGGGCTTTTCTTGCCCAGGCCAGACGAGGCAGATCCCTGCAATGAGTAGGGGAAAACTCAAAATAAACTTGGGAGAAAATAAAAGACTTGGAGCAGAAGAAAAGGCGGTGGGAGAGGAAAGATAAGTGCTATTGAGGGCAGACAGGGAAACCTAGATGAATGAGAAAAAAAGGAAGAAGGGGGATTGTGAGAAGTCTTCATGTGGATGATGAACTGGGTTTACTTTTATGTTCTTCGAGAGACGCAAGCAAAGACTGGACTCGCTTCTATGGCGGATGTCTCTTATCCAGTGTGACTGGACTCAATGGATGGTTAATTTAAACAATTAAAAGTGAAATCATATAAAAGATGCATAAATACTTTTAAGAAGACATATGTACATTCTTGAATAAATTCAGTAATTTCAGATTGACTAGAATTTTTTTTTTTAACAGCATAGACCCTCCACTTTTTATTAATCCTGATACTCCACTTCACAAAGTTATACCTAGGGCAACTTTGGATGCCACACGAGCAGTTCTGGCTCTGAGTTTAACCCTTCAATGCTGCTTCTTCACAGTTTGACATATCCTTTCAATGAGAGCATACGGTTTTTAAATACTGGCCATAATTTCATTTTTCAACAAAGCAGCACTAATACTTCATTTCCACAATGCCATTTTCCTATAAACTCTGGGAACTTTACACATTTGAAATTAGTTAATAAATATGTTTTTCACGATCTTCTTGTCATTCAGGATTTCTGTGGCATTGTCATCCCCAAGCCACAGTGTTTTCTCCGAGTTTTGGTAAATACTGCACCGGTGATTCTGTCCACAATACTGCTACCCTGCAGTATCTTTGATGCTGGTGACTGTGAACAGTTCTATAAGATCTCCATTTGTGAGTTCTATTTTATTCAAGACCAAACTCAATTATTAGAAGTATTTTCTCTTTAAACACACTACAATGCCTGGATCAAAGAGCAATTTTCACATCTTCTGGGTCCAACTTTTGGTCTCAAGTCCAAAGCGATCTTGGTGAACATTCCTTCAAGAGTATTTCTCCTGGGGAAGCATTATTCACTTTAATGGACCTAATGTCCATTAATGTATCTTTGTCATAGGTTGAGGTTGGGGGGAAAGAAATAAGACATTTTGAATACTTACAACTAAGGAATTACCACTAATTGAGCTTTGGTGTCAAGGAAAACCTGGAGATTGATTTCTTAGGATAATCTGTCATCCTAAAGAAGCTGAAAGAGCTTTATTCCCCTAGTGCTGTTTGGTGTTGCTCTGACATACGGAAAACATTCTAAAAGTTAGTAACCATGCAGCCACATCCAACTGTAGTTCATGAAGACTTTACTCCCTATCCGGTCTTCAAATAAATTAGTTCTTCCCATCAATTCCATGATTCAAAAGTAGAAAAGCAATCACACTTATCTTTATATAGTACACCTTCTCATCAAACACCAACCTCCTACCTCAATTTCTTTTCCCATGAGCCATGATTCCTTAAGCAAGCAGGATTCAGGTGTGACCCAGGAACTCTCTTTTGAATCGATGTTGTAGTAGTAATCATATTTCTCCTGCAGGTTGAGTTTGAGCCACAAACCTTCAGTAGACACTAAAGAAAAAGGTTTGTTAAATTCCAGAGAGGGACATGGAAACTTTCAACATTAATGTAGTTTCTTCAATAAGTAAATTAATTGAATGAATATGCTTTTCACCAAACATTCAGACAGTGTGTTAAAATCATTAGCAAGGGCTCATTAAAATGGAATGAATTCTATGTATTCAATGGCAGCTCCCTGCTAAGCCAAAGAAAAAGGAGGAGAGAGTAATGTCTAATGCTGGCTCCGCATACCAAATTTTTCATGAGGATGAAAAGAGTTGCAAATGGCCAACAAGAAGGAAAAGCAAACAAGGATGGATACCCTAGGTAGATGTGGATAGCAACACAAGGAGACAGGGGAGACCGATGAGGAATAGTCTTTATTTAGAAAGGCTTCCAGCAACTTCTTTGAAAAGGAGTGACCTACAAGGGCCGTGACCCATTATTTAAGGAGAACCCATTATTATTATTTTTTAAAATTAATTAACTAATTAATTTTTGGCTGTGCTGGGTCTTCGTTGCCGCATGCAGGCTTTCTCTAGTTGCGGTGACCGGGGGCTACTCTTTGTTGTGGTGCAGGGGCTTCTTATTGCAGTGGCTTCTGTTGTTGTGGAACACAGGCTCCAGACGCATGGGCTTCAGTAGTTGTGGCTTGCGGGCTCAGTAGTTGTGGCTTCTGAGCTCTAGAGTACAGGCTCAGTAGTTGTGGTGCACGGGCTTAGTTGTTCTGCAGCATGTGGGATCTTCCCGGACCAGGGATGTAACCCGTGTCCCCTGCACTGGCAGGCGGATTCTTAACCACTGCACCACCAGGGAAGTCCTGAGAACCCTTTATTTAATGATCTGCATTAAACCAAAGCAGAAGTGACTCATCTTTGCAGACAACTTTATTCAAAGCACAAAATGGCATACACAACCTCTGAGGTCACTAAGCAGGGAAAAGGAAAATTCCTGGTCCCTCTGACTCATCTTGCTCTACACAACCACACAAAAGCAGAAAAAAAATGTTGAAAGAACTTAATTTTGCAGGGGGGGGCGTGGGGTGGATACTAGAAAAAAACAAAACAAAACTATGGCAGTCATGGCTTAAATTGGCCAAGAAGAATATCTCCTCATGAATGTATGTGCTATACTTCCTATTTAGCAGTCTATTTATTTTGTTGAATGGTTATGATTCTTGTCCCAGATCAGAGAGCTAAAAACAACAATAAAACAGAAACTTCTGACCAAGCTAAGCCAACTGCTACCAAGTACGCATTAGAGCAATTGCCTTTATAGGTAAATTAAAATTTGACTGCATTTCCTCAAAGAATATTTAAATGGATTCAAATATCTAAGCAGAGATAACTTTAAGGCGTGTTGATTTAATGTGTGTTGATTCTTTATTTGGTTTTGTGTGTTGATTTTTTTTTTTTTTTTTTTTTTTTTTTCGGGTTGGGGGGCCTCTCTCTTTTGGGGCCTCT
>NW_020175829.1:3190725-3299067 GCF_003031525.2 Neophocaena asiaeorientalis asiaeorientalis | reverse complement strand
GGTATGCGGGCCTCTCACTGTTGTGGCCTCTTCCGTTGCGGAGCACAGGCTCTGGAGGCGCAGGCTCAGTGGCCATGGCTCACTGGCCCAGCCGCTCCATGGCATGTGGGATCTTCCCGGACCGGGGCACAAACCCGTGTCCCCTGCATCGGCAGGCGGACTCTCAACCACTGCGCCACCAGGGAAGCCCAGGTGCGTTGATTCTTTACTTGGCTTTTAATGCCCCTCAACTGTTCTGTCAATGCCCAGGAACAGAGATATACCTGTCTTCAAATGGGCAGTCAGGCAGTTGTTATCTGTTTAGAAATGCTGGTCTACTAGAAAATATATTGTATAGTCAAATTAAGATGATCACAAGTAATCATTATATTTTCAAACACCAACAGTTGTCAGATTCACAAGTGCTTTCAGAATAATGAAAACCCTTTTTAAGGCAACTCTCTCAGTGGGAAGGAAAGAAAGCAAATAAAGATGGTGAAAATGGGTATGTTTTATTTTCATAAGAACTGAGAAGTAAAAAGTTCTTAGTTGGTTAAAAGCCAACCGCATTGGGACTTCCCTGGTGGCACAGTGGTTAAGAATCCGCCTGCCAATGCAGGGGACACAGGTTTGAGCCCTGGTCCAGAAAGATCCCACATGCCGCGGAGCAACTAAGCTATGAGCCACAACTACTGAGCCCCCGTGCCACAACTACTGAAGCCCGCATGCCTAGAGCCTGTGCTCTGCAACAAGAGAAGCCACCGCAATGAGAAGCCCACACACCACTGCAATGAAGAGTAGCCCCTGCTCACCGCAACTAGAGAAAGCCTGTATTCAGTAACGAAGACCCAACGCAGCCAAAAATAAAAATAATAAATAAATAAAAGACAACCACATTGGCACTGTAAGGGTTATTTGAGTTGGGATGTCAGTGGATAATAGAAAAAGAGAATTTTATCATTTTCACATCAAGTATGAGTTTAGAGTCAGATCAAAGGCTGAGGAGGGCATCTCCAGAACAGGAGAAATACAGTTGGTTTGTTACTTAGGGAAAAGACTAATTACGGGCCTTTGAGGAAACATACAAGAGAAAGATACCCGTGAGTTAAGAGGTGGTGAGCATTCTATAAGGAAGCATACTTTCTAGATGCCTTCCAGACAAAATCATACCTGTATAAGACCTAAACTGAACAATAAGGCTGAGTGATCTACCAAAGAGTGAACACTTGTTTGGGAAAAAATAGACATCCTAGAATCAGAGGTGAAAGAGTAAGAATAAATCATCCTGTTCACTACCCCAAACAATGTTCACAGCTCTTTTGGGAATGTAAGTTAGTCTTTAATTGGCTAGAAAGTTTTTCCTCTTCCTTCTAGAACAGGGGTTGGCAATCTTTTTCTATAAAGGGCCAGAGAGTAAATATTTTCAGTCTTGTGTGCTACAGGTCTCTCATACAACTACTTGACTCTGCCACTGTAGCATGAAAGCAGCCAGAGACAATATGTAAATTAATGAGTGTGGCTGAATCACAATAAAACTTTATTTATAACAACAGGTGGCAGCCCAAGAATCCACTAAAAAACTATTAGAATAAATGAGTCCAGGAAGGTTGCAGGATACAAAATCAATACACACAAATCAATTTTATGAAAATATGCCCACACAAAAGTTTGTATACAAATGTTTACAGAAGTATTATTCAGGATAGCCAAAACTGGAGAAAAAAAATCTAAATTCTATCAACTGATGAATGGATAAACAAAATGTGGCATACTCATACAATGGAATATTATCAGCCATAAAAAGAAATGAAGAACTGATACGTGCTACAACATGGTTGAACTTTGAAAACATTATACTACGTGAAAGAAGCCAAACACAGTATGACTTAATTTATATGAAATGTCCAGAAGAGGCAAAATCAGAGAGACAGAGAGTAGATTAGCGATTGCCTGGGGCTGAAAGTTGGGGGTGGGGAGCAATGGGTAATAGGTAAGGGGCTTTGTTTATTATAAGGAAAAATATCCTTTATTAAAAGGCAAATTAACTAGTGGTGGTGTTTTTAGTGTTAAGTAAAAACTTCTGAATTTCACACCTTAAAAGAGTGAATTTAATGGTATGTGATATATCTCAATAAAAAAATCAATTATATTTCTATATGTGAGCAATAAACAACCACAAAGTGAAATTAAGAAAACAACATTTACAATGGCATTAAAAATAATAAAATATGTAGGAATAAATGCAACTAAAGAAATGCAAGCCCTATACATTGAAAACTACAAAACATTGTTGAAAGAATTAAAAACCTAATTAAAAGTAAAGACATACCATGTACATGGATCAGAAGACTTAATATTGTTAAGACGGCAATATGCTTCAAATTGATCTACAGCTTCAACACAATCTCTAACAAAGTCCCAACTCTCTTTTTGTTTCCAGAAAAAAATGAATCTAAGGTATCTCCTATGTTTCTAAATTGGCTACCTCGGGACATTTTTTCTTCACTGACCAGGACATGGCACTTGGGAAGAGGAGTAGGCAAGTTTAGGGAAAAGAAGAAAAAACTAAGTTTGGGCCAGGATGATTTTTTTTTTTTTTTTTTTTAAACATCTTTATTGGGGTATAATTGCTTTACAATGGTGTGTTAGTTTCTGCTTTATAACAAAGTGAATCAGCTATACATATACATATGTTCCCATATGTCTTCCCTCTTGCGTCTCCCTCCCTCCCACTCTCCCCATCCCACCCTTCCAGGCTGTCACAAAGCACCGAGCTAATATCCCTGTGCCTTGCGGCTGCTTCCCCCCAGCTATCTACCTTACTACGTTTGTTAGTGTGTATATGTCCATGACTCTCTCTCGCCCTGTCAAAACTCACCTTTCCCCCTCACCATATCCTTAAGTCCGTTCTCCAGTAGGTCTGCGTCTTTATTCCTATCTTACCCCTAGGTTCTTCATGACATTTTTTTCCCTTAAATTCCATATATATGTGTTAGCATACGGTATTTGTCTTTTTCTTTCTGACTTACTTCACTCTGTATGACAGACTCTAGGTCTATCCATCTCATTACAAATAGCTCAATTTCATTTCTTTTTAAGGCTGAGTAATATTCCATTGTGTATATGTGCCACATCTTCTTTATCCATTCATCCGATGATGGGCGCTTAGGTTGTTTCCATGTCCTGGCTATTGTAAATAGAGCTGCAATGAACATTTTGGTACATGACTCTTTTTGAATTTTGGTTTTCTCAGGGTATATGCCAAGTAGTGGGATTGCTGGGTCATATGGTAATTCTATTTGTAGTTTTTTAAGGAACCTCCATACTGTTCTCCACAGTGGCTGAACCAATTCACATTCCCACCAGCAGTGCAAGAGTGTCCCCTTTTCTCCACACCCTCTCCAGCATTTACTGTTTCTAGATTTTTTGATGATGGCCATTCTGACTGGTGTGAGATGATATCTCATTGTAGTTTTGATTTGCATTTCTCTAATGATTAATGATGTTGAGCATTCTTTCATGTGTTTGTTGGCATTCTGTATATCTTCTTTGGAGAAATGTCTATTTAGGTCTTCTGCCCATTTTTGGATGGGGTTGTTTGTTTTTTTTGTTATTGAGCTGCATGAGCTGCTTGTAAATTTTGGAGATTAATCCTTTGTCAGTTGCTTCATTTGCAAATGTTTTCTCCCATTCTGAGGGTTGTCTTTTGGTCTTGGTTATGGTTTCCTTTGCTGTGCAAAAGCTTTGAAGTTTCATTAGGTCCCATTTGTTTATTTTTGTTTTTATTTCCATTACTCTAGGAGGTGGGTCAGAAAGGATCTTGCTGTGATTTATGTCATAGAGTGTTCTTCCTATGTTTTCTTCTAAGAGTTTGATAGTTTCTGGGCCAGGATGATTTTGAGATTATGATGGGTCATCTCTAGGAACTCACCCCTGCATAAATACAGTTGTACAATTCTTTCTCGTGAAGGATGAGGTAGGGGCACTACAGTAACTCCTGATGAAGAGTTGTGAAGGGAACAGAGAGAGGCTCAAGGGTGATCAGGTGCCAAGTAGGAGAGGATGGCCAGTAGCCCCGTTTCCATTTCATTAACAGAAAATTTGTGGAATTGGAGGGTAGAATTCCCAAGTGAGAAATACATCAGACTAATTTACAAGGAAGTACATAGGGTACTTTTGGACAGACTTCCAGTGAACTAAAAAAAAAAATATATTTTTTTTCTTTAAGTTCCACTTCTAAGGCCATATATTGTCACAGCAGTTTCCTAAAGATGAAAAGTACTATGTACATGACCCATGATGTGGTACAAGTAAACACCAGCCTAAGAGTCAGGAGACACCTTGATCCTTGACACTAGGACATAGCAAGTGCTCAACAAAAATCTACTAAAGAGATGATGGATTATCTCTGCCAAAAATTAATCTCCTTGGATTTGTCATTTTCTCCCTCTGTCCAAAATGTCATCAAGGTGATTTTCTAAATCTGAAAAATGAGTCTTAAACTCATGATCTAAAACACAGTTTCCACAGCTAATATTTCATGATCTGCCATTGGATTGTACAGGCCTAAGTATATGCCAAGGCTCTTGGAGACCCATTTGCTGCTTATTTTGTACTTTCAAAATTACTTTTTACTTCCACTTAATATTGTATAATAATGTGTCATTTGTTTCAAAAAGGATGGAGAGAAATATTAGTGTAAAAATCAGTTTGTACCACTAGAGGGATGGCTCAACAGCAAGATCTATAGGAAGCAAAGTCTTCTTTTTTTTGAGACGCGATTCCAGTATTTATTTCCAAGATCCATACACTTGGATATGACTCTTTCATTATGACAGACACTATCAGAACTCCATTTTAGAAGCATGGGGACTCTGGGGCAAAAGGACAAGGATTAAGGTTTGAGAGAAAGACGATAACTCTTTTAAAGGAAAGCAGGAGATGTCTTTGAGGAGGCTACCCTATATCTGCCCTACTTTCTGTAAGTCTCCTTTAATACTGTATTTTCTCAAGTATATGGCACCCACACACAGCCATCAAGTTAATCACAGCTTTTTAAGAGACAAAAAAGGAAAAGCAACACCTAAAAAATTTCCTTTGCCAGAGATGATAAACATTTCAGAAACGTTCATTTGAAAGCGATTATCTGTCTTAAAATTAAGGTAACACAATACCACAGAAACCATCCTATTCAAAATGCCGATTTAGTTTGTGCTAAACGATGAAGAAGCTTACCACTTTTAGATTTTTGCTCTTTTGCCTTCGCAAGGGTGTCATAGTACCTGTCAGCACATTCGGGCATTACATCGTTTGTATTACCGACGGCAGACTTCAAAACAGACAAAATATCACTTTGCTTCTCCTTCTCCAAAAACTCATTAACATCAACGACCAGTGTAACCCCTGGGTAATGAAAAATAAATGTTTCTGTTAATCGTTATCTTCTACTCACCCCAGAGGCATGCAAAGATATAATTCAACCTTTTAGGAATGCATTGGTATTAAACCTGTTTACCCTTTGAGAGTATGCACTACATACGCCCCAGAGAGTCACCAACTGCTCAGGTTGTTAAGAGGAATACAATCCCATAGGAGCACTGTTTATCAAAAATCGCAGTATTTCCTGGTTACTCTTGTGTGATATCAAGGTACTAGGTTCTGCTCATCGTGGTGATCTGTGAAATGGGGCGGCGGGGGGGACACATATTGACAGTAGCTATGCAGCCCTTAGGCAGGTCATTAATCTGTATTTGAGAACTAGCTTTATGAAGACATGTATTTATTTTAGAACAAGTAAAATGCTATCTAAGCCACAGAAATCCTGAAATTCTCTGGTATAGTGCAAGTTTAAGATTGTCCTCAGCAACCTGAACGAATGTTCTAGAAAGGCAACAGGCACAGCTGGTGGATATGTGCAGTGAAGTCCAGAAACTTAACTGTGGAACCAATTTAGACCTAGAAAGCATGTTATCCCATTTCACATTTCTGCCTCTCCCCACAAATAAAACCTCACTGGACTCTTGGTTGCCTCAAGAAAGTTAACACGGTGAATCCTTTATCATCTATTTTAGTTCCAGGTAAGGATATTCTGGCCCAACCAATGGACCTACTGTCTTCACAACCTATAAATGCACTGAGTTAGCAAGGCAGAACAAAAAAAATGGAAGAAACCAGGTTAAGCACTTTCTAGATGAAAAAACATCTTGATGAAAAGAAAGGAGAGAGATGGATTTTTTTTTCTTTCTTTCTTTTTAAACACACATGTCAAACTCTGCCATACAAATGCTAAATGGTATACTGCTGTCATCAAATTATGTTCACACGTGCATAGAACTGTGAAGGCTGACATGGTAAGAAAAACAGAGTGACTTTCGACAGCCATGAGTCCACGTCATGCAAATCTCAAGGAGCACGTGAAGAGTAAAGACCTCCCACAGCCAACTCCAGTTGTTGCTGAACAAAACCTACACCAGTAGGTTCTTTCACTTATAAAGTTAATGGGAACGGGTAAGCTGCCCCCCTTTCCTCTTCTCCAGGAAGGCTTTGCAGAACAAGAAGGCAGTACTGGTGTTGGAGATGTCTGTGGTCTGAGAGATGTGGAAAGAACAAGGAAATGACAAAGGATCCTCACGTGAATTACATCCGACAGCTTCATCGAACCCAGTGAAATGCTGTTTTCCTTAAAAGACGGATATTACGCAGGCAAACATTTCTTGCAAATGTATGTATTGATGTGCAAGCAGTGGGTCCATGGGTTAATCTTCCAGATAACTGAAGCTGACTCCTTTAGGTGCCAACCTTCATCTTAACAGAATCACGCGCCACGAAAATCTAAAGCCCCGGTAAAAACCCTAAGAGGACAGTTTCTATCCTGCTCATCATTGTACCCACAGTCCCTGGTACGTATCAGGCGTTTGACATTTGCCGAGAGCTGCCAGAAGAGTCCTTCATGTCATTAAAGTTATACTGTGCTGTAATACGGTGAGTGGTAACTTCAAGGACTTATGGAGGTGTTGGGACTGCTTTGTTCCTGCACTAAATGGCCTCAAATTCCTCTTCTTTTTAGTTTTCCTCTAACGTCACTGTCAGTTATCACCTCTTGCTCCTGTCTGAGTGCCTGCACGGGGCAGCCCAAACACCTAACTTCCTGGTAGGTCATGGCTTCTGAGCTGGGAAGAGATACAACCAAGAGATTAGCCTTATGCCGAAGATAAGAATAAACAGGCTCAAAGTAGCTGTCCAGGTGGTCCCCACTGAGTTGGGGAAAATCAGTTGTAGTACACAGGCTTTGAGACAGCTATTTGCTTGCTTTTTTCTTCATCTATGGGTTGTGATTAAGTTCCAGATAGTTGAGAATGACAGATAAATGATATCCGGAAAGTCAGGTATGTTTCTGCTATGGAACAAATGAAGAAAACCTCCCCCAAATCTCCTAAGAGATCCAAAAATGTGTTTGCTTTACGTGGGTTCTTAGGAGGAGAAAGTTAAAAATCTTTTTATGTATAAAAGCACAGATCTACATATGGCACATAAAGAGGTAGACGATATATCTGTGGTATTAAAATGTCATGGTAAAGAGCACCATGGGAAAAAAAAAAAGGCTACAAAGATTCCTTAGGGTGCAGTAATGGAAAAGGGCTGAAAAACATTGCTCTAAGGAGTCAAAAAATGGAGAAAACCCTACTTTAAGAAAGCAGGATGCTCCAGTGAAAATGGACATTGGGCCAAAACGAAGGAGTGTTGAGTTACTATGCCCTTTTAAATCTTGCCTGTGGTAAAATACATGGGTCAGCACATTTTCTTTTATCAAATTATCTGGGAGTGGGTTTGATAATTGCACCATGTGATCAGAATCTGTTTTTAAGTCTTCATACAAAGGATGAAGAATGCTTTTACAAGTAAGATTAAATTCCTTGTTGATAAAACTGGAAAATTCTCAACTCAGTATAAGAATATAGATGGTTTTATCTTCAGAACATCTATTTGTTGTTATATATCATAGAAGACACTGTATCAACTCTTTCAAGGGATAGGACAGAAGTAGAAGAAAGGATTTTAAATATGCAAGTGTGGAGTAAAGAATCACACATTTGAGAAAATTTCTTATATTCATAGTAAATAGAAACGTTGAGTCTCAAGAGGATCAATTTAACATTTGCAGGCCAAATATAAGCAGAACACAGAATAAAAAGGAATAAAATAACTTCGAAACTGGTTTGATCTTTAAGAGAAAAATCATAACCCTTTTTGGGCTATTTGAGTGCCTGTATCTAATTTCTTAAAAGTGTTCCTTCAAACTAAGGCTGCCTTCAGTCTTATATATAAATTTAAATCTCTTGTGTACACAACTCAATTTTATTTTTTTTCTTAAGGATTAGAGTGCTAGATGGGACTTGCCTGGTGGCACAGTGGTTAAGAATCCGCCTGCCAGTGCAGGGGACACGGTTCGATCCCTGGTATGGGAAGAGCCCACATGCCGTGGAATCAACCTGGAATTTAAAAAAAAAAAAAAAAAAAAGCAAGAAGCTCAAATGACGATTAAAAAAAAGGATTAGAGTGCTAGAATGGAAAGACTTCAAAGATCCTAAGGGTATAAAAATTCAGGTTGGAGAAAGACACATATTTTTCCAGGCTAAGGAAATAAAAACCAGATGTTCCTTACAGATGCCTGTGACATTTAAAAGCACATTTCTGGAGCAAGACTATGACTTGATACAACAGGATAGATTCTAATTATGTCATGAATGGAGAGGTTAATGAACTGCACCTTTAGGATCTTAATTTATGTAGGTTATTTATATATGTAGAGTGTTAGCATATCAATCTTTTTTAAAAAATAAATCTATTTATTTACTTATGTATTTTTGGCTGTGTTGGGTATTCGTTGCTGCACGGGCAACTCTTCATTGCGGTGGCTTCTCTTGTTGCAGAGCACAGGCTCTAGGCACATGGGCTTCAGTAGTTGTGGTGCACGGGCTTAGTTGTTCAGCGGCATGTGGGATCTTCCTGGACCAGGGCTCGAACCCGTGTCCCCTGCATTGGCAGGCAGATTCTTTTTTTTTTTTTTTTGCGGTACACAGGCCTCTCACCATTGTGGCCTCTCCTGTTGCAGAGCACAGGCTCCAGACGCGCAGGCCCAGCGGCCATGGCTCACAGGCCCAGCTGCTCCGCGGCATGTGGGATCTTCCCGGACCAGGGCACGAACACGTGTCCCCTGCATTGGCAGGCGGACTCTCAACCACTGCGCCACCAGGGAAGCCCTGGCAGGCAGATTCTTAACCACTACACCACCAGGGAAGTCCCTAGCATATCAATCTTGAAGCTATTTTAGATTGCCATGTGAATTTTCTTATTATTCTTCTGTGAAAATAGATGCTTAAAAAAAAGACAACTATCATTTGAGCTAATGTGGGTTCTGCCAATTGCTGAGTATGTCTACTCCATTTATGCATTTTGGACCTGGGGAAATAATCCTACGGTGGGTTTGAGGCCCCACTAGACCCACTATGAGACGGACCTTAGCAACACCTCAGTGATCATCTGACCTCCATAAGCCCCTCCCCTGACTGGTGGACCACAGTGAAATTTTAGGTCTCCTGGAATTAGTGTCAGTTCAGAGTCAGTGTCTAGTAATCTCTGAAACGTGTGATTATGTCCTTTCCTCCCAGCACGGTCACCACAGTAGAGTATAACATGTTGATAATGTAGCAGGGTCCTTTCCCAAGGGGACCCAGCCCAACCTTCATTCAGGGGGTTCTGGGGCTGTAAATGGCTCGAGTCTGGGAACTAACGGAGGGACCATGACTTTCTGTTGTTTTACTTACATTCACCTGACCTAGAACTCTTCTTCCACTTGTGCAAATCAAGTAAGAGTTTAGTAGACTCTCTGTCTATTTCACTTCTAGGAACACCACGATCAATTAGCAAATTCTATAGGTCTCTGTGAGTCACATTATTCTAATTACTGCTTCGACTTGGCTGTCCGTTATAATAACCACACCCACTTGTCTTTGGCAATTAAGTGCTGTCCCCTGGCCTCTGCCAGCCTGACCTACAGATTTTGGACTTGCCAGCCTCTCCACAATGAGACTATTTCTTAAAGTAAATCTCCCTCTTTCTTTCTATATATATATGTGTGTGTATAGACAGGTAGATAGTACACATACTATATACTTTCCAGAGAAACAGAATATATATACATAAGTCTGTTTTTTCTAGAGAAAAAAAATATATGTTGCTCTGTTTTTGGAAAACCCTGACTACTGCAATGGAAGGCATTTAATAAGCAGAAACAGCCTAGTTTTCTAAGGATCAAGATAAAAAAGGACTTGATTACACTACAAATTTAAGAGTTGAGAAATTATTTTTTGCTTTCTGGATTTTGTTCAGCAACAATCTCAGATTTTGCTGGAGATAGTACCTAACCGCTAAAAACAGTACAACCGACCAATCTTATTTTTGTATAAATATGCATTCAAGAATTAAAATTGGTAAGAGAGTCCATATCTTTTCAGAAATTAAAGATGGTCTACTTAAAAAAAAAAATTAGGAATTAAAATAAAAATCGAGGGGCATAACCAGACGCAAGCAAGGCCAGTTTGGCCAGCAGAAGGAGGTGAGGGCTTACAGTGTTTTGCTTTGTCCATGTCCTTGTTGGCCTCATTGACCGCATGCTGTATCTCATCCAGCCAAAGAACTTTAGAAGCACTTTGAGGGTCCTGAGAATACGGGCACAGAATAAAAGAAAGAACAGTGAATGATGATGAAACAGAATTAATAACGGAGCCATTTTATTAAAATCTCCACAAACTGAGTAACTACCCAGCACAGCCACAAACTGTACAAGCTACTGATGAAACAGACTCCCAATTGGACCAGTTCAACCTTCTCCACGGCCACCCCTTTAGTCCAGTCCCCCATCATCTCTCACTGGACAGCTGCTTCAATCTCCTACTTGCTTTCATTGTTTCCAAGTTTGCCTTTCACCACAGTGGTCCCCTATAGAGCACCAGATGACCTCTCCAAAAGGGACGGATCATCACGCCATCCCTCTATTTAAACTCCTTTAGAAGGTTTTCCCAGCAGTTTGAAGGAAACAACACTCCCTTCCCATTAACTGTGGGGATCTGATAATCTGGCCCTGCCGACCCCTCCAGCTTTACCTCACTCTTCTCTACTCACTGTTTCAGATTTTCACACCAGCCTCCTTCAGATCACATCATTCTACCCCAGCTGCATGGCTGTTGGTTTTTTCTTACCATTCAGGCCTTAATTCAAATGGCACCTCTTCCAAAAAAGCCTTCTCTGGCTACTTTAGTCAATCAAATACTCTCTCTCCCAATCACTCAGTAACTGTGGTTTCCAATGTGGCCCAGGGTGCCATGGAAATACTTTCAATTTGTGGGAAACAATGATACTTGAATTTTATCAGACACAGGGCCAAATATAAGAACAAAAATATCCAAACAGAAACATGGTGATGGGCTTCAAGGAGCTAACAGTTTAGCAGGAGAGAAAGATGCATCAAAAAATTATAATTATTGGATAAACAACAAGGTCCTACTGTATAGCACAAGGAACTCTGTTCAATATCCTGTAATAAACCATAATGGAAAAGAACATATGATTATAATACAATGTGATCAGAGCAATATTACCTGTAGATACACAATCTAGAAATAGCCAAGAAGAGATTAATTTATATTAGGAGTGTTGAGTTGCAGGCAGAGAAAAGACCAAGTAGTTAAGGATAGCTTCAGAAAGGAAGTGGTAGCAGCAATAAAAAGGTATTGAGTTATCTTTACTAGTTTTGACTTTTGGGTTGATTCTGATGATCTTACTCCATATGTGGTGCTGATAGAATGTAATTAAATAGGATTTTCAGACAGCACTGCGTTTCATATAAACTTGTCTAAGATTACAAGTAAATTTTGTTAGCAGTAGAAATTAAATATTTTCAGAGATGAGACATTTCATTTTAAAAAGTGGGAGCATTAGCCTATTTGTAGGAGTAAGTGTCATGTACTAGAGACTGAAGCAAGACTGAATGAACAGAAGGTAGGTCATTGGAACCATGGAGAACCAGCTCCATCACTTAGGACTCAAGAAGGATGGGGGGCAGGAAGGAGAAATAACATTCACCAGCTTCTTTGGCAGGCTTCAACCCTATTTCCCGCAGAGGCTAACAGGAGATGATATATGTGGAGAGGGCTCTGAAAATGAGACAAAATATCTGCTATTTCATCCTGTAACCTCCAGACCAATGAAGACCATTGAGGAAGGCTTGGTTCCTGCTTCCACAATCACCTTTAGCTAGATCTGCCACATGGGAACCACCAGCTAATACGAGTTTCCATTTTGGGGGAGAATGGATGCGGAAGGTTCAAACAAGAAGTAAGATGGGAAGTTGAAAACTAGAAGAGGAATGAAGAGACGGGAATAGAAAGTATTTTTTTCTCTGCTTCTAAGCCAAAGAGAACCCAACCACACCCCAAGGTATAGCCTAAAAACTAAGCTCCACACAAGTTCATTTCTGTTTTTCTCAGGTTTTTTTTGAAGGGTATTTACCAAATTCCTTCATAAGTTATCAGTGTAGAAGATGTACCGTACAAACTTTTACCCAGATGCGAAGGAAGTTACAATCCCACTTCAAAGCCGAAAGTATCAGTTTTGTAAGCTAAACCCAAGAGAGACTTTGCAAATCAAAAGAATTTAAGTCAACAGTTTAAATCATGACCCACAGACGTAAAGGTTGCTAGAATTAAATGGAAAACCAAGAGTAAAAACTGAAGCCTACCAGTGTAAGGTCTCCCTTTCAACCGCTCACTAGAAGACTGGAAATAGGATATTTACAGGATGGCCGTGACTCTATCTCCAGCTAAACATCCAGGTTCAACATATGGGTTACAGACTGCTTAAGTCAACAGAAAGTAGGCCATCTGAAAATCAAGTAATAAATTCCTGAATTTAAATGATTCCTAGAAAATTTTAAATAAAAAAGTAACTTCTCTTCAATATTTTGTGGGTTTTGGTTATTATTTCTGCAATGAAATAGCATTCTATCTCAGTTTGTGCTACCATATATTATTTGGTTGAAGTATTAAACACTGACTTTTGATTGTAAAATTCTTGGTGTGATAACATTCAACCAAGATGGGAAAAGTTTACACAGATCCATTTTCTCCCACCTTATTCCTTAACCTTAAGGCTTGTGAAATTTGCATTTTCTGATTCTTACTTCATTTTTATAGTTAACAGGCTATTGGGTTGTCTGGCTTAGCATTTAAGTTTTGCTAATTATAGGAAAATGTGTTATAATGCAGCTTTTTTTTTTACTACATATTAAATTATATCCTGCAGAACATAACTACACATAAAAGCTTATATGTTAAACAACTATGTGAATGTGTTTAACATTACTAAGTTGAACACTCCATAAGTGTTAAGATGGTAAATTTTATGTTATGTACATTTTACCACAGTTAAGAAAAAAAGCTTACTGTAAACCTGCTCACCGATACCCATGGGATAAAGGGAGTCCTCTGTGTTTTAATGTTATATTATGATTTTAGTTTAATCAAACAGTATTTTTGGGCGGGGTTCCCTAGTTATCTGACCCTACAGAGTTATTGAATGGCTTAGAATATGTTTAGCTGTGGCAAAACAAAACACAATGAAACCAAGTTTTGGCCAAGCACTGATGACAAATTCAGACTAATGTGACACTGAAGGAGAATTTTCAAAGTAATCAAGAGCTTAAAACAATTCTCACTTCTTAAAAAAAAGTTTGCTTTCCATGATTCATTTAGCCTACAATTATGTAATGAGTTTAAGAATTAAGACTTAAAATAGCTGGAAGGATAAAGGAAAGGATAATTTCTGACAGCTCAATCACTAAGTAGAAATGACACTCTAGAACTTCATTTTTAAACTGGGTAAAAATGAGATATGGGACAGATTCAAATCTAACTGCTGCTCAGCATCTGTTTCCAGCTTACTTCTGTCAAGGACTGTTCTTTTTTTTTTTTAAGGACTGTTCTTAAGGGTATTCATTCAGTGCACATAAATTCACTGGGTGGGAATGACAGCTTCTCTCCTGTGAGGGATAGGGAGGAGTTCAGTGACTTTCTCCGGGGATAACGTAACGTGCTCAGAGGCTCAGGCTGAGTCATGCACACTGAAACATGAGTGCTGTCACACCCTTTCCCTGCAGAGGACCCTGGCAGGCTTCCTGTCTGCAGAGCACAAGAGAACACGCTTCTACAGAGAGAACCAGGTTTCCAACTGGTGCCAACACATGGAACCGAAGTGAAACCATACTCCCTAATTTTAAACATTTGAGAAACGGGGCTCAGATGATCAGGATGAAAGCTGTCATCTTTGTAGCTGTTGGAACACTGCTTCTGTCACCTGCTTCCTGTCAAAGTGGTAAGCTCTTTTCTTATGGGGTAGAGTGGGAATGCTGGTTTGTGTCCCAAGAGTCCACTGAATCTAATCCCTTTTACATTTCACACAAATTGCACCCGCAAATCTTAGTTATTAAAACGTGGAATTATGGACGTGAAGAGATGTAGTCTGTTCACTATTCCAAACTTGTCGAAGACTAAGTGTTCTCCGTTGATATTTAAAATTTTGTGGCATAGTCAAGATGTCAGATCTCTACAATTAAGTCAAGAATCAGTTTTCTTTAAAAGTTTTTGATTTTCTAAGAATTTCCTCTGATTTGGCAAAGATAACTTTTTTTTAAGAGATTTAAAAAATCCTATGTTTATACCTTCTGGAAACAAGAATACTCCCTGATAGACGGAGTGGTCTGCTTTCAGTAATCAGTTATGCTAATGAATTTGTGTTTCCCAAAGGAAATATGTGTTTCCTATTTCACTCAATACAATGTTAGCCTGTAACCTCCTGCTTGCTCTAAAAGTAATCAATTTGGGATAGGGATATCCACAACCCCCTTACTGTTGGGGTCCTACCCCAGCCAACGTTTTAGGAACAGGAAAGCTAAAGGGAAGAAGTGACAATGGCGGGGGGGGGGGGGTAAAAATTTTAAAAACCACGGATTCTATAAAGGAATGCTGCTTACGCTGACAGTTGGAATCACTGAGGTGGCTGAAGGACGGCGCTGAGAGAACCAGTAGAGAGCAGTAGCTCGTTTGAGATTTACAGATGAGTGAGTGCTCTGTGGGTGGATGAACCAAAATGAAGCAGAAGAGCAAAAGAAAAGAGGTTTGGGGAGGTGGTTCCTTCAAGGTGCTGGTGGGGTTTGGTGGATGTGAAAAGGGGGGAATTTAAAAGGTGACAAAGTAATGGGATAGCGGGGGAGTGGGGGAGATAAATTAGGAGTTTGGGATTAACATATACACACTCCTCTATATAATATAGGTAAACAACAAGGACCTACTGTATAGCATGGGGAACTATACTCAGTATCTTATAACAACCTATAATGGAAAAGAATCTGAAAGAGAATATATATAAAAAATATATTTTATGTATATAAAACAATCACTTTGCTGTACACTTGAAACTAACACAACACTGTAAATTAACTATACTTCAGTTTAAAAAATTATTTTTAAGAAAAGGTGACAAAGTGAAAGGCAGTGAATTTGCTTTCGTCAGTAGGGGTTGGGGAGAAATGTGAAGGAAGACCCTGTTATTTAGTGGCTGACGTCTGTTCCCTTTGGGGATCAGTCCCTCTCCAAGGCCTTTTCTCAGGTTGAAAAACATTTCAGAAACATCATGCCAAATAAACCTGTATAAAAAACTCAAACAAATTACAAAATATTTATGTAATTTAACAAGTACTATTTCTTAAGGAAAACTAGGCCCTAAAGAATAAAAGAGCCAGAATTCTCAAGGAAATGGAATCAAGGCTTGTTCACAGAGTCACTGTTTAGCATGTTTTCAGGCATGATGTCTTGCTCAATCACTGGAATTTTCTGAAAAGTGACAAACACTATGGTTTCAACAGCTCTCTTCTCAGATCTTGAAGGGACATAACTCGTATAGCATGTTTTTCAGCCCACATATTTCAGCTTTGTGCCTGTCTGGAAAGGCACTTGTCTTTGGGTGATGTCAGATGCAAGAATTTTCCAAAATGCCAAAGTAAGCAGCAGGATTTTTTTTGTTTGTTTTTTTTGCGGTACGTGGGCCTCTTGTGACCTCTCCCGTTGCGGAGCACAGGCTCCAGACGCGCAGGCTCAGCGGCCATGGCTCACGGGCCCAGCCACTCCGCGGCATGTGGGATCTTCCCGGACCGGGGCACGAACCCGTGTCCCCTGCATCGGCAGGCGGACTCTCAATCACTGCGCCACCAGGGAAGCCCTAAGCAGCAGGATTTGAGTGGCTGTGCTCAGGTGTCACACAACATGCCTTCTAAGTCCACATCTACACACTGGCACAGAAGAATGCCACTTCCCCGAGTTCTCTTTCCTTTTCAATAATCTTTCTTCCCTTAAGGACACCTGAACACCTCCTCATCCT
Organism: Neophocaena asiaeorientalis asiaeorientalis; assembly: GCF_003031525.2. Lineage (NCBI taxonomy): Eukaryota > Metazoa > Chordata > Mammalia > Artiodactyla > Phocoenidae > Neophocaena > Neophocaena asiaeorientalis. Next base: position 3,282,600 of record NW_020175829.1, on the reverse strand, counting down.
TGCTTGTTCAGCAACACTCTCCCTCTGCGTTACACCCCGGATTCAGTTTGTGCAATCTCCAGGTTCTGAGGGAGGCTTCAATTTCACCCGGGGGTGAACTGGTAGAGATTAAATCAGGAAGAGAAACTGGCTTTGAATGACAGCCAGGTTACTAAATACTAACCTCAAGGATTCAACGTGTAGGAAAAGAGGTAACTGGCAGAGCAATGGCATTTTAAATCGATATAAGTATTAGGTTTATATTCAGCATAAAAGCTCATCTTAAGGTAACATTAGAAATGTGAGAGAATCTACTTTCTCTACATGTCAAGGATTAACTTACAGAAAATTACACAGTGAAAAGCAGGTTTGAGTGTTAAGGTTTACTTTGTCTTTGAAATTGCTCTTTCATGAATTACTATTATTAGTATCAACATGCCACTAACAGTCAAATATTTATAGTATGTAATTTGTTTCTATCCTCTTTTTCTTTTTTCTCATTTCCAACTTCTGGAATCAGTTGATCAATTTCCTCTTCTGATTTTTCTTCCTTTGTCTCCTTTCCCCTTAAAATCTGGCATTTCCGCTCAAGTCTGCCGTTGGGTTCTTTCTTTTCACATCTCTCCCTAGGGCATTCAAGCACTAAAGCAAAGTATGGTCTCCACGCAGACTAAAAAACCCATAACTCTCATTTGGGCTCCTGAGATTTTGGACTCCACGTTTAAGTCTTCTAACCTGTCATGGGACATTTTACATTCTAATATTGCACCAGCAATTCACACTCAGGAATACTCAAAACTAAGATCTTAGCTTCTCCCTGTGTGGCACCCTCAGTCCCCCTGCCCTGTCCTATGCTCCATCCGCCTCTCCTCCAAGACATCCAGAGTACAAACCTCCCAGTCACTTTTGCTTCCTGCTTCTCCTGTACCGCTTCCAGAGCCAGTCAGAGGCAAGTCCCCCTGAGCCTCTGTTACAGAGTCTCACGCGTTCATCTTTACCTCTCCAGTGCCATTGCTCTAGCTCTGTAACCCACCAACTTGAGTTTGAGATGACTACAGTAGCCTCCAAATCAGACCCCCTTGCCTCTAATTTCTTACCTTTTTAGCCTGTTCTCTACGCTGTCATCAAAGTCACCTTAAACACAAATCAAATCATGATTATATTCGTTTCCTACTGCTGCTGTAACAAATTACCACTACCTTAGTGGCTCAAAACACAGATTTTTTGTATTTCTGAAGGTCACAGGTCCTAAAATCGAGGTGTCAGCAAGGCGGCTCCAGGGGAGAATCTGTTTTCTTGCTCTGGTCAGCCCCTAGAAGCACGTGCATTCTTTGGCTCGTGGCCCCTTCTTCGACCTTCAAAGCCGGCAGCATAGCATTTTCCAGTATCTCCAACTTTGGCCCTTTTCCTCCTCCTCTTATAAGGAGTCTTATGATTACATTTGGCCCACTGACCGATCCAGGATACTCATTCCATCTCAAGACCCTGAAGCACATCTGCAAAAGGCCCTTTTGCCATAGAAGGTAACATAGTTACAGGTTCTAGGCATTAGCAGATGGAAACTTTGGGGAGCCATCATGCTGCCTACCTCAACGGCCATTCCTCTGTTCATCATTTTGTCTGTGTACGACTCCAGCATCTGTGAATGGGCACATGATTTCTTAGTACAGTTTACGGGCCCTTCCGAGATTTGGCTGTAACCTACTCTTTCAACTTCATCTGTCAGATGTACCTTATTTGCATAAGAATGTGTTTTTGTGCATCTTCTCCATTAGTCTGAGAGTTGAAGACAGGGATGGCGTTGATTTAAAACTGGGTATATCACTGGCATATAAATATGCAATAAACATTTGTTGAATCAACTCATCTGATATTTCCAGACCCCATGTCAGCCTACTCAATGCCTTTGCCCATTCATCACTTACCAGAATCTTATTCTTCTATTAAATTCCACCTCTTTATGAACCTTGCTCATCTTTGCTCATGTTCATCTTCTCCTTGACATTTTGCTCAAACATCTAAATCTATTAACTCTCGCCTGAAGAGTTTATAATCTATACAGTCTATACAGTTTATAATCAATATGACGTTAGCCTACAATGGTCTGATGTGCTATTTTTGTTTCCTCTTATGGTATCAATATTACAAACTCCTTACATACAAGGAGTTGTCATCTAGTTTGGGTTCCTGCACGGGTTAGCATGCTGCTGGGGCAAATGATAATACATTAAATGCATTCCTGTTGATTACCTCATCTATAGTGATTTTTAAAAATAAAAATGACCCCAAATTCTACCATTACAGAAATTATGTAGCATAAGACATCTAGTTTTATTGTCTCCTGAACCATAGATATGACTCAGCAACAAATCACATGTTAATACTTCTTCTCAATTACAGGCATGGAATGTGACGCAGACAACTTGGCAAAGCCAACCTTACCTATTAAGACCTTCCGTGGCGCTCCCCTGAATTCTTTTGAAGAGTTCCCCCTTTCTGCCATAGAAGGCTGGACAGGAACCACCACAACTGTAAAAATGAAGTGCCCTGAAGAAAGTGCTTCAAGTCTCCATGTGAATAATGCTACCAGGAGGTACCTGAGCAGCTCTTTAAGTACCAGACTGATACCTGCCATCTACATCCTGGTGTTTGTAGTCGGTGTGCCAGCCAACGTGGTGACCCTGTGGATGCTCTTCTTCAGGACCAGATCCATCCGTATGAACGTCTTCTACGCCAACCTGGCCATTGCAGACTTTCTTCTCTGCGTTACACTGCCCTTTAGAATAGCATACCATCTCAACGGGAACAACTGGGTATTTGGAGAGGTCATGTGCCGGGCCACCACAGTCATCTTCTATGGCAACATGTACTGTTCCATTCTGCTCCTCGCCTGCATCAGTATCAACCGCTACCTGGCCATTGTCCATCCGTTCACTTACCGGGGGCTGCCCAAGCGCACCTATGCCTTGCTAACGTGTGGATTGGTGTGGACAACGGTCTTCTTATATATGCTGCCATTTTTCATTCTGAAGCAGGAGTACTATCTTGTCCAGCAGGACATCACCACCTGCCATGATGTCCACAACACATGCGAGTCCTCGTCTCCCTTCCAACTCTACTACTTCATCTCCTTGGCATTCTTTGGATTCTTAATTCCATTTTTGGTCATTATCTACTGCTACACAGCCATCATTTGGACGCTTAATGCAAAAGATCGTAGGTGGCTGTGGTATGTTAAGGCGAGTCTCCTCATTCTTGTGGTTTTTACCATTTGCTTTGCTCCAAGCAACATCTTACTCATTATTCACCACGCAAACTACTACTACAACAACGCCGATGGCTTATACTTCATCTATCTCATAGCTTTGTGCCTTGGTAGCTTGAATAGTTGCCTAGATCCATTCCTTTATTTTCTCATGTCAAAAATCACGAATCACTCCACGGCTTACCTTACAATGGTGAAATCATCTTAGAGAACAAGGAAAGCTATGTGTGAAGACATACACTCTTGGGATAACATATGTATACTGCAAGGACCTCTATTCTCTAGCTCCATTTGTGAGCCCCTAGGAAATGGTGTTTCAAAATAAAACATTACATAAACAGTGACCTAAAAAAGAACCTATCAGTATTTTAAGAATGAAAATTCAGGAGAAAAGATATCTCCACCTGCCTGACTGGTACTTCAAGTTCTTTAAACCTCCATCTTCCCTACTTCTAAGAGGTTTCTATTCTAGATGATCTGGAGGAGGTGGATGGAACGGGGGGCAAGGGTGCAGCATGGGGGGAGCTAAGATCTCAGTTTTAGTGTCTGGGGTCATTTGTAATTCTTCTGCCTCCTTCAGCTCTCATGCTGGTGGCTGCCTCATCATGATTCTATGTGTGTAATGTCTCTCAGTAGGGTCCGTTATCCTAGCCCCACCTTTGCTTTCTAACCATTCATCACTGCTAGCCTACCCTCCACTTCTCAGTCCACTGCCAGATTACTCTTCCTCAAATACCAGTTTGAATACATCACTCAAAACCCCCAGTTCAGAGACCTCCATTGACCATTCACTGCTTTGGAATTATAAATCTTTAGCTTCGCATTCAGGCTAACACTGATTTTATTTCCCAAAAAACCTGGCATGTGATATAGGCACCTGCCGAGCTTCTTGCTTTGCTGTGATCCAGACTTCTCATTTTGCCCCTGCCACTAACCGGAAAGCTATTTCTCATATGTTTGCCTTAATTCTTTCCATCTCTCAAAGTCCTCAAAGGACAATTCTTCCCTGACTCTCTAGCCAGAGTTCATTTTTCTCACCTGAACCTTCAAAGCATTTTTTTGTATTTTTCTTATGGCATTTATATAGGGCTCATTTATATACAAATATTAATTCCATAAGCACTTATTAAGCACCATGTGCAGTAGAGAAGGGGCTTGTCCTCTTCCTTAAGTTTCCTGTAGCAATGCCAGGCCCACGTCTTCCCAGGGTCTGTGGAGCCAGGCTCCATACTTTGCACATCATGTGGCTGAATGAATGAAAGAGTAAAATCCCAAAGCATCTAAACAGCATGAAAGCCAATTAAATTCATACTGAGAAAGCAAGTTATTCCATATAACATGGCACATTATTGTTGGTTGGCTATATTTAAAAAAAAAAAAAAAAGAAAGAAAGCTAAGGATATATTCATGAGGTCATTTATAAATTTAAAATAATGACTCCATTATTTTTGTCCTTATACCTAGTTTTTAATGGGGAAATGATATTTTGTTATAAATGCCCAGTACATTCCTGTAGGGAAATGACTATATTTCCTTTAGTTTAGAGATTAGACAGAAGGTGGAATATCAGTGGTTAAGGGCATGAAGGATTGTGAGATGAATTTTCAAGCCTGTAGGAATGTGCATTGACCATATACTTTGTAGTGCCCACCAAAACAATAAAAAAACATTTTAAATGCCTATTTTTGAGTGTGCAGAGTTTCCTATTTCATTGGACTCAGATTAAAAAAATGCAAAAATGCACATGAAGGCCATTTATAGTATCTGTGTGGTTAGGTGAAGAGTAAAAATAAACACTAAAGCAAAGCAAGAAAAACTAATCAAGTAAGTTTCAAGATGCCCAAAACTTCAATGGAAGAAACCGACTTTCTGCAAACAAAGTCATAAACTGTAAGACAGTTTTACCTACAGAAAAAATACAACACTATTCACTTGTTAAAAGCACACTTAATTTTTATGCAGTAATTACACATGCAGGAAAAGAGAGCTTTGGGGGTGTATAAGTCATGTACCTTCCAAAATTCTAAAGCAAAGCCTTCAATTTAAAAATAGCTCACATGTAGAGAATGGACTTGAGAACATGGGGATGGGGAAGGGTAAGCTGGGACGCAGTGAGAGAGTGGCATGGACATATATACACTACCAAATGTAAAATAGATAGCTAGTGGGAAGCAGCTGCATAGCACAGGGAGATCAGCTTGCTGCTTTGTGACCACCTAGAGGGGTGGGATAGGGAGGGAGGGTGGGAGGGAGATGCAAGAGGGAGGAGATATGCGGATATATGTATATGTATGGCTGATTCGCTTTGTTATACAGCAGAAACTAACACAGCACTGTAAAGCAATTATACTCCAAAAAAGATGTTAAAAAAATAAAAAAATAAAAATAGCTGACAATTCACTGCCTCTAGTGAATACACCCAGAAAGTGTGTTCTCTGTTAAGTGTATGCCAACATGCCCACTACTCAGCCTTTGCCCTCAAGAGATGGAAGGAATTTGGTGCCTACACAAGGTCATACTTGAAATACTGTTAACGAGGACCAAGAATTCTCACCAACTTATACCACTGTCCTCAATCTTTGATAAAACTGAGCATTCTATTAAGATGTTATCCATCGTGACTTTTAATGGCTGTATACTTTGGCACAAGCTTTACTTTATATTGACAATACCAATAATGTAATTTTCTTCTATTATTTTCCAAGGCTAGACCTTTGGAAAGCAAAGCACAGAAACAGCCCCATAAAAACAACTGAAAATTTCCAGGTATCACAGCAGCAGAGGTTAAAAAGCAAATAGAGACCCCACCAAATAACAGAATCAGATTTTTTTCCAGGGAAAGAGAATGGGCTGAGAAAACAAAGTTTCAAAATTATTGGGCAGAGAAAGAGAAGTGTGTTGAATAGCGGCAACTTAACCAAACCAGACTCATTGCTTACTGCAATGTTTTTAATCCCTCAATTATTGTCAATGTAGTTCATGCTCCTAACTTTATAGGCCACAAGTGGTTTAATGCCTGAGCTCTAACTCAGATCCCTACGCTCATATTCCCTGTTCTAATTACACTATTAAAAATCTTCTTTCACACTTAGGAAGGATGCCCAACAGAGAAGAGGCACAGCATGGACACCAGCAAGGCTTCTTGCTGAGTGCCCTGGAGAGGTGCTGTGGAATTCCGTCTTGACCTAGAGCCCTTAGACTGGGATGCTCAGGAGGGGACCTCCACTGCTTGCCTATAAAAGGTTTGTGGAGTTAGTTTCACCTTAACGACAAACACCCATGTGGCTGTTGGCAGAGAGAAACCCAGGTCTGTCTCTATCCTGCACCCAGAAGATCCCAACTAGTGAACAGAGTAAAGTAAACCTGTGTCGAGTAAAGACCTTGTGACAAAGACATCACTCACCACCCACTGACCTGTGTGACAGCCAGAAGTGCCCACGAAAATACTAGCTACATTATTTCAGCACTTTTTTGGGGTGACATGCTCCATGTCAAATGCTCTACACTTATACATACACACACTATAATCAATGTAATTATATGTTAATATGTAAAAATATAAATATATATCACTCATTTATTATATTATGTAATCATTTAAGCCTCACCGTAATCCTATAAGGTAGGTACTATTATTCTCATTTTACACATGCGAAAACTGAAGCACAGAGACTTTTGGTGACTTGACTAAAATCTCTACCTAATTTGTGGCAAAGCCAAGGTTTGAATGGTGCCTGTCTCCAAAGCTAATACCTTTAGCTTTCGATGCTGTGGCACGCGCTACAGCCACAGCTACATCAGTGCAAACAGCAGGGGGCGGTCCAGTCCTCCTTGCTGACAGGGTCCACTCTCCTCCCCAGGGGTTTGGGGACATGAGGTCAGGTTTGAGTCTCATTCTCCCAGTCACTGGCCTGGCATTCAAGCCACAAGTGGTTATGTCCCAGGTAGCATCAGGTGATAGGTCTTCTTCTCCACTCAGTTCTTCCAATAGTGGCTGGTATCTGGGGGATGTCTCACAACAACAGTACAAGCTCTGCCGCCAGATAAAGCCCTCTGCTCTTCAGTGGGACCTGGCCAGTTCAGTTTCCTCCTGTGCCTAGAACAAACCAAGCTGGTACCCATCTAGCCCTGCCATTACCTGCCTGCATTATCCTGCTTCCCACTCACCAAACCAACTCTTCCTTACCCTTCAGGAGCAGCTCCTGTTCTATCTCCACACCAACCTACCTTAGGGCTCCAGTTCACAGAAATCCCAACCATCTCTGAATCACTCTGGGCATTCCTCGTCTTGACATTTGGTCACATACCCATCTCTACTGCTATATAACTATTCTATATGAGAATGCCCACTGTCTTAGTAACTTTCTAAGCATCTTGAGGATAAGGACAGAACATTCAAACGGTATCATGTGTTCCTCGGATCCCCCTTTCCCCTACCAGATGCCATATACTGCACCATGAATACAGTGTGTGCTCAGTAAATATCCAATAACTTGGACTGTGAACAAGAACTCACCCACAGTGCATTTTTAGTGAAAGAGTAGAAGCAGTCAGCAGCTCTGGAGCTAGTTTCCCCCTCATGTTTGACACCAGAAAAATAACAGCCCTATTAACTTGTAATCTGATCCATACATAGATAAGCAAATTATGAGCTTTAGGAAAAATGGGTAAAAAAAATCCTCCCTCTTGCCCCTCTGTCCCCAACCTGGTCTGTAAATTTAAAAGAAACACACCTACTAAGACTTACCATGAATTTCTGTGTTTTAGCCTGGTATAAAACATCCTGGTAGTGCTGGGCAGAGTCTGGGTCCACATCTTTAATCCTAGCAGTGGGTAGCAGCAGACTATCTAAGGTTTTCAAAGGATCCCTTTCATCAATGGCTTCATTGATGTACCCTACAGCTACAACTCCTAGAAAATAAAGGAAAAAAGTTTCCTTTTAAGTCATAGTACATTATAAGTTTTCTCCAATCACCTATAGCAAAGATTGAGTTAGAAACGGGGGCTGAAGAAACCACACATACACACACACACACACACACACAAACTGCAAGAGCTAATAAACAAGTACAGCTAAGGCTTACATAGTAGGTCAATGTACAGAAGTGAATTGTATCTTTCTATAGTTGCAATGTGCAATCTGAAAATGAAGTTAAGGAAAAATTCTGTAATAGACTCCAATTACAAATATATTACAATTACAAAAAGAATAAACACTTAGGAATAAATTTAATAAAACAAGGATGAGACACAGACACTGAAAATTATGAAACACCATTGGAAAAAAAGACCTAAATAAAGGGAAAAATCGGCCCATGTTCATGGATCAAAAGACTTAATATTAATAAGATGGCAGTACTCCTCAAACTGATGTACAGAGTCAGTGTAACCCCTATCAAAATTCCAGCTGCCTTTTTTTTTTTAAACAGAAATTGACCAGCTGATTCTAAAATTCACATGGAAATGCAAGGGATCAAGAAATAACCAATGCAATGTTGGAAAAAAAAAAGAGTTGGAGGACTCTTCCCAATTTCAAATTTACTACAAAGCTACAGTTAATATTGCATGGTACTGACATAAAGACAGACTTAAAGATTAATGGAATAGAATTTAGAGTTCAGAAATAAACCTTTACACGTATAGTCAATTGATTTTTAACCAAGGGTGCCAAGACAATGCAACAGGTAAATAACAGTCTTTATAACAAATGGCACAGACAACTGAATGTCCACTGCATAAGAATAAAGTTGGACTCCCTACGTCACATCATACACAAAAAGTAACTCAATATGGATCATAAACCTACACAAAAAAACTTTAAAATATAACTTTTTAATCTTTTAGAAGAAATTTAAGAGTAAACCTTTGTGGTCGGCAATACTTTTTACCTGTGACCACCAAAAACATAAATAAAAAAAAGAAACGAATACATGGGATGTTGTAAAAATTAAACCTTTAAGAGGTACAAACGATTATGTATAAAATAAGCTATAAGGATATACTGTACAACATAGGCAATACAGCCAATCTCATAAAGTAACTACAAACAGAATATAACCTTAAAAAATTGTGAACCACTGCATTAAACATCTGTAACTTATACAATATCGTAAATTAACTACACTTCAAAAAAAAATTAAACCTTTTGGGCTTCTCTGGTGGTGCAGTGGTTAAGAATCTGCCTGCCAGTGCAGGGGACATGGGTTCGAGCCCTGGTCCGGGAAGATCCCACATGCCACAAAGCAACTAAGCCCGTGCACCACAACTACTGAGCCTGTGCTCTAGAGCCTGTGAGCTACAACTACTGAGCCCCCACGACACAACTACTGAAGCCTGTGCGCCTAGAGCCCATGCTCCGCAACAAGAGAAGCCACAGCCATAAGCCCGGGCACCACAACAAAGAGTAGCCCCCAGCTCGCTGCAACTAGAGAAAAGCCCACATGCAGCAACAAAGACCCAATGCAGCCAAAACTAAATAAAATAAATAAATAAATAAAAATTAAACCTTTTATGTTTCCAAGGACACCCTCAAAGAAAGTGAAGACAATCTATAGAATGGGAGGAAATACTTCCAAGTCCGATATCTGATTAAAAAAACCCCTTAAATACCTGATATACAAGCATAATAACTATATAAGGAACTCTTAACAACAGAAAGAGAAAAAAAATTTAAAACAGGTAAAGGACTTGATCAGGTATTTCTTTAAAGAAGATATACAAATGGCTAATAAGCACATGAAAAGATGTTCAGTATCACTAGTTATTAGGAAAATGCAAATCCAAATCACAACGTAATACCACTTCATAACCACTAGGATGGCTATATTAAAAAAGGCAATAACAAGTGTTGTGAATATGGGGTGAAATTGGAACTCTCATACGTTGCTGGTGGGAATGGAAAATGGTAGTCACCTTGGGAAACAGGCAGTTCTTTAACATATTAAACATACAACTGCCATGTGATCCAGCAGTTCCACTCCTAGGAATATACTCAAGAGAAGTGAAACCATATAGTTACACAAAAGCTTATACTTGAATCTTTATAGAAGCAATATTTATAATAGCTAAAAAGTAGAAACTACCCAAATATCCATCAACTGATGACTGGATAAACAAAATGTATATCCCTAGAATGGAATATTACTTGACCTAGAAAGGAATATGAAGTATAATGATACATGATACAACATGGATGAACCTTGAAAACATTATGCTAAGAGAAAAAAGCCAGACACAAAAGGCGCCATATAACATGACTCTATTTATATGAAATATCCAGAATCGGAAAATCCATAGAAAAAAAGTAGATGAGTGGTTGCCAGGGGTGGGGGGAGGGGGAAAAGGGAGTGACTGCTAACGGGTATAAAGTTTCTTTTCGGGGTGATGAAGATATTCTGAATTTAGATACTAGTGATGGTTCCACAATCTTTTAAATACATAAAAAACTACCATAAAAACACAATAAAAGTGTGAATTTTATGGTATATGAATTATATCTCAATAAAGCTGTTATAAAAAGGGGAGCTAATCTGACATACAAGTAGCAGCAGAGATGCTCATTTCTAGTGTAACCCTCACTTACATAATAATGCCAAAGTACTGGATGATGGAACCATAGAATAGCAGAGCTGGAAGAATTTAATGTAGAGATGTACAGAAGAGAAAACGGAAGTGCAAAGAGATTTGGATATACACTATTAGTTGGTTTACTCTACTTCACCACTCTGTAAAGAATGCCAAAGAGACAGTTCAAAACCAAACAATTCCCTAGAGTGTTAGCAGAGTGACTTTCAAGGTCAGTATAGTCCAGTGCTGTCCAGCGGAATGTTCTGTGATGATGAAAATGTTCTGGGCCATCCAATATGGTAACCAGTAGCCACATGCACCTAATGAGCATTTAAAATGTGGCTAGTATGAGCCACTATGGAGAACAGCATGGAGGTTCCTTAAAAAACTACAAATAGAACTACCATATGACCCAGCAATCCCACTACTGGGCATATACCCTGAGAAAACCTTAATTCAAAAAGAGTCATGTACCACCATGTTCACTGCAGCTCTATTTACAATAGCCAGGACATGGAAGCAACCTAAGTGTCCATCGACAGATGAATGGATAAAAAAGATGTGGCACATATACACAATGGAATATTACTCAGCCATAAAAAGAAATGAAATTGAGTTATTTGTAGCAAGATGGATGGACCTAGAGTCTGTCACACAGAGTGAAGGAAGTCAGAAAGAGAAAAACAAATACTGTATGCTAACACATACATATGGAATCTAAAAAAAAAAAAAAAAAGGTTCTGAAGAACCTAGGGGTAGGACAGGAATAAAAACGCAGACAGAGAATGGACTTGAGGACACAGGGAAGGGGAAGGGTAAGCTGGGACAAAGTGAGAGAGTGGCATGGACATATATACACTACCAAATATAGATAGCTAGTGGGAAGGAGCCGCATAGCACAGGGAGATCAGCTCGGTGCTTTGTGACCACCTAGAGGGGTGGGATAGGGAGGGTGGGAGGGAGACGCAAGAGGGAGGAGATATGGGGATATATGTATATGTATAGCTGATTCACTTTGTTATAAAGCAGAAACTAACACACCATTGTAAAGGAATTATACTCCAATAAAGATGTTAAAAAAATGTGGCTAGTATGACTGAAGAACTTCATTTTACATTTTATTTAATTTTAATTAGTTAAAATAGCCACATGTGGCTGTCAAGTGTAGGTCGGCTCCATAGAAATGAACAAAGTCATGCATGTTTGGGGATATTTTTAAGGTTCAAGTGTGGATAATTAATGTCACAAATTCTCTAATGCGGGCTGCTAAAATTACATCTGGAACCCTAATTCATGGATGTACCAAAGGATGAATAAGCATATCCACCAGTTTAACCTTCTACTATCTCTACTACATACAGGATCTTAGGACATAGACTGTAAGGTCCAGGAATGAAAAGCACAGAAGCCAAGCCATGCAGTTGGAAAAGTTTTTGAAAGTCTAGTACAAGGGATCTATTTGGAGGTCACTTCTCAATACTACCTTATTCTTAAAAATAAACTATCATCCAGTCATAAAATACTATAGTGTATGTATGTATGGGTGCATTATTCATGGATATAGGTATACATGTGTACACATACACACACACATACATTCACATACTAACAGGGGGCTTCCACTTCCCAAGTGAGTGCTCATGGACAAGAATTAATAAAGAAACTAAACATTAATGAGAAGTAAGCTTAGAAAATAAACATACTTAAAGCCAAACATTCTCTCATTTTGTCAGTTATTTTTCTTCAAAAACAATCAGAAGCCACTCTACAAATGTGATATGCTATGAAACAGAATACATACTTCTAATTTTTAAGAGGTATCTTCATTTTGACATTCAAATTAAAGTAAAATATTTAGCTAAGTATCTCCTGAATGAATGACCCCATAAAGACCATTGCTAAGAATGAAAAAATCTGTAGGAGAAAAGGGACAATCTAAAATGTCTAGAAATTATTTCAGACTATAATACTCCAATATGGTGGAAGAAACAGCTAAAATACTTCTCTAACATGCAAGTTAGGTTATCTCAAAACATTGGAAGAACTTGAGAAAGTCTAAGTACTACCCACATACAAGGTATTATCATTTCACCCCGTAATATTTATACACTGGAGAACATGGAATACTTATATCATTCTCTGGAAGTGACAGTTGACCCCTTATGTCAGTTGACCTCCTTGGGTTAACTGTTCTAAATACTTTTAAACATCCCATCCAAAAATGATCTTTACAGAACTACATCTAACAAAGAGAATGTGTGTTCCTAGCAGCTGATCACCTGGGAATGAGTACATTCCAGCTGACTTGATTGAAATCACCTGCTTAAGTTTTTGGTGTGTTTCTAAGAATACAAGCTGCTGATGTCATAGTAAATGACTTCATAGGAGCTGAAAAACCTTCCCATAAGTCCCCTGGGTCCATCTGCATCACTTCCTCTGTTTAAAAATAAAGAGAAAATCCCATTTGAGCACAGATTGCTGAGCCTCAGTTCATGGCCCACTGATTTAAATCATCCTGTGATACTATAACATTCTAGTCCAAGGAGAGAGTGGGCATTCCCTTAGAGGTGTTGCATTTGAGACAGCAGATGAGGTAACTCACAAAGAATGGTACCTACCAAATTTAAAAAGCAAAACTTCACAGGAAGAAAACTTCCTTGTCTAAGTTACCTGGTTAAAATAATACTCCTCTAAGGCTCGACTGGGAAAAGTAAACTTTCCATTAAGAAATCAGCAGAGCATCCAAATCTCAGGAAATGCATTTAGCAGCTTCTCCATTCAATTCACCTTCCACGTTTATCATTTCCCATTAGCTACACACCTCATCCACACCACAATTCAGACATAGGATTGGATTCTGGAGCGTGTGGCAGGGGTGGGATGGGGAGAGTAACGGCCTTTCAAGATGCCCATGAAAAGTTCTCAGCTCTTTCAGATGATTTAATTTCTATATTGTGCAATTGGGGCCTACTCGCAATGGTATATTTATTTTAATTTAGCTGTTAAAGCAATTACCTAAACAGATGATATCAAACTCAATAATTCAAGAACTTTCAACAAAAATACCCCGTTTTGACAAAACAACAAACCAAAACAGAGAGAAGTTAAATCTTTTATATTAAGTCCCCCAAATTCTAGAAAGGAAATATTAGCCTCTAAAATTACTATTCTGGTTATGGCATATATGCTTCACGCCGAGACAGCTAAAAGAAATGTGATAATGGCCGTGTGAAATGTCCCATGGAGAACAACTTAGTACAGTTACCTAGGTAAATGTCATACAAATCCAAAGAGATTTTCGCTTAAAAATATCCACCTACAAAAGACCACTTTCTTTCAAAGTTATACACATGATACTGTTTTTCTTTTCCTGGTAAAAGCAAAGGCTCTATCTGATAATCTGGGACAAAAAATGGCAGGTCCTTCCTCGTAGCCCTTTGTCAATGTCAAGAATGAGAGTAAAACTACACTTGTTCAGTACTGAGAATTAACGCACCTTCACCTGTATAAGCAGGACATACATAAGTCACCAAAGCAAACCTGGATTGCGCATGTTGTCCCAAAGAATAAGGGAAAAGTTAGAAAACAAAGATGGAACATGATTTTGTGTTTTGCCAACCGTTGAGTGGCATTAGCCAAAGCACCCAAACCATCGCTGGAGTCTGAGAGTGTGGTGCTGGGGAGGATCAAGGAGGAGGCAGGATGGCAGGAAGCTGGGGACCTGAGCTTTGTAAGCGGACACACACACCAGGCTCGTCCCCCACGCTGCCCCCCACTGATGATGTTGAACATCTGCTTACATTAGTGCTTCCCTCGTAACTAGCACCTGCCAAGAACTACCAGCTCCCAAGCCAACATGCCAGAAAAGAGCCAAGTGGGTGATGTGTCAGCCATCTGAGGCAGGGATCCCCAAATGCCTCACTGAAAGAAAACGCAGAGAGGCAGCAGAAACTCGTGTGGTCACAAAGCAGCAATTATTCTCATTGCCTAAGTTACAGAGCTCCCCATTCGTCACTCTGTTTTTATAAGTAAGAGGCAGGACAGGGAAGCAAGCTGACATTCACGAAAGCATGTCTCAGCGCACATCTTCTTGGACTGTCCACTTTCATGCTCAGTGCTCCTAAGTTCTAGAAACACAGCAAATCACCATGATTTGAGATCATAAAACAACAGTTAGACTGTGTTGCAATTTCTTCTTAGGGCAGGAACATGTGTCATATTTCAGAAAAACGTCCACGTACATGAAAGGTCAAAATAAAGTTGAGTGTTTGCTTAAAAAGCTGAGTTATTTACAGCAGTCATCTTTCAAGTACCAATAAATAGAAAGATATTAGGACTTGTATTTATGCACTTTTATCCTATCGTTTTATGGCTTATGTTTGCTTTGTAATGTTTATAATATGTTGGGACAGTAGTACAAAAGTAACATTTACATATAAATACATACAGACTTGTTAGGGGAGAGTGTTCTCATAGGGCTCTAGGGCAGCCCTGATGTAGAGGACCGTTTTGTCCAGCTACCTTATTCTCCCACTATAACTAGAGAAGGATACTGTTCCATACTTACGGTCATTTTCTTCTTGAATTTCAATATTAACCATATCAATACAATTCTGAATTTCATTCCAGCTTAAGCTGTCTTGCCCTTGGGATAAGGCCTCCAGTTTAATGGAGAGTAGTGCATTTGCGTAACTGTAGAAGAGAAAACAAGCATGATGCTAATCAGAGACGTTCATTCTTTGTTCATGTTATGCATCTTAAATTGGACATGCATCTTAAGTTTGACACATGTGGCTCAATGTGATGTTATGAGGTTAGACCAATAGGATAAAGGCAAGTAAAATTGTCTTGTGCAGCTTTGTCAACATACACCAAGCTCACTTAGACTAAGGGTGTTTTTTTTCGCTTAAAAATACTTTTAGGTAACAATGCTTTTTAATGCAAGTTCCTCAAATTCCAATCTTGCACTTAACTCAAGCAAAAAAACTCAAAGTTCTTAACTCTGTGAAATTACTTGCTTTTTTTAGTAACTATTTTTCCTTCCCTTTGTATGTCTTAGTTCTGCTTAGTCTCCAGATGAGTATTATGGGATAAAATTCGGAATTACCACGGTTCCTAATCTTTCCATCAAGGGTCCCTTTTTTTTTTTTCTCGTTCATTCCCCAAATCCAAGCCTTGAGAGGCCTTTTTTTTTTTTTTCTGTAACCCTAACACAGCTGGGTTACCTTGTGGCCTAATACTTCCAGTGACAAATCAAATAAAAAGCAAATGCTGTTCCAGAAACCCTGCTGAATAACACACATCTTCACTGCCTGTTTTCTTGAAGAGGTGGTACCTCAGTTGACCCAGAACATCCTAGTTTCCTCTTCACCTGCCCGTTCCCCAGGCTTCAGCAGCCCCTCACCACCTCTCTCCTGGGTCCACTCACCGCCATTACATTATCTCCCCTCATTCTGATCCCTGACCCTCCTCACTCTGTGCAGCCCTCTGGAAAATAGTTTGGCCAACACTCTGATTATTTTTCCTGTCTTGAGAAATTTTAGGAAAAAAAGATGATCCACCTTGACATATTACTAAGAAACTTTCATTTTTCAATCATCAATTTCCCCATTTAAAAACTATAGAACCGGACTTCCCTGGTGGCACAGTGGTTAAGAATCCGCCTTCCAGTGCAGGGGACGCGGGTTCGAGCCCTGGTCCGGGAAGATCCCACATGCCACAGAGCAACTAAGCCCGTGCGCCACAACTACTGAGCCTGCGCTCTAGAGCCTGTGAGCCACAACTACTGAGCCCACGTGCCACAACTACTGAAGCTCGTGTGCCTAGAGCCTGTGCTCCACAACAAAAGAAGCCACCGCAATGAGAAGCCTGCATACCGCAACGAAGAGTAGCCCCCTCTCGCCGCAACTAGAGAAAGCCCGCATGCAGCAACGAAGACCCAACGCAGCCAAAAATAAAATAAATTAAAAACAAAACAAAACAAAACGAAAAAATCCACTACAGAACCAATGTTACAACCATAAGCTAACATGAGTGAGCTATTCCAGCCCGAAGTATAGAAACTCAATAGTTTAATTTGCTTGTGCATCTTTACACCAGGGAAATAAAGAGCAATCCTCTATGTACATATTGATTCACTCTGCAGTATGACTTCTGAATAGAACCTACGGATTTGCTAACAGTAGAGGTTCCAAGAAGTAAGATCACATTGAGTCTATAATTGTTTTCTCATTGCGACAGATTTTCTCAAAGTTATGCCTGCTTCAAGATGACACTGAGGTGTCTTCTACTGAGTGTAGCTTGGGAGAGAAAAACATCATTCAGAATGGGAAGTGGGGGAGATGATTCATTCTCTGTGCCTGAACAAGGCATCACCAAACACAGGCTTGAAATTGTTTCAGTGTCCTGTGTGAGATTTTCATTTTATCAAGAGTTATAAACCTAAGAAAATACTCTTCTATACTTACTAGTAGCAATATATACTAAATAATGCTGACCACAATGACAATATGGATAAATGGCAACTTGCACTCGTTAGCATCCCTTATAGATGGGGACCATTCGATAAGAAAGTGCAAAATCCTTACAGGCATTTCATGTCTAACATTTAATGATGACCCAGTGGGAATAAAATGAAAAAGCTTAAGGATGAACACAGAAAAAAAAAAACAAAACCCACAATCACTCATCATTTCTTCAGAAATGAACAAATACTAGCCAAAGGGAAAAATTTTATGAATAACACAACATAGTTCCATAGGCAGATGCAGAGTAGGTGTTTTTGTTGTGTGTGTTTGTTTTTGTGCTTTACAGATGAACAGAAAGGGGCCCGGCTAGGAAGAGTCAAACTTAGATATTTTGGGCTCCAAGGTTATGTTCCCTTAACCACATCATGCTGGTTCTCAGAAAAGATGACATTAGCTGGGGTGGGAGAAACATGCAAATAGTTCACGGAAGCACCCTCTATGGCAGGAAGGGCTTGGAAGCTCCAGTTACTGTGCCAGGCAGAGATGGGTGATAGGCACCGTGTTCCTGGTGGTGAGAGAAGCATGCATTGGAGCAGATAAGCCAGAATGAACAGAGTGTTCAGATCCATCTTGGCTGAAGTGTAAAATACAAGGAGGGGTGTAGCTGGAGCAAAGGGCAGAACACCACGTTGAGGGTTAATTCAGATAAGAAGAGAGAACAATCAAATAGAGGAGCATTATAAACAGAGCTACATTTTAGAACAATTAATCTGGGAACAGGGCATGCCTAGAACCAATGCCAACCCTATGTCACTCTTGTGAGAACTGGACAAAACAACCTTTCTGGGAAAACACAGCCCGAAGGGCAGAAGCCATGGTAAACTGGTAGAGACTTGGTAAGAATTCATCCAGGTAGCCCTGCCCAGCACCCGTGTACTATAAAGAAGTACAACCATAAGGGAGAGGCCCAGTGTTCCTTAAACCTGAACACCTGCCAACTTGGGCTTCCAAGAACTGGGTTAAAAGCTGACATGGAAATTGAAATGTTGAGGCTGTGAAAAATCACTTGGGGCCATTGGAATGTTCAATACAAGAACCAAAGGGGGCCCTGGAATCTCATGTCGGTATTGGGTCACCCAGGTGACCCAGAAAGTGCTTAAATGAAATTTTTAAAAGATTATTTGAACAAACACAAATTTTAAAAGTGTTTCATACAGAATACTTGCACTCTGAAGCTGTATCTGTGGCCCCAGCTGAAAATCACAGGTATAAAACTGGTTCTCAAATGGGGTTTGGGACTATTTCCTTAATGGGTTATTTGTAAATTGGGATGGGGGGAAGAGAGGATTTTTGATAATCAAAATGGGTGATTTGGAGGGAGGGGGGTACTGTTATTTAGAGGGAAGTGGCCAGGGATGCTCCATATGTGTCTTGATCATTATTTTATCAACAAGCCTCATTAGACTATTAGGCTTCATAAGGGAGTGACCAACTCTGCCATCTCTAGCACTGAGAGAGAAGCAAAGCCTAGTTACATAAGAATGAATGAGAAGAGAAAAGACAGGGTAAGACCAATTTGGAGGTTATTACAAAAGCAAAGGTAAAATGTCTAAATGAGATGGTTGCTGGGAAAGGGAAACATTATGCAGAGGTATTGGGCACCCATATTGGCTACTGTTGGGGCGAAAAGTGAGCAGACTATTCACAGCACAAGGGTGCCTCACAGAGGGTCAGAGGAAAACTCAAGTTAACTCGAGTTTCTAAGCTTGGAGGAGAGGATGGTGCCATTAATATAAACAGTGGAGGTAGAAATAAATTACCCTGGAAATAAACTCTGAGGAGTTATAGGAACAGGTGGTCAAATTTAAGTAGCGTTAAGAACATCAGTTTTTCCAAGATGACTAAAAACAAGGAAAAGCCACTGTTCTACTCTGGGGCCATTCTCTACATAGACAAGTGGTCAAACACCATTTTAAAAAAAGTCTAATTTTAATCTTTCCTGTACAACTGTACGTGACCCAAGAGAATTACCTATTTCAGCAGTTCCAGAACCAGTATCTTGACAACAGTGCTTTTGTCAAGATCTATGCAGACATCTCCCCCTGGTGGTCACAAGAATCCAAGATGGAAATTCACTCATTTTAACTTGGGCTTTTGTCTTAATCTCTAATGGGCTCCTTCTTCCCGCCCCTTAATTTTCTCTCTAGATCTGCTATAGTGTTTTATAATTCTATCAACAATACTATCTAGTAGTTTATTTCAGGAACATGAAATAAAAGACACTAAGTTGAGATTGTTACCCACTGTCGTGATCCACTGTGGTCTCAGGATTCCTTTGGTTTAATCGTCAAAAGAATGTAGAGAATGGACTTGAGGACATGGGCAGGGGGGAGGGTAAACTGGGACGAAGTGAGAGAGTGGCATGGACATATATACACTGCCAAACGTAAAACAGATAGCTAGTGGGAAGCAGGTGCATAGCACAGGGAGATCAGCTCGCTGCTTCGTGACCACCTAGAGGGGTGGGATGCGGAGGGTGGGAGGGAGACACAAGAGGCAGGGGATATGGGGATATATGTATACATATAGCTGATTCACTTTGTTATACAGCAGAAAAAAACACAATATTGTAAAGCAATTATACTCCAGTAAAGATGTTAAAAAAAAAAAAAAAGAATGGGGATTGGGGCCCAACTGCCCTACCTTGGGTCCACAAATCCAGATCCAGTTTCCTCATCAGTAAAACAAGAAAATTGGACTGGATGATTATTAAAGCTGTTTCCAACTCTTCTACATTCTGTCGTTTCCAAAAGAAGCCCAAGGGAAGGTATGCTTTCAACATGTATTTTTTGCCTATGAAATAATTTTTGCTAATGTCAAAGACAGTCAGTAACTGCCATAGGATCCTCCTTAGACTTTTTGTTCCTCTAAAAGGAATACTGTGAAGTAGGATTTGAACATTAGGACTCTCAGAACAAAGTAGTCTGGCTTTCAAGAAAATAAGCATGGGTATATGGATTGTTTCAGGAAGGAACAAATCCTTCAAATTGGTAGAACAAATCTATCAAACACATATTTCTGCACTGAAAGGAGTTTTGGAAAATGTTCCCTTACCGTTCCACGTATGTCTCGTCCAGATTGTTGAAGCCCATTGTTGGGCTTCTGAGTTGATTCTGCACAGACACAAGATCGTTGCTCTCCAAGGCCTGGTTTAGTAAAGCTACAGCAGATAGCATTTCCACTGCAATCAAGAGCTCCTCATGGGCCAAGTAGTTCTGTTGGAAAACATATGGCGGTATAAGATCCCCAAATCTACACAGCCCGTGTATGTGATAGGGGTTCAGAATGTACACTTCTTTATTCTTTGAAAAGGGTAACAATCTGTTACCCTTTTCAAAGAATAAAGAAAAGTCAAAGATTGTGAGAACCCAGGACCAACAGGGCTCCCTGGCCACCTATCTTTCATTGGCTTTAAAGAACACGTCAATGGCTTCTGGGTTTTCCTGAGATGATCATTTTGGGCACTGAGTTAATTACAGTCCTCAGTTATGATTCCACAAACATCTGCATTGCCATAGCTGATTCCTACTCGCAGCTATTATATCGGCTGCTAACAGGCTCAATCTTACCAAATAATGAAGCCACAGATTAGATAACGTTGTTACTGTCTGCAAGTGCAAGGTTAAGGTATTAGTATAGCTAACGATTTTCAGTTTGAACTAAGGGTAAGGAAAAGGGGAGAATTTAACCTAAAGATGATAACCCCGGAGAAGTAAATCAGTCTTTAAGCCAAGAATATTGATTCTAATTCCAAAAAAAGTTAGTCTAAGTCACACTTTTATAAATGGGTAGAAATTTTTAAACATACCCTAAGGTCTAGATATTTGAAGACATGTGAGGTAAATCTTAGTGAAAAGCAAGTAAGGATTGGGCTTACTTAAAAAGTACATCTCAGATTACAGAACACTTTCCCCCTTCAATGTTGTCTTCCTTTTAACCATTTTATACTGACTTGGCCCAACTTCAAAAGGGTTATTTCTTCCATCATACTGAAGGAACATAGAGGGAGCATGAAAACAAATTTTTAAAAACCCTGATATCTATCTTTAAATTTAGAATATTATATATTTCATATATATAATATGTTTATATTAAAATGCATTATAGCTGATTCTCCACAGAAATCTCTCAGCAAATTGATTTTAGACTAACAAAGCATAATTTTACGTTCCAAAGCAAATGGGAAGAAGGGTTTTTATAGGGAACAAGTAAATTTTATCCAAATACCTTACATT
Source organism: Neophocaena asiaeorientalis asiaeorientalis (assembly GCF_003031525.2). Classification (NCBI taxonomy): domain Eukaryota; kingdom Metazoa; phylum Chordata; class Mammalia; order Artiodactyla; family Phocoenidae; genus Neophocaena; species Neophocaena asiaeorientalis. Next base: position 3,261,028 of record NW_020175829.1, on the reverse strand, counting down.
AACTATGACTTTAACATATAAGGAAGGTATCAAATTACAGGTAAAGAGCAGAATGGAATCATTTGAGATTCACCACAACTATCTAAAGTGGTACACAGCCAAAAAGATAAGGACAAATAAAGAAAAAAGGGATGAATGTGCTAGAGTGTAAGTAGCCTTGGGCTTCAAAGCTAGAGAAACAGGGACAATAATATCAAGAGAACCTACGTGCAGCTTAAGGAAATAACTTATTTTTCTTTTATTACAAAATACAGTTGACCGCTGAGCAACACCGGGGTTAGGAGCGCTGAACCTCCACGCAGTTCAAAATCTGCGTATAATTAATCCTCCATATACCTGTCCCTCTGTATCTGAGGTACTGCATCCCTGGATTCAACCAACTGCGTATGATTTGGTAATATAGTACTTACTATTGAAAAAGATCCACATATAAGTGGTATGCGCAGTTCCTACCCGTTTAAGGGTCAACTCTAGTATCTTTCTATTTATAGAATCATGTCTTACTAAGCAAGGATAAGAAAACAAACCTTACTACCCAAGCCCTTTAGTGACATACACTTCATTAATTTTTTTAAATAAAGAATGCCACTTATTTTTTGTTTTTTTAATTTTAATTTTTTTGGCTGCATTGGGTCTTCGTTGCTGCGCGCGGGCTTTCTCTAGTTGCGGTGAGCGGGGGTTACTCTTTGTTTCAGTGTGCGGGCTTCTCATTGCGGTGGCTTCTCTTATTGTGGATCATGGGCTCTAGGCGCACAGGCTTCAGTAGTTGCAGCATGTGAGCTCAGTAGTTGTGGCACGTGCGTCCTAGAGCACATGGGCTTCAGTAGTTGAGGCATGTGGGCTCAGTAGTTGTGGCTTATGAGCTCTAGAGTGCAGGCTCAGTAGCTGTGGCACACGGGCTTAGCTGCTCCGCGGCATGTGGGATCTTCCTGGACCAGGGATTGAACCCGTGTCTCCTGCACTGGCAGGCGGATTCTTAACCACTAAGCCACCAAGGAAGCCCCTACTTTTATTAATTTTTAATTCATGCAAACATTTATAGAGATTTTCACTTTTTAATTATTTTTCTTTTCTTATCATAAAAAACAAGATAATGCTATATATTTCAATTTCATTTTTTCCACTTAACAGTAGGGTGTGCAATCTGTTATAAGTTAAACGTGGTTTATCTTCTATATAGATACAGAAGATATCTGTAGTATCTTCTCAGTACTATAGATAATACTGTGAAACATCCTGGTATACCTGTGAATTGCCTGTTTATGCTTTTGGCCTCCTCCTCTTTTGTGTTTTTTGGTGGAGCAGTACTGTTTTTGCTTTTCAGATTCATTGTCCTTCCATGTTTCCTTAGAAGTTTAATTATTTTTTACACTTAACCTTTCATACCGGCGATTTATTCTGTTATGTGTAGTGAGGTAATGTTTTCTTTCCCACATGGTTAAATACTTCTAAGGATTTCATTATTTTCCCCATGTCTTTGAAATATTAGCTGTTTCATAATTGAAATTCTTGGTGCTGCTTCTAGTTCTGTTCATTCTGTTGCATCGTTTGGCTTAATCCTGTACTAGTGCATATGCTCTTATTTACTGTGACCTTATATGATTATTACTGCTTAATACTATTAGCATTGCAAAGAGCACACAAAGACAAAAATCAAAGCCATGGTGCTAATGTTCTTGGTTGCAGATTTCTAGAAATGCAGATTCAGAGCTTATTTTTCTATATCAAAAAACATTAGATATTTAAAAATGTTTCAATATAGTTATTAACTTATCCCAAGTTCTTCAAAAATCACACAGAGAATGAGAACAACTAGTTTTCAATGTGTATTTGTGTAGAGCCCTGCCTGCATTTCCCACCTATGCTCTCAGATTCTTTAAGGAGATGAAAAGCAGGAGTTAAAGAGGAAGGTGGCCGTGGAATTGGTACAGGGAGGCCAATGAGACCAGGGATTGGTACAAATTAAACATGCTACACTCCCACTCACCTTTCCTCAACAGCACTCCTCATTGCTAGGACTCAGAATAACATCTCCGTACCTGGAGTCTCCTCTGACTTACCATAGCGCTCTGTTTCTGGAGGTTGAAAAGTTCATTCTGATACATTGCACCAGCAAAGGGATAAACAGTGGGCAGCTGGGCCTCTGGTTTCTGCAGTGCAAGCAGTGTGTATTCAGGGTCACCTTCCCGAATAACAGTGTTGATGTGGTCCACTGCAGCCAGTCCTGAGGGTCAGAGTGACATTCTGTCAGAACCTGTGCCTTTCCCACTGCAGCCTGACCCAACCAGCCCATATATCCAAGGATTAGAACCTAAGTAGTTACTTTCCTTGAACTCTGAAAAGCTGTCGTTGGATGGTAAGCAAAGCCTTGGAAATGGTAGCTTGTAATTGGAAGTCACTCTAATCCTTGCAGCTAGTCCCTAAAAGAAGCTCAGCATTGATAGAGCTGGAGTTATGAGGTCATTCCTGCCTAGCATGACTTCCCTACAAAATCCTTCCTTTCAGGACCAGCTTTGGAACCATCTCTCCATGAAGCCTTCACAGTGCTCCAGTTCCTGAGAACTTCACACTTCGGGAATCCTGCAGTCATTGCTCTTTATGGCTCTTTGTGTGTAAGCACTGCCTCCCCAAGGAGATTAAAGACATGTGAAGGCCAGAGAAGCAAGGACTTGCCCTATGGCTCTATCCTCCCTCTATATCAGCACCATGGGAAACCCACAGGAGGCACTCGGACACACTGCCACTTGATATGGAATGGTTATTAGTTCTCCAAATATTAGTTCTCCAAATATGCTCTCATCTCTTGTGTTCTGTAAAGTGTGATTCTTAGGGAAAAATAATTTCAGATATGTTTTAAAAAATATTACAACCAGAATTCATATGATTACATAATTCTGTGTTAGCACGGTACTCCCATGTGTTAGTATGGTTCTAAGAACCCCAGTGGATGCCTGAAACCATGGATAGTACCAAACCATTTATGTACTGTTTTTTTTCTGTATATACATACCTGTGATAAAGTTTAATTTATAAGTTAGGTAAAAATATTAACAATAACTAATAATAAAAATTATAATAACATAAGTGGTCTCTCGAAATATCTTTTTTTAATTGAGGTATAGTTGACTTACGATATCATATTATTTATAGGTGTACAACATAGTGATTCAATATTTTTACAGATTATATACCATACAAAGTTATTATAATATTAACTATATTCCCTGTGCTGGACATTACATTCTTATGACTTCTTTATTTTATACTGGTAGTTTGTACCTCTTAGTCCCCTTTACCTATTTCTCCCATCCCATCCACCTCCCTTCTGGCAACAACTAGTTTGTTCTCTGTGTCTATGATTTTGTTTCTGTTTTATTTATTCATTTGTTTTGTTTTTTAGATTCCACACATACATGAAAACACATAGTATTTGTCTTTTTCGGTATGACTTATTTCACTTAGCATAATACACTCCAGGTCCACCATGTTGTCACAAATGGCAAGATTTCATTCTTTTTTTTTTATGGCTGAGTAATATTCTATTGTATATATATACACCACATCTTTATCCACTCATTTGTTGATGGATACTTGGGTTGCTTCCATGTCTTGGCTATTTAAAATAATACTACAATAACATTGGGGTATATGTATCTTTTTGAATTAGTGTTTTCATTTTCTTTGTATAAATATCCAGGAGTGCAATTGTGTAGGTTCCATTTTTAATTCTTTGAGGAAACTCCATATTGTTTTCCATAGCAGCTGTGCCAATTTATATTTACCAACAGTGCACAGGGTTCCCTTTTCTCCACATCCTCACCACAACTTGTTATTTCTAGTTTTTTGATGATAGCCATTCTGACAGATGTGAGTTGATCCCTGATTATGGTTTTGATCTGCATTTCCCTTTTCATTAGTAATGTTGAGTATCTTTTCATGTACCTGTTGGTATCTGTAGGTCTTCTCTGAAAAGAGGTCCTCTGCCCATTTTTAAATTAGATTGTTGTTTTCTGAGACTGAGTTGTATGAGTTCGTTATGTATTTTGTTATTATCCTTTTACTGGTCATATCACTTGCAACTATATTCTCCCATTCAGTAGAATGCCATTTCATTTTGTTAATGGTTTCCCTTCCTGTGCCAAAGCTTTTAGTTTGATATGGTTCCATTTGTTTATTTTTGCTTTTGTTTCCCTTGTCTCAGGGGATAGATCCAAAAAAATATTGCTAAGACCAATGTCAACGAGCACACTGCCTATGTTTTTTTCTAGAAGTTTCATATAACTATATTCTCCCATTCAGTAGAATGCCATTTCATTTTGTTAATGGTTTCCCTTCCTGTGCCAAAGCTTTTAGTTTGATATGGTTCCATTTGTTTATTTTTGCTTTTGTTTCCCTTGTCTCAGGGGATAGATCCAAAAAAATATTGCTAAGACCAATGTCAAAGAGCATACTGCCTATGTTTTTTTCTAGAAGTTTCATGGTTTCAGGTCTTTCATTTAAGTTTTAATCAATTTTGAATTTATTTTTGTATAAGGCATGAGAAAATGGCCTGGTTTCATCCTTTCACATGTAGCTGTCCAGTTTTCCCAACATCACTGTCTTTCTCTGTTGTATATTCTTGCCTCCTCTGTCATAGATTAATTGACCATATGTATACGGGTTTATTTCTGGGTTCTCTATTCTGTCCCATTGATCTGTGTGTCTGTTTTTGTGCCAATACCGTACTGTTTTGATTATTATAGTAGTAGAGTTTGAAGCCAGGGAGGATGACACAGTTTTGTTGTTTTTCTCAAGATTGCTTTGGCAATCTGGGGTCTTTTGTAGGTCCATACAAACTTTAGTATTATTTTTTCTAGTTCAGTGAAAATGCCACGGGTATTCTGATAGGGATTGCATTGAATCTGTAGATTGCTTTGGGTAGAATGGACATTTTAACAATATTAATTCTTCCAATTCATGAGAATGAAATATATTCCCATTTATTTGTGCATTATTTCTTTCAGTAATGTCTTCTAGTTTACAGAGTACAGGTCTTTCACCTCCTTGGTTCAATTTATTCCTAGGTATTAGATTTTTTTGATACAACTGTAAATTGTTTTCTTGTTTTCTCTTTCTGACGGTTCATTATTAGTGCATAGAAATGCAACAGATTCTGTATATTAATGTTGTATCCTGCAACTTTATTGAATTCATGTATTAGTTCTAATGGTTTTTTGGTGGAGTCTTTAGAGTATTATGTATGTAGAATCATTTCACCTTCAAATAGTGACAGTTTTACTTCTTCCCTTCCAATTTGGATGCCTTTTATTTCTTTTTCTTATCTGGTATTGTGGCTAGGGCTTCCAATACCATGTTGAATAAAAGTGGTGAGATGGGCATCCTTGTCTTGTTCCTGATCTTAAGAGGAAAAGCCTTCAGCTTTTCGGCACTGCATATGACGTTAGCTGTGGGTTTGTTGTAAATGGCCATTATTATGTTGAGGTATGTTCCCTCCCCACCCATTTTGTTGAGAGATTTTGTCAAATGCTTTTTCTGCATATCATCATGTGATTTTTAGCCTTCATTTTGCTAATTTGGTATATCATGTTGATTGGTTTGTGCATATTGAACCATCCTCACATCCCTGGAATAAACTCCACTTGATCATCATGTATGATCCTTTTAATGTACTGATGAATTCAGTTTGCTAATATTTTGTTGAGGGTTTTTGCATTTATGTTCATCAGGAATACTGACCTGTAATCTTCTCTTTTTTTGCAGTGTCTTTGTCAGGTTTTGGTATCAGAGTAATGCTGCACTCAGAATGAATTTGTAGTGTTTCCTCCTCTTCAATTTTTTGGAATAATTTGAGAAGGACAGGTATTAACTCTTCTTTAAATGTTCAGTAGAATTCATTTGTGAAGCTGTCTGATCCTGGACTTTTGTTTGTTGGGAGTTTTTGTTTTTGTTTTTTATTTTTAAATTACTGACTCAATTGCATTACTAGTGATCAGTCTGTTCAGATTTTCTTTTTCTTCCTAATTCAGTCTTGGAAGATTTTATGTTTCTAGGAATTTATACATTTCTTCTGGGTTGTCCACTTTGGCTTATAATTCTCTGTAGTATTCTCTTATGATTCTTTGTATATCTGTGATATTGGTTGTAACTTCTCTTTTACTTCTAATTTTATTGATTTGGGTCTTTTTTTCTTGATTGAGTCTAAGGGTTTATTAATTTTGTTTCTCTTTTGAAAAGAACAGTTCTTCGTTTCACTGATCTTTTCTACTGTTTTTGTTTTGTTTTGTTTTGGTCTCTATTTCATTTATTTCTACTCTGATTGTTGTTATTTCTTTCCTTCTACTAACTTTGGGCTTTGTTTATTCTTCTTTTTCTAATTCCTTTAGGTGTAAACTTAGGTTGTTAATTTGAGATTTTTCTTTTTTCTTGAAATAGGCCTGTATTCCTATATACTTCACTCTTAGATCTGCTTTTGCTATGACCCATAAATTTTGGCAAGTTGTATTTCTATTTTCATTCATCTCAAGCTATTTTTTGATTTCCTTACTGACCCATTGGTTTTTTTAGTAGCATGTTGTTTAGTCTCCACGTGTTTGTGTTTTTTCCAGTTTTCTTCCTGGAATTGATTTCTAGTTTTATACCATTATGGTCAGAAAAGATGCTTGATATAATTTCTATCCTCTTAAATTTGCTGAGACTTGCTTTGTGGCCTAGCATGTGATCTGTCCTGGAGAATGTTTCCTGTGCACTTGAAAAGAATGCATATTCTGCAGTTTTGGGATAGAATGTTCCGTAGGTATCTATTAAGTCCATCTGGTCTAATGAGTCATTTAAGGCCACTGTTTCCTTATTGATTTTTGGTCTAGATGTTCTGTCCATTGATGTATGTAGGGTGTTAAAGTTTCCTAGTATTATTGTATTATTGTCAATTTATCTCTTTATGTCTGTTAATATTTGCTTTACATATTTAGATGCTCCTATGTTAGATGTATATATGTTTAAACATTACATCCTCCTCTTGGATTGACCACTTTATCATTATGTAACGTCCTTCCTTATCTCTTGTTATAATCTTTGTTTTAAAGTCTATTTTGTTTTACATTTGGCAGGGTATATATGTACATGCCACTCTCACTTTGTCCCAGATTACCCTTCCCCCTCCCCATGTGGATAGGGAGGGTGGGAGGGAGGGAGACAAAAGAGGAAAGAGATATGAGGATATGTGTACATGTATAGCTGATACACTTTGTTATAAAGCAGAAACTAACACACCAGTGTAAAGCAATTATACTCCAATAAAGATGTAAAATAAATAAAGTCTATTTTGTCTGATATGTGTATTGCTACCCCTGCTTTTTTTTTCCATTTCCATTTGCATGGAATACCTTTTTCCTTCCCTTCACTTACAGTCTCTGTTGTCTTTATCTCTGAAGTGAGTCTCTTGTAGGCAGCAAATAGATGGGAATTTTTTTTTTTTAAATCAATTCAGCCACCTTATGTCTTTTGATTGGGGCATTTAGTTCATTTACATTTAAAGTGATTATAGATAGGTATGTACTTATTGCCATTTTGTTATTTGTTTTCTGGTGGTTTCTGTAGTTCTCTATTCTTTTCTTTTAAACTCTGTGGTTTGATGATTTTGTTTAGTGTTGTTTGGGTTCCTTTCTCTTCTTTATCTTTTTTTTTAATCTTTTTTTTAATTTTTGGTTTGTGGTTACTATGAAGTTTATATACATACACATATATAGATCTCAACGTATCTCTAGCTCTAGTCATTTAAATTCAAATACACTGTAAAAGCTCTACATGTTTTACTCCCCCTCCTCATTTTGTTTTTGATGTCATATTTTACAACTTTTTGTGTATCCCTTAATAACTTATTGTAGCTATAGTTGATTTTATGACTTTTGCCTTTTAACCCTCAACTAGCTTTTTAAGTGGTTGATCCACTGCCTTTACCATATACAGTTGTCCCTTGGTATCCATGGGAGAAGGTTCCAGGGCCTGCTGTGGATACAGAAATCTGCAGACACTCAAGTCCCATAGTCAGCCCTCTGTAACCACAGATCCACATCTGTGCATTCAACCAACCTCAGATCATGTAGTACTGAATGTACTTATTGAAAAAAAAATTCATGTGTAAGTTTAAACCTGTGTTGTTCAAGGGTCAAATGTATTTGCCTTTACTAGTGAGATTTTTCCCTTCATGTATTTTCTTATTTCTTGTTATTGCCTTTGTTTGGTTTTGTTTTTGCTGGGTTTTTTGTTTGTTTTGGTAAAGAAGATCCTTTAACATTTCTTGTGAGTTTAGTGGTGATGACCTCTTTTAGTTTTTGTTTATTGGGGAAATTCTCTCTCTCCTTCATTTCTGAAGGATAACTTTGCCTGGTTCAGTATTCCTGGTTGTAGGTTTTTGTTTGTTTTGTTTTTGTTTATGTTTTTCCTTTCAGCAGTTTAAATGTATCATGCAACTCCATTCTGGCCTGCAAAGTTTCTGCTGAAGTATCAGCTGGTAGCCTCATGGAGGTTCCCTCAAATGTGACTCTTTGTTTTCCCCTGTTGCCTTTAAAATTCTCTATCTTTAAATTTTGCCATTTTAATTATGACATGTTTTGGTGTGGATCTCTTTGGGTTCATTTTGTTTGGGACTCTCTGTACTTCTTGGACCTGGATATGTTTCTTTTCCCAGGTTATGGAAGTTTTCAGCCATTATTTCATCAAACACATTTCCCCTTTCTTTCTCTTCTTCTAAACCCCTATAATGCTAATGTTATAGTACACTTGATGTTGTCCCAAAGGTCCCTAAACAATTCCTATTTTTTTTTTTTTTTTTTGCGGTACGCGGGCCTCTCACTGTTGTGGCCTCTCCCGTTGCGGAGCACATGCTCCAGATGCGCAGGCTCAGCGGCCATGGCTCTCAGGCCCAGCCGCTCCGTGGCATGTGGGATCTTCCCGGACTGGGGCACAAACCCGTGTCCCCTGCATCGGCAGGTGGACTCTCAACCACTGGGCCTCCACCAGGGAAGCCCCCTTATGTCCTTTTTTAAAAGATTTTATTTTATTGGACTATAACTGATTTACAATGTTGTGTTAGTTTCTGCTGTACAGCAAAGTGATTCAGTTATGTATGTATGTATATATGTATACATACATATATATATATTCTTTTTCATATTCTTTTCCATATTCTTTTCCATTATGGTTTATTACAGGATACTGAATATAGTTCCCTGTGTTACACAGTAGGACCTTGTTGTTTATCCATTTTTCCTTTATATCCTTAATTTTATAAAAGCTGTTCTGCTAGTCCTCGGGTCATTCTCAGAGACAGTTGTCCTATATGTTGTTGTAGTCTTGGTGTGTCCTTGGCAGGAAGTGAGCTCAGGGTCTTCCTACTCTGCCATCTTGATCCTGCCTACTCAAAACGTTTTATTGTACAAATTTAATGCCTTTTCCAACTTAACTAAGCACTTATCATACACAGTGGCCTTAACTTTCACAGTTGAAGGTCCACCAGCAAAATTAGCACAGATTTTTTTCCTTCTTCACAATGTCACAGAAGATTCGTTCTTACTGTAGATCTTAGCAACTTCACCATACAATTTTTTTCTTTCTTTATTGAGAACTTTCACCTTTTCACTTAAAGAAAGCACTTTATAGCTTCTCTGGCATATCTGAATTACTAATATCACTACTCTTGAGCTTTTGGGCCATTATTAAGTAAAATAAGGGTGGCTTGAACACAAGCACTATGGTACCAGACAATCTGGTAACTGAGATGGCTACTAAGTGACTAAAGGGCAGGATATACTGGACAAAGGGATGATTCACATGCCAGGTGGAATGGTGCAAGATTTCATCATGCTACTCAGAACAGCATGTAACTTAAAAGTTATGAATTATTTCTGGAATTCTCCATTTAATATTTTCAGACTGCAGTTGACTACAGGTAACTGAAATTGCAAAAAACGAAACTGTGGATAAGGGGGAGACTACCGTATCATTTAACCTTAAAAAACAAACAAACAAAAAGGCCCCGATCACGGAAATGCCTTGGTTTACATCATCTGATCCAACCAGAAGCTCTGTGACGTCTCTACCAGTTATGATGTTCAGATTACAAAGACCCAAATTTTAGTGACCAAAGGCAAGGTGCTTGGAACAGTAAATTCAGCATAGCTTCCAGAAAACAGAAATGGAATTGCTGACCAAATAGAAGAATGAGCGATGAACTCTGCCACCAGGCAATAGCACACTGGACAGAACCAGCAGGATTTTGCCCTATAAAGAAGGCTTCAGGGTAGTAGAAATAACACAGACCCATAGATTTGTAGATCTTTTCAAGGATTAGTCTGTCTCCCTAATACATGACTAGACTACAGCTAAGATTATTCTAACCCTTTTTAACAGATGACAATTTATCTTCTCTAACTATATTCACAAGGAGCTATGCTCAATAACTTTTCTACTGAGACACATCATTTAATAGCAGGAAATACAACTAATGCAACCTTTCATGCCACACCCCAGAAAATTTACACTTTTAGAATAAGTTAGAATAAGACCCTAAGGACCCAAACACTTTTTTCTATTCTTAGAACTAGTATGATAAATGAAAGAATTCCAGAAAGGAAGGTCAGCGGTTGTTTGTCATGTTTGCTGCTCTGCTAAAGCTATCCAAGGCCTTGCAGTTGTGTCTCTGATTACTCTGAATAGGATCTTGCTTCACCTTTGAAAACTCTATTATATGAGTTTGGAAAACTGGATGGTAAAATATTACGAGAAAAATTATATCCTTTAAAACACTCTTAAGGAACCATTTCTTCTAAAAAAATAAAGTAAGCTTAACCACTGTTTTACACTCTGCATTTAACAAAATTTCAAGCCCTAATCTTAACAGAATATATATAGTGAATGAAATGCATGTACCAAACCCCAAAGTTAAATGATTGCAGTTCAAACAAACCTGAAGCCCCTGACAACAAATTTCGTGATATTACCATCGAAGTTTTCACTTCTGTCATTACCATGGCTGCTACAAGTGCAGACACCTTAACATTTTAATATAATAAGCTCTATGGTTGGGGAAAAGCTCGTCAAGTAGTTACACTGACATATTTTAAAGCATACAATTGTCTCATTGTCATGTCACTGGCTAAAATATGCTTTAGAGGATTTTTTTCAAGACTATTTTTAGTATTACTGGACCATAAATTTTCCAATGGGGAGAGATCAAAACCTTCAGAATAATCATGTTCTAGGAATGTAAAGCCATTAAACACTGCAATGCCCTTCATATTTTAGCTGGTTATGCATTAGGGCAGATCATCTCATGACTCTTACTTAAAAGTGGGGAAAAAAAAGTATAGTCTTTTTGGCATCAAATTTGTGGTCAGGAAATTATGTCATTTAGTAGAGTATTGAAACAGTTATATAAGGCATTTTATTTAACATGAAAAAGAAATCAATTTTAGTGGTTATAAACATTTCAAAAACAAAGGCTGGCACAAAGCTATGGAACCATTTCCCCACTAAGCTTATGAACCTCAGAGGTATTGCTCGCAATATTAGTTTCTTCCTGTAATTCATTTCTGCCAAGCATAATGAAATTCTCACTTTTCAAACAGAGCAGAAAGAGAAACTTGAAACTGTGCTTCATGTATCATCACCAACATGTTCAAAATTTAATAAGAATAAAAGAATAGGAACACGCATCTCAAAACGTCAAGGTGTTCCCTTAAAAAAAAGTTATCCTAGCGCTCTCCACAGTTGTAAATGGAGGTAAATTCTCAAACCCACTCAGTTGTTAACTCCTAGACCTTTCTATCAATTTTCTCTGGGCCTCCTTGATCACTCTTTGAAGCCTTTAAAATATGTCTCTACCAGCAACTTAGGAGCGAACTCCTGGGTAACACCTATAGGTGTGCGTTTTCTTGAAGGTGGTAAGAGCCATAAAGAACATTCAAAGCTTATCTAGGAGGTTACGATGAGGGTTTAGGACTACTGGAATTAGTGGACACCCCAGATTTAAACTTGGCAGACGGTTCAGATGTTTTATTAAATTACATGGGCTAACTGGTGTTTGACGTATTTGTTTTTTGGGTATATATGGGTTATTTAGGTTGACCTAGGGGACATAAATGCCAAAGAGAATTCCTTACTGCCTCAAGTAAAAATAAATTTTATTACAGAGAGGAAAAAGACTACTAAAGAAATTAATGTATCTAAACTTGCATATACTTATTTTAATTACCCAAGTTTTCTGTTCTTTATAGTCACACAACTAGGTACCAAGGAGAATTGTCCTGTGTGACTCCATAGAGTCTCAGGGATGTGGGATTCAAACCTGCCATCATGTGATTTATAGGCCTGTCAAGTCTTATTCACTTGCACCAAAGCTACAAAAGCTGTAAGAAAACAATTCTTACAAACTACAGACTAATGATTGGGAAGTAATAAAAAGCAGGGGTGTCAATAATAGCTTTTACGGTTCCAATCGAATGCCATAACATGATCGTGGGCAAGGAATGACCATCTTTAACTCATAACCTTTACTAAATAACCTTTTAAGATTAGCCCAATAAGGGACAGGTTCAAAATATGACATACGCTGTACCTATGATGAAACAGGAAGGTACATTCAAACTAGCTCCAAGATGCTTTGAGATACTTTGCATGGAACGGGGACAAGACAGCCAGCAAAGCTCCATGGAAAACTGGCAGATGGTAACACCAGAATTAAGAGCAACACTGACCGACTTTTAGTGGATTTTTCATCATATCAGGCACTTTTACAAGGATACAAGTTAAGAGTTTTGCTGAGATTTGGATAAGGAAAATTTGCATCTTCTAGAAGTATCCATTTCCTTCATATGATCCATTACTCACTGTTGACTTTATTGATATTGCCTTGGATTTCTGCTTGTGTCAGCAATTCTTCATACGCATCTCTTTCTTCTTCTGAAATACAGTTATTCTGCAAAACAAAGGCTTCATCGATTCCTGAAGTTAAATATTTCCAAAGCTCGATATTCAAAAGCAAAAACTTAGTGCTAAAAACCATTTGCTAATATTCATGTGAACTCAATACAAGCATTTAAGAGTGCCTGATCTGTGCAGGGCACTAGGGTTAGCTAAGCCGGCAAGGGTTACAAAGATGAACAACAGACCCAGTGACTCTCTGTAAAAGCCTAACTGTCTAATGTGCAAAACATTAGGTTGGACCACTTGATATTGCCATTTTTTTGTAGATCAAAACCAGATGATTATTGGCAATTTCATCTGATTCAGTCTAATAAAATCAAGAACACAAATAATAAATATACACAGCAGAACAAAATATATTCTAGGGAAGTACATACTTGGTTAGAAAGAAAATTTTAAGAAGAGACAACAGTTGAGGAGGGCCTGAAGAAGAGAGTAATATTCAAGGCAGAGAGGAGAGAGTAGGATGTAGACAACAGGATTTGGTCACAAAGGTGGGAAACTTGGCATGTCGGGCTATAGCACAGAGTGTATATCTAGGGTTAGCCAAAAAGATGGGGAGGTAGGTTGGGAATCCTGGAGCCTTTTAATGCCAACAGAAGGACCTGTACTTGCAGTAGGGAATCAGGGGAGGTTTCTGGTGGGATGACATCAGATCTGTAGAAGATTAATTTTGCAACCTTAACTCTGAGAGGGGGTGGCCTGGAGAATGACAGGAAGCAGTGGGGCCCATGGGGAAGGTGCTGAGACAGCCCTGAGACAAGGTCAGGAGGGGCAGGGCCGAGGCAAGGGCGGTGAAACTAGAAGGTAGGTGACGGAGGTCAGCCTGTCAAGAAAAGGCAGAAGACAGTGATGGATGGGACATGGGGGACATAAAAAGCAACAATGTGGGAGTCATTCCAAAGGGAAGTCAGCAAGAGGCATGCACAGGAGAAAGGCAGGGTGAGGACGAGCACGCTTCTGAAGTGGTGGGGGGCAAAGCCAGCGGGACGCAGAGATGAAGGTATCTGGAGGAGCTTTAGTGGGGCCTGGTATCAAGCTGACAGCTGATCTCTTCAACCAGTGGGTGAGCTCAATGGAGGAAGAACAGAGAGAGGAGTGATTCAATGGCAGACTTGGAAGAATCCCTATATTTGGAGGGAGGAATAGGCAGAGACATTAAAAGATGCAGAAGAGAACCACAAGCATAGAAGGCAGGCGGGGCAGCGTGAGGCAGGTGTGCCAATGTTGGCAGAAGCCACCCACTGAGAAAAGGTTAGGATAAACGGGTCACTTTGGGGAACAGAGCTGAAGCTGATATGGCAAGAGTTGAAGGAGAGGAAAGTTGGCGAGAAAGTGGAATCTCGGAGTGCAACGTTTTTAATAAGACAGGAGGTGGGATATATGAAGTGAGGGTCAGTAGCCAGCTGCCTTGTCGAAGAGAGAAACCACTTCCTCAAATATGAGAGGAAACTATGGGGAAAATAGGAGGAAAGCAGATTCAAAAACATCTTCTCTAAACTTCACCACACCCAATTATTAGCCTCGAGTAATAAATCTGAAGGTAAGTTGGCTAGTACAAGGTTGGTGATACCCAACAAGGGAAGATCTTTATCTGCTGCTTCTACACCTTCTAGGTAAGTTTTCAACATGACCTTCCATCCTTATGACCTGTAATATTCATCATAAAAAGAAACCTAATTTCCTTATGGAGTGCATGGTCTTCTTTAACCCTTACATTTCACCCAAACCAATGGCCTGTGGCTAGAGAGACCACAGCCAGCAAATTTAAAAATATCCCTTGCTGGAAGTTCCCTGCTGGCGCGGTGGCTAAGAATCCACCTGCCAATGCAGGGGGCACGGGTTCGATCCCTGGTCTGGGAAGATCCCACACACTGCGGAGCTACTGAGCCCGTGTGCCACAACAACTGAGCCCACGTGCTGCAACTACTGAAGTCCACGTGCTCTAGGGCCCGTGTGCTGCAACTACTGAGCCCGTGTGCTGCTACTACTGAAGCCCATGCTCCACAACAAGAGAAGCCACTGCAATGTGAAGCCCACGCACCACAACAAAGAGTAGCCCCCACTTGTCACAACTAGAGAAAGCCCACGTGCAGCAATGAAGATCCAACGCAGCCAAAAATAAATAAAATTAAAATCTCTTGTAACGTTACAGCCTTTTCAAACTAGCAATGCATAACTACGCTTATTACTATATTGATCACTGAGAATCTCATTGAATACCTTCAGCCTTGCATTTTCCTCTTTTCTCTTCTTGGCTTCCCAGAGTTCCTTCTGATATTCCTGGGCAAGGTTGTCATCCACTAAAGTCAAAACTGCATTTGGGTTTCTTAGTGTTATAATGGTCTGCTCAGCTATTCCTTTTTCAATAGCTTCATTAATGGCTATAACTGCAGCATGTACTGCAAAGTAAAGAGAAAAAAAGAACTTTAGCAACAAAAGACAACCTGGGCAGGTGTACTGGCCCTGCAGAACTTAAGCAGTTTTACTTTCTTTCTTGGGGTCCGATAAAGCATTCAAAAAAGAGACCTCAGACACAACACAGAGCATCCTCTGACAACCTCCCCACCTGCCCATCTATCTTGGGTCCTGTCTCGGTGTCTGTTATGTAATGCCTATTCATTTATTCGACTTGCACTGAACGTCTAAAATGAATCAAGTACTATGGGTTGACATGGAAAGACTCACGGCAGTGAGTACCCTGCCACTGAAATTTAAGGACATAGCAGAGCAATGTTTTGGAGAATGAAGACATTTCTGTAACGTCTTAAATCACGTTACACAAGTGGATGTCTAGAGTCCAAAGTTAATTACTTGGTTATGTTCTGATGTGCTCAAATTAACCATCTATAATACATATAATACAAAATTTTAGGGTGTTTATAATATCTTCTAAATATTCTATTTCTTATAACCAAAATCAAGAATAGGTTAAGTCTCACGTCATTGGCAAGTTTGAATTTTAAGTAGACTTACGTGCAGCTTCATCCACGGACAGTTCATTAGCCAGAATACCACCTATTTTGCTGAAAGATGGCATCTGTATTCCATATTTCTCAAGCTCCTTTCTCATATTACTGATTTCCTCCTCTGAAAAAGAAAAACAACAAAAAAATCAATGAAAGCCACAGAGATGGAGGCAGGAATGAATATATTTGTGTTAAGAAATGTCTTCATCAAGAACGTGGGGTCAGTTCTAAACAAGAACCTTAGGAAGAAGCCAGCCTTGGTTTCTCATTTCACAAATGCGGGGAAACAGAAACCCTATAGAGTATAAACAAGATAAAAAGCAAGTTTTCTCCTCTGATCAATATAAGAAAAAAAAAAGAGAATCAATAATATCGAAATGAAAAAAAATATTACTACATTTTCTTAATAACCATATTGTAAAAAATTATCAAGATAAGGACTAGTACCTGTGAAGTCTACTTTGCCCAACAAATCCTGGATCTGGGGTGCAATTCCTAGTTTGAACAGATACAAACTGAAAGAGAAACCATAAAACTGTCAGAAACTTTATCATGTAGATCTTAGAGCTAGAAAATTACATAAATCTTAAGGGCTTTTTTAGTTGAGAAACACCAAAGAGATCATCTCATCTAATCCATTCATCTTACAGATGAGGAAACTGAGTCCCGAGGTAACACAGTCCCTAGTGGGACCAGGACTAGAAGCCCAGTCAATGTCCCAAAGACTGGTCCTCTGTAGTACACAGCACTTCCACAGGGCCAACTAACCTAATCACCCAGTTGTAGGGAGAAAAAGAAACACAATTAACACAGAACAGCAAGCAACAAATGCAGAAAACATTTCTTTGGATATTATCAACACATGATTTTATTTTGTTTAGAATATAGCTCAAATTATATTTTCCTTTTCATTCCTATATACGCCTCCAAGCACCATATAAACCTTGAGGAAACATTTGTCTTATACATTCTGAAACAGTAAATAGAGTAGCAAGACTACTGGTGGATGGAATGATGTTAAAGACAAACCACGATGTGGATATATTAATAAATGGAAGATGCAGAGCAAAGTGTACATATTTTTAAAAAATTCAATAGGAAGCAATGATGGTCCCCAACCAGCCCATAATTGGACGAAAGAAGCTGGAGTCTGACATCTAAATTCTACCAAAGAAGATGAAAATATATGGTTATATGACTTTTCACTTCATCACTGAGCCATAGTTTCTGATCCATATTTGTCTTAACCTTCCCAGCCCCCAAGATTAATTCTACAGCCCAACTAAAAAATTCTGTATTTACTTAATATCAGTTCTGACAGCTTTATAACTTAGGAGATTTAATAAGAAGTTAGAATTACATATAACATATATGGGAAAATGAACGGAGAATGATTTTGATGGTTTGAAGTACTTCAAGACTCACTTCAGATGTTGATGTGAGATAGATCTTAGTTTATAAAATATAAAATTTCATTAAAGGAGCTGAAGATCAAGCCTTCTTAATGGAATGAAAACTCTTAAAATGAATGATTAATCAGTGCAAGCAGCATGCACTGAAATTAAATTTTTTGACCATCTGTAAAAAATAATCACTTCGAAAAGCAATATGTGATCAAAGTTAAAAATTAGTGATCCATGGTTAGAAAAATACGTTAGGAAATCATCACCTGGAGTTAAACACTAAATGTTTTGATATAAATCTTTTTAATGTTGTTTCTAGAAATATCTATTCCATAAACTCATAGTATTCTATAATATGAATGTATTATAATTTACTTAACCAATTGCTGAGCATTTAGATGGTCACTAATTATCCACTATAACAAACAATGTTGCAGTGAACCTACATATATAGATACACCTTTGTGCACATATCTTATTCATCACATAAATCCCTATAAACAAAATTGTCAAATTGAAAGGATATATGCACAAAGTTTTCAATATATTTTATCAAATTGTGTTCTTGGAAAGAGATTATACTCATTTATTCTCTGTGAGTAAAGGATTAACAAAACCCCTTTCCCTTCTGCAATAGAAGGTGACGTTTAACTTTCTAGCTCTGTTCCCCCAAGAACGCAATAAGGGTATACTGAAAACCGTGCTACCAGGCACCATGGCTTAGGAGAAAAACAACCTCTGACTGGGAAATTTCATCTTGACTAGAAGGAATCATAAATAGGCTTTATACATTTCAGGTGTTCCTAAGTTCAGTGACTCTTATAACTGGCACACTTCTCGCAGGAAACTTGGAAGCCACGCTATGGAGCTGTTGCAATAGATACTGGCTCCTGGGGACTGAGGCTTACAGCCAGGGAGCCTTCTGCAACTACCAGTATGAGTCTCACTCCTTCGCACCCAAGTTATCACCTGGGGTACCAAAGAGAACAGCTTCTAGATGGCTGTGTGGACAACTACATGGGGTGTTGGGAAGCCTCCCACTGAAGAGCAAATACTTGATGCTGTCCTGCTGGCAGGTTGCATTTCCTGGCTGCCTCTATCCTTCTGAGCATCTGCTAACCAACATGACATAAGGCAGGCAGTCATGAGGGTCTGAATGTTTAATTGAACCTAAGACCCAGGTGATGGGCATGGCCCCACTCTACCACCCATCCATGAGAACGCCATTTTCTTTGTCCCCTTAACAGCACCCGACTCTATCAATGAAAACCTTACCTATCGGTAGCCAAAAAATGTCATTTAAGTCTACATTACATTTTGTTCATCGTGAGGGTAAGCACTTTTCATTCTCGTATTTGGCCATTTCCATTTCTTCCAGGAAATGCATATTAATGAATTTTTGAATTTTCAAGATTGTTTTCTGGGGGGATTTACCTTTCTCTGGTTTTCCCCTCTTTTCCCTTAAAACCACAACCAAAGGACAATGAACAAATGACATTTTAAACATATGGTAATTTTAATTTTACTACTAAATTCCAATATGATATCCATATCTTATTCACTAAGGGAAAAACATATTAGACTCTGAAAGTCATTCAATGTAAAACAGACATTATGTATTCATCATTCATTCTTTAGTTTATTTTTATTTTTTAAAAAATTTATTTCATTTTTGGCTGCATTGGGTCTTCGTTGCTGCGTGCAGGCTTTCTCTAGTTGTGACAAGCAGGGGCCACTCTTCGGTGCGGTGTGCGGGCTTCTCATTGCGGTGGCTTCTCTTGTTGTGGAGCATGGGCTCTAGGCGCGCAAGCTTCAGTAGTTGTGGCTCGTGGGCTCTAGAGCAGAGGCTCAGTAGTTGTGGTGAATGGGCTGAGTTTCTCTGTAGCATGTTGGGTCTTCCCGGACCAGGTCTCAAACCCGTGTCCCCTGCCTTGGCAGGCGGATTCTTAACCACTGCGCCACCAGGGAAGCCCCCATTCCTTAGTTCAAATTCTAGGTCTTTAGAGATTGTCAAGGATATAAAACTATACAGCCGCTAAAGACTTTACTACCAAAGGTTCATGCCAAACAAGTCATTGTAATTAAAACTAGTATGCTGACATTTCCAAGACCATAATATTTTATGAACCAATTCACTATTTATCACATGGGAAAAATATTCCAGGTAAAAGGGAGCTCATGTCATGTGGAACAAATAAAATGTCAAGCTAGTCACACGTTCCTTTCTAGTAACAGGAATGACAAAATTCAACAGAATTAAACAGACAGGTATGGCAAAGCTACAAAAGAATTCTAGGAAAATAAAATCAAGCCATATTTGAAAAAATAAAAATAGATCCATAAATTATCAAAATGTATCATTTTATTACTTCCATTCTTTCACAGTACCTGTAGTTTCTTCTTCCCTTTTACAACTAAATTTAAAAAAACAACTGAACTGACAAAAAATAAATAAAAATAATTCAATGGGAAAAACTTTGAAAATGCATCAGTAAAATTTAACTAGGGGACACCCATAAAATGTCTTCTAACAAATTTTATATATGTGTGTATTTATGATGTGTATTGCATTAATATTCTGCTAGTTTTAACATACTTTAAACTTCTATTCTTGCATCAAAGCCTAAGCTAATGAATCCTTACTATCCTTAATGTATTTCTACTTCTATTTCCCCACCTATGTAATGTTGAGATAATCTAGAATTTTAGATGCATTTTTAAAAATAAATTTATTATTTTATTTGTTTATTTTTGGCTGCGTTGGGTCTTCATTGCTGCACGTGGGCTTTCTCTAGTTGCAGCGAGCAGGGGCTACTCTTCGTCGCGGTGCGCGGGCTTCTCACTGTGGTGGCTTCTCTTGTTGCGGAGCACAGGCTCTAGGCGTGTGGGCTTCAGTAGTTGTGGCACGCAAGCTCAGCAGTTGTGGCTCACGGGCTCTAGAGCGCAGGCTCAGTAGTTGTGGTGCATGGGCTTAGTTGCTCCGTGGCATGTGGGATCTTCCCGGACCAGGGCTCAAACCCGTGTTCCCTGCATTGGCAGGTGGATTCTCAACCACTGCACCACCAGGTAAGTCCCCTAGATGCATTTTCAAATTTTCATATTATGCACCAAAAGTTTAGATAACTAAATTTTATTAGTTCCTTTTCTAAATTAATCTACATCCAATTTTCCTCTTTCTTAGTTTTATCTTTGGTTTTGCTATGTATAAGCATATTTGCTAAATAGATAAAATGAATGACTCACTAAGTGCACATATTTTACTGGTTTCATTTGTTCCTTGGGTGTTGGTTCTGTTTGTTGAATGTAATTCCTCTTTCACAGCATTGGTTTCCTTCAAATGTCTGGTATTTCCTGATTTGGGGAAATCTTAAGGTTTGACTTGTTGCTTGTCACTGTTGATTGCAGGTCCCCATGACAGAAGCCAGCCTTAGGGAGACAGTAGGGGAACAACGGGGCTGATGCCCAGAGGGTGCCCGGTGTCTTGTCTTCTTAGATTGGGGTTCCCTGTGTCTTCCTGCAGTCATTAGCTACCTTGGGTACTCGTGTGCTACCCTGCCATCAGCAACTACACTTGCTGCCTTAGGGAAGGATCAGAGGGCTCAGCGGGTCTAAGCCCAGTTCTGCTAGCTTAGGGGCTCTCCTTTTCCATCTCTGCTTGGAGCAAACCCCACAGCAGCTCTGAGCTCTGCTGCAATGGCTCAGTGGTTTCTGGGCTGCGGTCTTCTGTCTTATTTCTCAGTCAATCCAAACCTATCTGTTTGCTTTCTGTCAAGGGTTATCTAATTTTCTGATCAACGGATAGCATTCTTTCTTACTGCAGATGATTAAAAAAACAAAACGAAACAAAACTTACTACTTTAGCCATTTCATGTCAGTTTTGTAAAGAGAAAGGCAATCATGCTCAAATATCTTGACAAAACTGTTTCCACCACATCTCCTTTGTTCGCCCGGTCATTCATTTAATTATTATTTATGGAATATCTACTGTACAAAAAATATTTTACTCTACTGTGCTGTCCCTAAAATAAAGGTATTTAGTCTTCCACAAAACATAGGTTTGTTGGTAATATGAACGAACTTAATTACACTGACAAAAGTGTTAATGTTCCCCTATGGTACTAAAGAAATTAGAAGACTATTTCTGATTATACTTTTTACTTCTCCACTGTAAGCTGTATAATGTAAATCTCACACTAAGCAAACATCCTGGTTTAACTAAAAGTTACCACAAGGTGGAGCTGAGAAGTTAGTTACCTTTTGGATAGAAAAATTGAGTTAGATTGATCTCAAATCAGCTTTTCCTAAGCTAGTCAGGATCAGGTAGAAATCTCATTTGCCTTTATACAGTTTCACCAAAAATGTTTTTTTAAATGCTAACGTGTATTTTTTATTTGGCTTAAGATTTCAACATTTACTTTATCTCTGAGGTTGAAGTTTGAAAAGATGACTTTTCATAGTGTGGGAGTGATATACCGAATCTGTGTGGGAGGTGCTTCCAAGCAAGTTAGTCTAAGGGGCAAATGTTTACTTAGGAAACTGAACTTATTCAGAATTCCCATGATGAAAAGAACCAGCAATAGCAGCCCACTCCTTCCCAAGCATTTAAATTCAAATGAGGGAATTCATTACTTGAAGTATATAGGAAATCCAGAATCTTAGTCGTAAAAATAAAAAAGAAGCCTGCCCAATCACCAATTTCTTGGAGCTCTTCAACACTGAATTTATTAAGCAGCTTTAGTGCCTAATGGGCAACACAAAGAAGCTGACAGCATTCTAAAGGAAGCTGAGGAATTAATGTCACCATTGCTTCCCACGTATAAGAAAGCACTTGGTGTGAAATAGCTAGCTTTTTATCACACTAAAGGTACAGTACATTTGTGTTGCTGAGAGAGGCCAGCTACAGAGGGGTTGCCCTAAGGCAGCAAAAGCCTCACTGGCCCATGTGCTCCCATTTGTACTGATAATATCAGTTCAAGTATGGGGAGCAATAAAGAAAGTAAAACACACACACACACACACACACACACACAAACCTATTAGAGTTTTTTTCTACTACTTTCAACATATACATTAAGAGGTGCTACAGTAATAAAATACAAACTTAAAAGGCAGAGGCTGAACTTATTTCAACTTTTCTGGAGCACATCATACGTAGTTCATTTTATGCTATAACATGGGAGATGAATGTTTGTAAATCAAAGCCTCATGGCTCACCAGAAAGAAGACGGAACTGGAGTCAAGCCCTGTATCCTGGCCACAGACTGGCAATATCTCATTGTGTGACTCTGCGCAAGTCACATAATCTAATCCTTCAGTTCTCTCATCTGTGAAATGAAGGATCAACATCCTTGGACTCAACATCCCAAGGTCCCTCCAGTTCTGAAGTTCTGGGATTCTTCCTTTATAAATATCCTAAATATAACAGCTTAGAGACCTGTGCTGAAGTTCAAGTATGATGCCACTGTTCTTTTCATTTTCTAAGTAGTCTGGAAATATTGGACTCCCTTTTGAGGCCAATGACTGGCTGCCTCAGTAACAGTGCAGGTTCTGGGGCCACACAGCCTGGGTGTGAATCCCAACTCTGCCACTAGCTGTGTGACCTTGGCCAGACACTCTGTGCCTCAACTGCTGTGGTTATAAAATGAGACCAATAGCAGTGTGTACAGAAAAGGTATGTCGTGAGGATTAAATGAGATTATACCTGTAAAGTACTTGGAACAGTGTCAGGCACGTAATTAAAAGCTCAGTAAGTGTTCGTCTTTGTTTTTATTATTGCTATTATCCTGGTATTTAAGTCTTCATACAAACCACTTATTAATAACCTATCACAGTGGTTTCCCCACTTTCAACACTAAGAATCTTTTACTATTTCCCCTTACTGACTCCATGTTTTAAATGGTTTTACCCACAGGACAAAATTATGTTTCCATCTTACAGTCACATGTGTCCCTATTAATATCATGTCAAAATCCAGCATTCTATACCTAACTTTCAATAAAAAGTAAAGGGAATCTTGAGGCAGTCTTATCATAGAAAAATAAGTACAGTTAAACCATCTGAAAGGTTAAAAACACAAACTCCAGAGACTTCAAGTTGGAATCAATGGTGCATGTGCTGTGTTAGGTGACAAGACATGGTTTACAGTCTCAAAGAGCTTAGAATTTAGTAGGATGGAAAGGTAGAGCCATAATACTAAATTGGGATAGGAAGAGGGAAAGAGAAGATGGTACAAACAGTGGAGAGAATTTTGAACGATATGGCAGGTGCAGCTGCCCTCCCTCACCTTAATCCCAAATCCTGCCACCTGTAGATCTCCCTCCTGAGAAAACAGGATTACAGTCTGTCCTTGGGGTTAAGGAACTAGCTCGAGGAAGCTATTCATAAAGGCAAATATGTTCTCTGTCCGAGATGCAAGCAATCTGGTATAAGGCATCAACTGGTTTCTTAACAGGAAAAGGGTCCCAAGGGAAGGGAGTATAGGACAAGAAAACATATGCATTAACTTTGTACCTGAGGAACTGGTTCAAAGGCAACCTGGTTAGCAAAGCAGCCACCTGACCTTGTGGGAGACCTAGTAGAGGAGGCCTTCTTCACAAAACAGTCAGGGTACTTGGAACAGCTGGCCAACCAGAAGTGCGGCTGCCACAGCCATTTTCACAAATTCAAGCCTCGAAGGTGTGCTATTTGGGTATCTTCACTGCATTTGAAAACATGACCTCTGGACAGCAGCCACATAATCTGCCGCAGGAACAGTCATCCTTACCCAGAGGGGAGGCAGGCATACCTTTACCTTGTTGCTGTCAGTGTAGCAGAATCTTAACCGTCAAATAAACTTTATTCAGTAAGAAAGCAGAATCCAGAACCCTCATCCTTTAATCTAGGAAAATTGTTACAAACACATGACCTTAAAAGGAATCCTTGAAGGGTAGCTGATTCTATACCTTAAGGCAGGAATAATCAGGGCAGGATTGGAACATCCTCTTGTGACCACAAAGCAAGGATATTTCAAAGAAATGTAAGGGATAGAGCTACAAGGACCAAGGAGCTGGCCAGAAAGAGGTCCCAGGACAAAACAGAAGCAATCTGGTTCATCAAAAAAGAAGATACTAATCTTGGTTAGATCTGAGAAAGGCCTGGAGTTCAAAACGATGTTCAAAGGAGAATGGTGTGAAGTATACGAAAAGGAAGTTGCAATACAGAGATAAAATAAGACACACATAATATTTGTATGGATTTTAATAAGTTGGGAAGTGTCATGAAAATACAGGTGCTTTGTTTTTTCTATGTCTGTCTATAGTGTATAAATATGTGCTTGTTTTTGTACTATTTATACTACAAGAAAGAATAAAGACCAGGAACTCTGAGTAAGCCAAACAGCCGGGAAAACCACGCAAGTGTCCCAAGATAAGAACAGACTGAGGAGCACAGGTGGTGACAAAAATAGCCAGATGAAAAGAGGGTTCAGCACTGATGGTCACACTCAATAGCCAAGCAGAGAGAGGATCCAGAAACAGGATCCCACATGCTATCGGCCAAATGGTCCCAGGGAGCATCAAGCAGAGTCCATCCCTCATCTCCCGGGGCAGAAACCTCTAGAATGCCCAACTAATTTCAAGAAAATATTCAAAAGGCATGCGTCAGTTTTTAATAACGTTAACACACCAGGCCAATACATCACGATGACAGGACAATGGGTTATGTAACACTGGCCAAGTAAGACGTGGAAGAAAATCATTTCTGGGTGACAGGGGGTGGAGACTGGATGGTAAATAAAAACCTACCCGAAAGCCATAGACAGAAAAATGACAAGGTCTGGCTGACTTCACAAATCAAGTTGAGTCTGATGCCTGGTGGCCAAGGCTGGACTCACCTTAGGAGAAGAACCCAAACTGGCACCATGTTCTGACTGACAATTGATTGGTTAGAAACCAGATCTGTAACCTGGGTGGGTCTGAAGAGGTATTCTGTTTCTGGTAACCATGTGAACTCTGGGTAGGTATCAAAATATTATAGCCCTAGGATGAGTCAAAATTAGTGGAGGGACTTCCCTGGTGGTCCAGTGGTTAAGAATCTGCCTTAGAATGCAGGGGATGTGGGTTCGATCCCTGGTTGGGGAACTGAGATCCCACATGCTGCAGGGCAACTTAATTCACGTGCCGCAACTACTAAGCCCGCATGCCACAACTAGAGAGAAGCCCGTGCGCCGAAACGAAAGATCCTGCGTGCCGCAACTAAGACCTGAGCAGCCAAAAATAAATAAATAAAAATAACAATAAAAGGAGAGGTTAGCAAGCTTCCTGTTTAAAAAAAAATTAGTGGATAAATAACAAAAATATGAGTGAAACTTGTAGTATGGATCTTTTAGGATAGGTTTAAGTGTAGTAAGTTTGTAATAATGTATCTGGGCATTTTACTTGTGTTTTAAGGTATTTGAGGTGTTCAAAAAAGCAGTCTACTGGGACTTTCCTGGAAGTCCAGTGGTTAAGACTTTGCCTTCCAATGCAGGGGGTGTAGGTTCGACCCCTGGTCAGGGAGCTTCTTGCCTCGTGGCCAAAAATCAAAAAACATAACACAGAAGCAATATTGTAACAAATTCAATAAAGACTTTTAAAAAATGGTCCACATCAAAAAAAAATTTTTTTTAAAAGAAAGCAATCTACTAAATTTAATAATTTAAAGGAATTCAATTGTATAATGTTTAAACATTTAACAGTTGCTTAATACAGTGAGCAATAAATAACAGGCAAAAAGTGTTCTTTTCCATGGCTTCCAGACAGAAAAAAAATTAGTAGTAACTCATTAGCAAGGCTCTCACTCCATGAGGTGGCTCCTTTTATTGTGCAGGCTTTAAATATTCCAAATAAAGCCACAAAAGGAAAACATGCCATATATATATTTTAAGTCCAAAACGCCAAAATAGTTACAAACAGTCGTTGTCACTTGGTACTGAAATGTCAGCGTCTGGAGCAGAGAAAGGTTTATTGCAGGGCCAAGCAAGGAGAACAGGCAGCTTGTGCTCAAAAGACCCGAACTCTCTGATGGTTTTCAGGCAAGGGTTTTAAAGAAAATGTTAGGGGAGAGGGTCCTAGAATGCAGGATCAGCTCGGATTGGTTGGTGGTGAGGTAACAGGGTGATGTTCTGGGAACCTCAACCTTCTGGTTCCACCAGTCTGAGGTCTACATGCTTATGATCAGCATGTAGTCACCATCCTCTACCTGGGTGAGGGTCTTAGTTTCTGCAGAACTCAGAGATATGCATCAGATTGTTATCTATATCCCTTCGGGAGGAACTAGGAGCCCTGTGTCCTAATCATTTACTACTTGAGACTGCTCTTTGGAACTGGGGGAAGGCCTAGGAAACAAAAGTCTTTTTTTTCTGTCCACAAGAGACAGGGGACATGGAGGGGGTTCTGTACCCAGGAAGGCCCTAGAGGGTCCTGCTCAGCTTTAATCCACCCTTTTCTTTGAGACTTCTCAATCTTGAGGGGGAACAGGTGCAGGATAAGAAAGTGAATAAAGTTTTAGATAGAGAGGTTAATCATAAACTTGCCAGAAGAACTCGGTTTTAGGGGGACTCAGTTTCAAATTTTCCAATGTTTTCTACAATGAACATATTTTTTACTTTAAATAAGGAAAAGATGATAAACATTTCTTTGAAAAGAGCACGAGGCCACTCATGACTGAGGTGAGTCTCTACATTAGGCAGAGCTTCAGGATTCCCAGCGGGGCTGCTGTGCTAACATTAGCTGGAGTCTGGGCTTGAGAACACCCAGCTGAACTGACAGAGAGAGTGATGAATGGCAGGCCTGGGCACGGGGGTTAGAAATCAAGTGAAGAGGTGAGGCAGGCAGGAAAAGGGAAAAGTAGACACAAGCAGGAAGCAAGGGCAAGAACCCAGGGCATCTTAATGAGGTTGTTAAGCCCAAATCAAGAAGACAGGGAACACTAACACACCACTGTAAAGCAATTATACTCCAATAAAGATGTTAAAAAAAAAAAAGAAGACAGGGAACAGAAGACCAGCTGGCAGGGCCAGGCGTGAATTCTGTAGATCAAGTCAGGCCCACAGGTTGGGGCAGGAGGAAGGCAGAGGATCTTCCTGCCTGGCTCCTGATCTATAATCAGAACTTCTGACCTGCTTAATTCCCTGGCAGGTAATGCCAACTCTCTACACCAACAACACTGCTGTATCTGCAGCCAGGATATAATGGCTGAGGATGTCTTTGTTCATTTTTAGCACCACTTCTAATCATGCAGTGAGGCCAAACCCACTGTACGTATGAAATGGCTCTGCTATCCAGCTTCCAAATGTGTCTGGCCCAACAGAGCAGAATATCAGCCTCGTCTGCATTCTAAACCATAGCAGGAAAATGTTTTGATAGAAAAAACTTTAGATACACCTGAGACTTCTCCGTTCCCCATCAAGGAGCAGCCATACAGTAAGTTTAGAACAGAGAAAAGTGAGGGAGAGTCTCCCAGAGAATGCCGTTTATTAAGAGAATATTGCTTTTCAAGATCCTACTTTTAAAATTCCTACTTAAGGTCAGATCTGATGAATAACATTCGGCAGGAATCTGCTCCAGTAACGGAGACTTCCAGGATGAGTAACTAAATACCTGAGAAAAACTGTCGGAGAGAGCAGGAAGTTGCCTTTTCTTTGTTTACCAAGCTGTTCAAGCCATTGTTAAAACTATGGCAAGCATACATTTGTAAGCCTCAGTGCTATTCTCTGTAACTTCTTTACAACAGTGACATCACCAGAAAGGAACTTAGCGCACCATTTCTTTATAAGCTGCTTACATTAACACCCCAGGTGTCCACTGCAGGAAATCAATTTAAGCTTACAGAAGACACCCACGAGCAGGCTACGGATTTGGAGATTAGCACCCTGATGGATGGATACCATAATGATTCACTAATGGCTGGCTTAGCAGGTCACGAACGGTTAAGTGATGATTCTAGGCGCTGAAAAGCATTTGACGAAAAATGTTGGGCAACACATTTGATAATATTCCTCAAAATGAGCACTTGTGCACAAAAAGCTTTTAGAAAACCTGCTGGAATAATGATATACTAGCCACATGTGAGGGGGCAGGCAGAGAAGCGGCTTTTTCCCAGTTGTCCTAAATTACTAGAGTAAAAGGAAATCACAGAATAGGCACCTACATTTGGTCTGTATTTCAAGCAACTGTCGTCTTCCAAAGAAATCTCGTAAGGACTGATGGGGTGGGAGAATCAAATTATTTGACATAATCGAAATTCTTTAGTAAGCCAGCATTGTAATGAGTTATTATAAAAATCTTCTCCTTTGGAGAGGAAGAAAGCCAGGAAGAAGTTAATATAAACCTCTAGGCTGAAGACGGTGCCAGGAAAATGACTTCTAGTGATATAAACACAAGGCAGATGTTTTAAAAGAAATTTAAAATTTAATTAGACGTGAAGCCTTCCAGCCATTACCTGTGTACACACAAGACAACAGCCACAAACTAGATTTTTAGAACCATTTTTGTTACCATCTAAAAATCACATTGCTCCCAGGCCAATAAGGTAAGAAACAATCTGTGACTGGTAGAATTTCAATATTTAAAAAAATTAAGATATCAAACAATTGCTTTAAAAAAATGAAGGTATCGCGATTTGACTAATTTAAAGCAACTTCTAAGTTTCCTCTTTACCCTTACAGTACAAGTTCCAGTGAACGAAAGTTCAAAAGACTTTTTCATAGTGATTTTTATTAATCTATGCTAAGAATTGAGCCAAGCTAATGATTTTAAGAGTATGAAAACCAAATGTATGACTATTTTTTTAAGCTGCATTTTGGCTATATTTGTAAAGTAGATCGTAACTGAAGAATATGGTAGCACATTATTATCAGATTCCTAGAAATTTCAATTAAAATTTTCTCCTTATTATACTCACAGGTCTTTCATTCATTTTCTGGTTTTCTGTTTTGAAATGGATTAAAAAAACAGAAAAATATTTTTCAAGTTCAAGTATTGTTTTTATGTGACAATTACCTTAATTTTATACCAGCAAATTTAGAACTCAATTTAAAAAGAAGTTCAGATTATTAAAAAAACTTGAAATAAAAAAAAAGAGCTCTCTTTCAAAACTGAAATTGTGGTTTTATTTAAATTTACTTCCTAGACTTCAAATGTATTTTTTTTCCCACCTCAGTGCGTGAATGCAATATATCATTCTTGGTATGTTTTTCCGGTCATAGACATCTGTTGTTTCTGGGTAAAATATCTGGAAAACAAAAGGGAAAAACGTGTTTATTATTTTCGCAATTATTTTAACTCTCCCAAATGACCCTACTCTGATTGTCCTTGCTGTTCTGTATTTATTTAAATGAAGAGGAAACTCCAGCTGTGCCTCATCTTGTTCTTCATGCGGACCAATCACTGCATCTGGTCCCCTGCCTGACAGCGCCTCCTAGTGGCTCAGGAGAGTGGGGGATTCACAGTCAGCCACTCCAAGAAGGCTTTGTCCACAGGGCTGGGTAGCAGTTTCATTGCACAAGGCATGAGCCCACGTAGGCTTTGCTTTCTGTATCAGAGTCACTCTTGTGACTGCCCAGAGAAGGGTGTCCTCTTGAAAGCATTTTATTACGTTGTTAAGAACTTGGCTACACAGTTCTGTAAATATGCGTGTACACACATACAATGCACACGTACGCATGTATTACTTTAAGCAGAAAAAAAAAGTATCCATTTTCACTGAATAAAATCTGGAAAGTAGATAAAGTATGAAAGGAAAATACCTATAACCCCACCTCCAAAATTACCTATAACCCCACTATTAGCATTTTGGTATATTTTCTTCCAGTCTTTTTTCTGTATGTCTCTGATTTTTTATGTTTATGTATGTGAGTGTTTAAAAACCAAACTGCGTGTATTACAAACCTATTTAACACTTAATAGAACATGACTGTTTCACATTCCTTTCATTACTCTGTAAGAACATTATTTCTAAATAGATGCATATGATTCTTTGATATTTTTGAACCATAATTATAACCAGTTCTCCAGGGTTGAACAATTTTTTACCCCCAATTTTGTCCCTATTATAAGTCACTACAATAAATATCCCTGCATTTTCTGAGCACCTGATTGCTTCTTTTGGATAACCATCTATGTACGGAGTTAGTAGACTGAAAAGTCTGAACACTAAAACTTTTAATACACCTTTATACTCTTCTTGAGGTTGAAACTAAAAGCCTAATAAGAAACAGATTTCAGAATGGGGCACCAAAAATGAGTAATTAGGATTGAAGCTTCTGAGATTAAGATAAGCTGGTTGGCATTACTTGCTTTCAGTAAATATTTTATAAAATTTGACATAAAAACTAAAATTAAATCATGTACCATATGATAGTACTTGACACTCAAGCAAAATTTTCTACTGGACATTGAAAAAAGCTAAGAAAAGAGAAAAGCAAAGCTTCTTGAGCTACAAATGTACAGTCACTGAGTGCTTACAGAAATATCTGTAGCTTATGTAATTTGAAACTAAAAGCCTAATAAGAAACAGATTTCAGAATGGGGCACCAAAAATGAGTAATTAGGATTGAAGCTTCTGAGATTAAGATAAGCTGGTTGGCATTACTTGCTTTCAGTAAATATTTTATAAAATTTGACATAAAAACTAAAATTAAATCATGTACCATATGGTAGTACTTGACACTCAAGCAAAATTTTCTACTGGACGTTGAAAAAATCTAAGAAAAGAGAAAAGCAAAGCTTCTTGAGCTACAGTCACTGAGTGCTTACAGAAATATCTGTAGCTTATGAAATTTCAAAGGTCTTTCCAACTTTCCTTTAATACTTTTGCTGTTAAAGTATCAATGAGAAGAGGATTCCCAATTCAGAAGAATATGACTAGGTTTAAAATTCTACTATGTAAGCAGAGGACCACTATAACTCTCCCTCTCTTCTTTAAACAAGAACCTTTTACACTGATATTTCTCCTGGAAAATCATCATGAATATGTCTTCTTCTTCAATTTATAGAAGAAGATGGGATCAATTTATAGTTTACTGAAACGTTTTCTTCAACATTGTAACTCCAATGTGTAACATGACACTGAGCACAGGGTAGGCAGTTCATATTGATAAATGAAGGAATTAATTAATATATCAAAGTCAATTCAGTATACTGCTGGCCTCTCATTTCCTGCAATGTAATGTATCACTGACTTCATAATAAACATCAGGGTTAAAATAGAATCTGTTACATGGATCACTTGTTTGGCTTAAAGTCAAAATAAATGTGGTCCAACATACACACAATTTGAGAAGGTTTAAATCATAATGAAATTATCCTAATTTAACATATGCTGCCTCATACAGAAAAACTGCATTTCAATGTCTGTCGTTATTAATCTGTTTACCACTCAACACCCTGTTAGTACTTACTAAATTGCAGTTGAGAAATAAATATGAACTCTCTATTATAACTATTGCCCAGAAAGGAACACTATTCAATGTTTTCAACATTTTAGAAGGGAAAGTAGTTTGATTAAAAAAAGGCAAAATAAAATAGATCAACATTGACTATTGCAAGAAAAAAGGAGCTGAGTTAAAACAGGTATTAGCACAAATGTATTTTAAAAAAGGCATTCATAATTTACATGAAGGAGTCCTTTGTTTTCGTTGTGGAGTGTGTTTTTAATTGCAAACCTGGATTACTAATAAGAACAACAACATAGGTCTAAATAAGTCAGTAGCCGATACCCTTGCTGGATCACTCTTAAATCATTTCTTTAAAATAGCTGTACATATTAAGCAATTCAAAAAAGGGAACTATTGGTACATATAGAAACCTGATGGATCTCAAGTGAATTATGCTTAGTGAAAAAAGTCAATCTCAAAAGGTTACCTACTGTATGGTTCCATTTCTATAACATTCTCAAAATGACAAAACTATAGAGATAGAGAATAGATTAGTGGCTGCCAGGAGACAGGGCTGGGGAAGGGATGCTATATATAATGTCCAACCTCTCTGCAGTATCGGCATCTTGATTGTGGTGGCGGTCACACAAATCTATTCATGCATAGAACTACAAACACACACACACACACAAATGAATGCATATAAAAGTGGTGAACACTGAATAAAGTCTGGAGTCTAGTTAATATTAATACACCAATGTCAATTTAATTCTGTACTAGTTATGAGATGTCACCATTAGGGGAAGCTGAATGAAGTTTACACAAAGATGTACTATTTTTGCAACTTCCTGTGATTCTAAAATTATTTCAAAATAAGAAGTTTAAGAAATAGCTCTACAATTTCTATCACATGTAATTATTTCTTCATTTCCTCCACTTGTCTATATATCTCACAGGTGTAAGGGTGCCTGCTCTTTGAATTTAACAAGTTCTGAATATTTGCTGAATGAGTTTTATTTGGGAGATCTATTTCAAGAGTAAGACCTCTAACCCCCTAGCCAGTAAAATTTAAAGTGATACTATGATTTATAATAATACTTTATCGAAATAAATTTATAATGATGATTTATAGTGATACAATATATACGGATACAATGAGACTTGGAATCTTAAGTATAAAAAGCAACACAAAAAAGGGAGGTGGCTCTTCTAAATCAACTATCTACCAGCCAAAGCCTGCTCCGACCTTGTTTAATTTATTTTTTTTTTTCTTTCTTTCTTTTTTTTTTTTTGCAGTACGCGGGCCTCTCCCTGTTGTGGCCTCTCCCGTTGCGGAGCACAGGCTCTGGACGCGCAGGCTCAGCGGCCATGGCTCACGGGCCCAGCCGCTCCGCGGCATGTGGGATCTTCCCGGACCGGGGCGCGAACCCGTGTCCCCTGCATCGGCAGGTGGACTCTCAACCACTGTGCCACCAGGGAAGTCCTAATATATATATATTTTTAATTAATTTATTTTTATATTAAGTGGGTTTTTTTTCTTTTTTAACATCTTTATTAGAGTATAATTGCTTTACGATGGTGTGTCAGTTTCTGCTTTATACCTTGTTTAATTTATACACACTTTCACCTGGCTGCTCTCAGTCTGAGTTCTTGCCATATGTTACTTTTTATAGGCCTTTCCATATTTCTGTTAGTTCTCACATTTCTCATTTCTGATGCAATAAGGACATTTGCTGCATTAACGTACCCCAGTCTGCTAAATTTCTTTCCACAGTGGGGTGTTTGCATTACTCCTTTTGTTTTCCCAGTTCAGGCTTACCTTGGGTAGACCAATAGACTCCATCGCTCTTAACCACTGGACGGTGTTATCCGTGTGTCGAAAATGAAGGCCCGACTTCTAACGTGAGGATGGGTGATGGTTGGGGGAGGGGGAGTGGAAAGAAGGGAACGCACAAACAGTGAGTCAAAAAAGTAATAACTTTTTTCATTAGCAGGATGCTTTCAATTGTCTTTCTCCTAGAATCGTGTCATGAACGCTCATATAAAACAACCAGAGATCCAATAAAGGAGATGACACTATCTCAGCAACACTGCAACCATTTGGGATGGACCGTCCCAGTTCCCAGAATTCACACGTTTGAGGTAATTCTGAACTAGAATCTCAAAGACCATTTTCTGTCTAGCACGCCTTAGGATGTTTTATGAGACACACGTGCACATACATGAGCATGTACGGACGTGCGCGCACACACACACACACACACACACACACCCCATGTCAAGACTGTGGCAACCACAGCTGAGAGGACTGTAACTTCAAGAAAAAAAAGGATTTTTAGAAGACCAAATGCCTTTTTTTTGGTGGTTTCTGGCTCTG
Source organism: Neophocaena asiaeorientalis asiaeorientalis (assembly GCF_003031525.2). Lineage (NCBI taxonomy): Eukaryota > Metazoa > Chordata > Mammalia > Artiodactyla > Phocoenidae > Neophocaena > Neophocaena asiaeorientalis. Next base: position 3,226,906 of record NW_020175829.1, on the reverse strand, counting down.
CCAAACCATTTTTTCTGATCACGAATGTAGTACGATTTCTGTAAAAAACCTGAAAAATGTAGAAAAATACAAAGATGAAAACAAAAAGCACCCCACGATTCAGAGCTAATTTTAGTATTTATTCCTTCTATAATCTAATTGTAATCTTGGCCTTGTACAAGAAGTAAACTTTCACTGGAAATATTTTACAAGACCTTTTTCTACCCATATAATAAAAATAGGCTATGTTTTCCATTCCTAACGGTCCTAATCAGCCAGCCATTATTTTCTCCATAAATAAAGTATTCTTGTTGCTATTTCATGAAGTTTTATCAGGCAATGAACCATTGTGAGCTTTAAAATGATCTTACATATTTCATTAGTTAAATGTGTACCGTAATGTTATGTATTTTATTTTCATTTCAAATAAAATAAGAAGTAACTACAGCAAGTTTCATCATAACTAACACCCAGTGGTAGATCATCACATTCAGAAAGTCTAGCTCTTCCCTTTTGTGAAGGGAAAAAGGGTCATCTTACGTGACCTTTTACAATCTAATAGTTGGAAAGCATTTTTGTTGCTGTAAGGAATTAGGAAGTATAAGCTAATTAACATTTGACAAATATTTACGTGCTTTTGATAGTGGCCACTATTTTTTTTTTTTTTGCGGTACGCGGGCCTCTCGCTGCTGTGGCCTCTCCCGTTGCGGAGCACAGGCTCCGGATGCACAGGCTCAGCGGCCACGGCTCACAGGCCCAGCCGCTCCGCGGCATGTGGGATCTTCCCAGACCAGGGCACGAACCCGTGTCCCCCTGCATCGGCAGGCGGACTCTCAACCGCTGCGCCACCAGGGAAGCCCAGTGGCCACTATTTATTAAGATTGGACTGTGTGTGTCAAGCACTTTACATAAATTATCTCTGATTTTCAAAACACTCTGCAAGGTAGTTATCACTCTCATTTTTTAGAGATGAGGAAATCTAGGCCAAAAAGATGAAGCGACTTGTCTAAAGTCAAACAGCTCTTAAGGGGCTGAGCTGGGATTCAAGACTAGGTCTCTGTGGATCTTAAAACCTTTCCTGTGCTAACACTCCCCAGGGAAGAGGGTAGGACATAATGACCAGGGGATTATTCTTCACAGGGAAGAGATTAGCTAATTACCATGAAATAACTAGAGGGAGGGGGAAGTGTACGGAAAGAGAGGAAGGATGTTAAAGAATAAAGAGACAGAGAGCACGCAGACAGTTCACAGCCAGGTGGTAGTGTCTGAGGGTAACTCCGCATCAACTGTTGCAGAATACAAACACTTCTCAGACACGGCCACTCTGCGACCGTGGAGGGACAAAGCGGAGATAATCCTCAATCACGTCAGGGCAGAGGACCTCAACACCACAAAGTAACTAAACATCACCCTCTTCCAACTAAGACAGGCGACTTATTTCTTGTCTGATGTCAATCTGGTTCCTGTTCAATATTCTCACCTCCTAGATAAAAATTACCAAGATACCAAACTGATTACGCTTCCTGGCAACACCGCAATGATCCTTGCGCTTCCCTAAATCCTTATTAGAATCACTCAGTACAAGCTCAGATCTCCACTGAGCTATTTTCCCTTCCTTACAGCTCCGTGGGTATGCATTTTTTCTTGGCACATCATATTTAAATAAATATAATTTTATGTTGGTTTCTGAGAGTCTTTGGCTGGTAGCCTTCAACAATCCAAATTATATAACAAAAACATCCCATCCATTTAGTGGTTTCATTAGCTAGGTAACCTCAGGAAAGTTACAAATCTCTTTGAACCTTGGTTCCTTGGCTACAATAGGGAATGGTATGCTTCTCTGGGTTGAGGATTTAATGAGATTTATACATATAACACTTAGTTGCAAGGTACACCTAAAATGCAATAAATGTTAGTTATTGTAATTATAAGACTGGGCTTGAAACTTTTATTCACCTGTAAGGCCAGAAAAAGGTTTAGCGCTTCATGTGAGAGGCACTGAAGGAAAGGGTGGTTATCAGAGTCATATTTCTACGGTAAATGAGTGATAGATTTTAAATCCTGCGTCCGCCTTAAACACCTCAGGAATGCTGACCTCAGAACCCTATGGTCCATGCCTGCCTATTTAAGAAGTAAGCTTCAGTGAGCGAACTGCATTAACATCTTCAATCTACCACGTTTACTTCAATTAGAACAAAAACAATCTTCCAAACAGGCTCAAAATAATCTTAGTCTGCTATAACCATTTATAGCTTGTCTATTTTTTCACCAGTCCTACAGTAATATTAATATATTAGGCTAGGTGGTATGTCTATAGTCGTAACTTGGCCAAGGGCTGTTACTGAACATCTACCTAATTTCTTTCATGTATTAGACTAGAGAGTATATGCTGATTTTCTACTGCTGAGCTACTACAGCACCAGCGAAAAAGATTACTGCAGTTTAAATTGAATAGATGAGGTATTATGTAAGTCTTCTTTGGATGGTAACTTCTTACATATTAGGATCAAAGCATTTTAGAACGATGAGGTAGTTTAAAACCAGTAATTATTCTAATGTGCTCATTTTATAGATGAGTCAACTGATGCCCTAAGTGTTTAAGACACTCGAGTTGACCTAACTTGTTGAGCTCTGGGTCAAGACTGGCTTGCAGAATTCCCTGACTTCAAGTCCAAATATTCTGGTCAATTTACTGCTCACAGAGCCTCAGGACAAACACCTGTAACAGTTACAGTGTAACACCTACAGTGTGCTTACCTCTGTCAGGCAGGCACTGGGCCTTGCATAGATCACATTTGTTCTTCACAATTTCTCAACAAGGCTGATATTGTTACTGTTTTCCCACTTTACATTGGAGGAAACTGAAGCTCACAGAGGCACAGTTAGTGGCAAAGCCCGATTCTGAGGTGTTTTGGTTCTACAGCTCATACTACTGACCACTATGTACATGCTTTCCCTACCTAAGGCCCTCCTAAATGTTCAATGCGCGTTTATTGTACGTCTGCAACTGTCAGTGCACTGTCCAGAGTGATAGTGTTCTTTGGCTTTGAGCCTTATTAGACTGAATCCTCTCCAAGGAATGCCCCTCCTACCTCCTCCTCTTTCTCTTGGTCATCCTAGTTGGCTCGGGAACATTCATCCTTCAAGTCCCACCATGGAAACCTTCCTGGCTTCTTTACCAGCCCAACCCCCTTTAGAACTGACCACACTATTCTTGGTTGGCTCCTACCATCTACCCAGCCATCTTCTCTTCACTGCCCTCCACCCATTTCCAGCCCCTTTCCAGGATTCACCCTTTGTTTTCCCTCTTGAATCCACTCACTTCTTGTCTCTGCAGGCCACTGTCACCTGTCACCTGGACTGAGTAATCCCCTCATGCACTCTGCCTGCACGTCCACCCTCCCTCCAATGTGTTCTCCAAATAGCAGCAGAGAAATCTTTCTAAAGCACATACTGTACCATGATGTCTCTGCCAACACTGAAACAGCTTCCCCCTGTACTTAGGTTGAAGTCACTCGTTGTACTTAGGTCCTCCATGTGTCACTGAGTAATCTCTCTCTGCTTCCCTCCTGGTCTCATTTCTCACCACTGTCCCTCACCGTAGCCTTTCAGCCACTCAACTTGGCCAAGCTCTTTTCTTCCTTGAGCTTCTCACAAATGGGTCCCTTCTCTCTGGACCATCCTCCCCATTCCCTATGCTTAACTCTCCACACGGATGAGTTTCCTCTCATTCTTCCAGCCTCAGAGTAAATGTCTCCTCAGAGAAGCCCATGGCCTTCTGTCAATAATTCTGGCTTTCATTTCTTCCTTCATACACTTATCACAATTCACGACTGTCTATTTTACTCACAGTCTCTCTCTCCAGCTGACCATGAAATCATGTCTGCCCTGCTGCCCACTCTGCCATTGGTGCCTGGAGCAGTGGCTGCCACATGGTAGGTACTAATAAGTACTGTATGGATAATTGAGTCCTATCCTTTATGTATTTCTATCTTAGGACAATTTTATCTGCTTTCTGTATAACTTTATTAAAATGTATTATATTAATGTGTGTCTGCCTATAGTCAAACCTTTGTAGACTCTAAGAAAAAAACTGCCTGGCGTGATTATTAAGAATGCAGCTTCCTGGGTCCCTGGCTAAGATTCTGCCTGACTCAGTAGTCTGGGATGGGGCCCAAAAGTTGACGTTTTTACACACACCCATCAGGGGGTCCCACAGGAAGTTTGAGCATCACACTTAGAGGAAGAGTTTCAGTAAATATTGAATAAAGTACTGAATAAAGCATAGAAGACAAGAAACGGAGTACTCTGGCTTACTACGAACTACTGTCATTCATTCCTTCACCCAACAGCTATTTCCCTAGCACACCCTATGGGCCAGAACCTGCACCATTCGCTGAGGATATGACAGAGGAGACACACACAGTTCTTGCCTTCATGACAGTACTCCGTGGTGTGTCCTTGTGTGCATGGCATGATTATGCAACTCAGACCTGGAAGGGGGGTGATGGGAATGGTCAGGGAAAGAATACTCATCACTGGAAGCTTTAACTCTAATACCTAGCATATCTTTCTAAACCTAAGTTAATGAGGGGCCAAGGCTGTACATAAGCTGGCAGACAAAGAGGATGGGGCAGCATGAAAGCTCCCATCTACTTAGCTCAAAGCCATCATCAGTGTCACAACTGAGGCCTTGCGATTCGGGACAGAGCTTTTGCATCGGCGACACCCTGCCCAACAGGTGGGTCATATTTTATGGCTGCAGTCCAGGCAGACCCTGCAGTGAGCACCCAGGCTCACCGAACTCATGGTTTCCAGATGGCACGTCAAGAGACAGGCCTAGGTTAGCAAGTGTTCCCTTGTGTTTCAACGCCTCTGTCGCAGTCCCGTGATTTAGTGCTCCTTAGAAAGGACCACGTGCGTGATGGGCTTTAGACCTGAAGAACACATGAACGGGAAGCTAAGTCTCCTGCCCACTAGTACCGGTCTCCTTTCATTTCTGTAGACGAAATGAAATGGCCTTAAAATAAAAATGTATGATTACATGGCAAATCACTGACAATTTCCATTCAAGGACACTTTCAAGGATTTAATAAAAGGAGAAAAAGAAAAGCCTCTTTTTTTTTTTTTTTTTAGAAAAGCCTCTTTTCTCCAGTGAATTAACAGAGGGGTAGTTTCCATTTGTCCCATGTTTCTCCCACATCACAGCTGGCATCTACCACCCTCCATCCACCACCTCCCTTCTTTCCATGCCTCTCCTAGCATCCTTTCTTCTGTGCACCCCAGTGGAGGCCTGACGGCACGGGTGACAGCAACATAGAACACTTCCCTCTGTCACGATGTTTTGCTCAGGGATGTCATCATCTGCTTAGGTGCCACAGGTATTTTATTCTTTAACAAGAAATTGGAATCACTTCCCCGTCCCCATCCCAAAGAGAAGCTGCTACTATTCAAATAACAGGACCTCTGATGCCAGGAGGAAACAGTACCTGTTTAAGTTGCCATGAGGGGGTCCACAGCTGAACTGGGAAGAGACACCTATATTCAAGGTGTATAAGGTGCCAGGAGAGGGAAGAATCAGCCCACCCGCTGCTCTGAGTCTCACCTTCACTAAAGGTCTGTCTTTCTGGCCCGATTCTCACTATCCACACATCAACATACCCACAATCTCTTTCCAGGGAGGCCTGGAGCCAACTACACTTTAACTCTATCATCAAAGCTACATGGCTGGGGCTTCCCTGGTGACGCAGTGGTTGAGAGTCTGCCTGCTGATGCAAGGGACATGCCCCGGTCCAGGAAGATCCCACATGCCACGGAGCGGCTAGGCCCGTGAGCCATGGCCCCTGAGCCTGCGCGTCCGGAGCCTGTGCTCTGCAACGGGAGAGGCCACAGCAGTGAGAGGCCCGCGTACAGCAAAAAAAAAAAAAAAAATCTACATGGCTGTTAGTACTAATAGGCCTAGATCTTGGTAACTACCATTACAGTAATGAAAATAAAACAAAAATCGTGCTCTAAAATGTGGATAAATGTTCATTTATTTTGTGACAAGGGGGATACAACTTATTTTTTACCGTGCTTTTCTGAACTTTTAAAGTATTCCTCAAAATACAAACTTTAATTTTGGCTGGCTAAGTCATTTGTTTCACTTAAGTCTTACAAAAGGCCGAAAACTTACTCTAGGGAGAAACATCTAGAGTTAATAAACACATGACTTAATAAACTCAAACTTATTTTAAGATATGCAAACACTTTTATTCATAACGTTATTCAAGGCAGAAACTTTTGCTCAATTCCCTTTTGGGCTAGATGATGAAAAGAGAGTTGTCAAAAAAGATGTCAATTCATCTTGTCTACTGTTAGCATAGACCATTACTCACACATTTGCTCTGAATTCAATATACACATTTAAAAAATAAATTTTGTCTCAATTACAACTGAAGGGTAGTGTGACATGCAATAAATGGAAAATCATTCCATTTTCAACTATACTTAATGTTACCCTTGAAATTTTAAGAGAAATAACTTTTAAGGATACTTGAAAATCTGCAGATAAAAAATACTGATATAAAAAACCAAATACAATATATTAAGAAAATAAAGAATCAAGTTTCAAAGAAGCTTTAGAAACCCTGACCCAAAGTGGAGAACGGATCACATGTTCCAGGAGGGAATAGCACACATTTTTTTTTTTTTTTTGCAGTACGCGGGCCTCTCACTGTTGTGGCCTCTCCCGTTGCAGAGCACAGGCTCCGGACGGGCAGGCTCAGCGGCCATGGCTCACGGGCCCAGCCGCTCCGCGGCATGTGGGATCTTCCCGGACCGGGGCACGAACCCGTGTCCCCTGCATCGGCAGGCGGACTCCCAACCATTGCACCACCAGGGAAGCCCCAACAGCACAAATTTTAAAATTCCCTTTTGAAGACACATATAATGAAGGGGTCTTTCAGGCTGGTGTTTACTTTTTCCTCCTTTGCTTTTTAATGGAAAATTTCAAACATAAAAATTGGACAGAATAGTGTAATAAACTCATTTGCATGCCTCATCTAATCTCAACAACTATGAACTCATGGCCAGTCTTGAATCATCTGTCCAACCTCCTCCCAGTTATTTTGAAGCAAATGATAGATGTATCACTTTACCTGAAAATACTTAAACACGTATCTGAAAAATATCAGAATTTTTTTTATTAATACAAGGTTGGTATTTATTTTGGTTTGGTTTTCTCACCCATATGCCTTCCCAAATTAGTCACGAAATAATTCTTAAAACTAGTTGCATATAAAAAGGGTAGTCTTAATTTGTTTTAAACACCAAAAGGAAAGGAGTTCCTGACTATTCAATATCAGAGTTTTTTTTTAAAATCACCTTGGGCCTAACTCTTCAGGGCCACAAGTTCAAGTCCCAGTTGGGTACTTTATTCCTTGATGAGAACAAGGGGAGTAATAAACTGTGTTGATGGTGAAAAAAGGAGGGGTAGAGGGCCCCCCACTCTTACAGTTACTGGCACTAATAAAATGACCTCCATGAAGGAATAATGGGGGTGGGAGCTGGGAAGCCCCATAAAGCAGAGATCTCTCGGCCTCAGACCAGAAACAGACAAATGCTTTGCTTTTAAAATTGCTGCTGCCTCAGGAATGATTATTTACAGGCTTAAAAGACCAAGGACATCCCCTTTCCCCACAACCCATCTCCCACCAAATCCTTATAGAAACACTAAAAGAAAGGAAAGGAAGGGAAAGACTGAACTTCCACTTTGAGCTGGAGGCCAGACCAATTAGATCTCAGTTACCTTGTAACGTGTTTGTTCCACATCATAGATCTTTTTCTCCGATACCATTTTGGGGGCAAAGAACTTGGCTAACTTTGCAAGGTAAACTCCGTTCCGGAGCCCTTCTTCCAGTTCAGTGGTTGGTGGCAATTCTTCAACTAAGCAGACTTCCATCCACCTAAAGGGATTAAAAAAACCTTAAGGTGACTCCGGTTCAAGTAACTTTCTGTAACTGAAGAGATGCAGTATCTTACTACCTGTGATGGAGACATTAACAAAGGGAGCGGGATGTGAAACATCTTTAGGTGTCACAGATGGGAAGAGAGAACTTTCTGGGTGGGACAAGAATTCAGAACACACAGGAACAAGGGGGATGACAAGCCCAGAGGCACTGAACTCACTTCCAAGCCAGAGCTTGTCGACTTCACTTTTATCACAGTCTCTGCCAATTCTCTTTTGTGCCAAAGAGGAAAAAGGCCAAAGCATATTTGTATGGGTGGAATGAGTCTTGCTGACATTACAGAAAAAAACAGTTCCAAGTTTATGAGCCCTCAGTGGAGGACATTCTTGTAGGGGTTATGCTGTGGGGAGAGTGTAGTCCCAGGTGCAGTAAAATTTGCAGTTGCCTCAGTCTGGAAATGACTACCAGGAAAGGTAGGAAGCGTGGAAAAGGGACAGTGAAATTCAGAAAGCAGACGCTGTCTTCTTTAAATAGGACACATTCCTTTTTCCAATACCAGGAACTTATTACAGCATGCTTACCTTTTTTGGGGAAGGTATTTACTGGATTTTGAAAAAGATGAGATTAAATCTTAGGACATTGTGCCAGTATTGTAGAAAAGAGAGCACCAAGGTCACTACTGGCTCAAAAACACACAGTGGGAGGGGAGCCAGGCCAGTTCCCACTTCACACTGGTGTGCTGAGAATCTGTGGAGCTCAGAGAATAATGCGCTTCCTATCCATTCTTGAAGAACTCTTCCCTACTGTAAGACCCAAGAGGCAGGGGTGCACGCTCTCACCTCCCTGCCACGAACCCACTGCCCAATCACCAACTATGAGTGTGAGCTCCACACCTATATAGCCAGTCCCCGCAGAAGATCATTAACAACGACAGCGCCGATCCCATCAACACCTGGCAGTCGGGAGAGGGCTGTTCTGCAGTATTAACAACTGATCGTGATCCAAGCAGTGAACGCTGTAAAATGTCTCAATTGCTTGCAGCTCTGGCCAACATCTTTGAAAAGCTCAAAGAGTCCCTAATAAGCAAGGAGTATTTACTGACCACTTATTTAGGCAATGTAAAACGTGGAGTATATGAGAAAAGCATAAACATAAGCCCTGCCTTCTAAGAGCATTAAGCATAATTGAGACGGCAACACAATTGTGGGGAAAAACCAGAGAGCCATGTAAGAGAGGCTATGCTGACCAATGCTACATGTTAGTGCATAAGAAGAAAAAGTTGGGGAATAAAGGGGATCATTGGATTATCGCTGGAGTAACAGGGAAAACAATGAGAAGGTGGTGGGATCTGGATTTGGCCTAGAAAAGGGGAGTCTTTGGAAAGGCAGGGGAAGCGCTTAGGAGCTGGGGAACAGGACATACTAAAGCCATAAAGGAAACATGGCTGATTCACGGAGCAAACCCAGAGAAGACTCTGGGCCTTTGGGGTTCATGGGAAGAAAGGAATAAAGCTGAGCACACATAGTGAAGTGAGGTTCTGAGGGAACTGGCGTTAAGAGAAGTGATGACGTTTGTTGCCACAGGAAGCAGGGAGCTCTTGGCAACTTCGCAGCAGAGGAGTGACAGGCTGACAGTGGTAATTAGAGAAAAGTAATCTTGTATGATGGATGCCCCAAAGATAAAGCGCTCTGTCAGCCTTTCCCATTGTGAGGAGTGGAGGGACTGGATGAGACAGGAAGAAATGGGAAGGAAGGAAAACAAGAGGCATTTCAAGGAAACGGTAACAAGACTTGGTGACAGCTTAGAAAGTGCAGGAGGGGGTCAAAGGAAAGAGAATATTCCCAGCCAGGGAGAGGGGCCCCGTGTGGAGGGAGGACTCAGCCCCACATCCACTGTGTGACCCCAGGCAAGCCCCCTAACCTCTCTGGGTCTCGTTTTTCTCCTCTGCTAAAGGGGCAGGAGATGAGAAGGATGGGATGTTAAGGTCTCTCCCAGGTCTCACATCCTAGGGGGACTGGGGAAACTGGGAGAACAAGGAACTGATAAAAAGAGATGACAAGTTTGCTTTCACATAACAAACAAGGGCTTCAAATGAACGTAAGAGTACCAAAGCCTTGATGAATTTTTAAAAATGTAAGAAATCAGTAACAACATTGCCTTTTTGATAAAAATCTGGCCAAGTTAAAAGCTACTGCACTAGACCAAGTTTCTAATCTAAATAAACTACAAATTACAGCATTATGCTACTTCACATTAAAACAAACCTGTTTTCAAATAATTATCTTGAAAAAATGTACAAAATTGTTTCTAACACAACAGTATATAACTGCTTTATAATAATCCCGTAATCGGGGGTAGATGTATGAAGGGTGGCAGAGAGGTAAATTGACAATTTGTAGTAGGAGTGGGGGAGATAAATTGACATTTGGGACCAAGGGGCAGGAAGTTAAAATAAAAACAACTCTGAAGTGTGATATTTTAGACTTGGTCTTACTTTTTAAAAGGATAATCACCTTAATTTTTGTCTGTGTTAGAATATATGTGTAGTTGGCTGAAAACACTATTCTAAAAACTTAGGTTAACTATAGCCTATTGAAAATGTAGCCATTGCTAATGCATATAACATCATGAAGTACTCAAAGGCAAAAGCCATCTCTTCTTCCTTTTCATAATCCCTTTATCCTGGAAATGTATTTACAGATATTGGGTACCCAACAGATTGTTATTAAATGAAAGATTCTGACTGCTTAAGAAAAACGTTTTCCAAGCATCACAGTTACATCATAACATCTTTTAGGACACTGCCAATGACTTGTAAATGCAGCATTTTTGCAACATTAGGCATCAATGTTTCACTACCTTGAAAGTCAAAAGAAAATGCTATTACCATCAATGGTAACTAGTGTTTATTAGCACTATTTTATTCTAGAACCTGGATTTAATACTTGACAGGGATTATCATTTAATCCTCGAGCCCACCCCATAAGGAAAGGTGCTATTAGGATCACCACTTGCAGATGCTAATCTGAGGCCCAGAAAAGCCAAGGCCATAGAGCTACTAATTGAAAGACATCAAAAAGCTCCTCTAGGAACCCTCCTACACTGTGGGTTGAAATGTAAATTGGTGCAGCCGCTATGGAAAACAGTATGGAGGTTCCTCAAAAAACTAAAAATAGAGTTGCCATATCATCCAGCAATCCCACTTCTGGGTATATATCCGGAAAAAACTTTAATTCAAAAAGATACATATACCCCTATATTCATAACAGCACTATTTACAACAGCCAAGACATGGAAGCAACCTAAATGTCCATCGACAGATGAGCAGATAAAGAATATGTGCTACATATATACAATGGAATATTACTCGGCCATAAAAAATGAAATAATGCCATTTGCAACAACAAGGGTGGACCTAGAGATTATAATTTTTACTAAATTGAAGTAAGTCAGAAAAACAAATACCATATGATATCACTTATATGTGGAATCTAAACTATGACACAAATGAACTTATCTACAAAACAGAAACAGACTCATAGATATAGAGAATAGGCTTGTGATGCCGTGGAGCAACTAAGCCTGTGCGCCACAATTACTGAGCCTGCGCTCTACAGCCCGTGAGCCACAACTACTGAGCCTGTGTGCCCCAACTACTGAAGCCCGCGTGCCTAGAGCCCGTGCTTCGCAACAAGAGCAGACACTGCAATGAGAAGCCCGCGCGGCGCAAGGAAGAGTAGTCCCTGCTCACCGCAACTAGAGAAAGCCCACGCACAGCAACGGAGACCCAGTGCAGCCAAAATTAAACAAATAAGAATAAATACATAAATGTATTTAAAAAAAAGAGAGAGAGAATAGGCTTGTGGTTCCCAAGGTAGACGGGTGTGGGGGAGGGATGGATTGGGAGTTTGGGATTAGCAGATGCAAACTATTACATACCGAATGAATAAACCACAAGGTCCTACTGTATAGCACAGGATATTCAATATCCTGTGATAAACCATAATGGAAAAGAATATGAAAAAGAATATGTATATGTATAACCGAATCACTTTGCTGCACAGCAGAAATTCACATTGTAAATCATTTGTGCTTCAATAAAATTTTTTTTCAAAAAGCCCCTCAAATTCCAATTTTTAACTCTCACGACTCAAACAGAAGAAGGCAGTCTCACAGCCTAGTGTAAAATAAAAGTGGTAACAGGACACTCCAGGCTTCATCCAGAGGAGGAGTAAAGGCCGCATGGTTTGGAGATGCAGACGCTTTCACTCTTCAGTGTAAGGTCAGAGCATAGTACATTCGCTGTCAAAGTGGAGTAAACGTCCTAGGGTTCCATTTATTCCCTTGGAAGTCCCTCTTTGTCAGTCACCTACCTCACAACTGTAAGTGACAGACAGCCTCGGCTGCGTCTTGCGGGTGCTGTTGTAACTGGGTGCTGGGTATGGGAAGCTTAGAGTCTGTCTAAATGGGGTCACCTCCTCGAGAACTCTGGCAAGACAAGGCAGGATCTCTAAGAGTCTCCTCATAATATACAGCTTGGAAACTTATCAATTATTAGTCAGTATATGATCAATAAAGATTGAATGATGATAGCAAGACCATTCTTCTGGAACAGTCAGTAAACTCTGCTCCAGCATAACCAGCTAGGCTGGCTCCCTAACACTGCTCTCAGGGTATTAAACTACCTCACAGGGAAGCAGGGACCATGATATGCAAGCTTCTAAACTAGTACCCAGTCATCACGTGGGCTGAATATCCTTTGGACCTATGTTTCAAAAGCCTCCACTCTCCCCTCCCCCCGTCTGCTAGCAGGATGCTAAAGCTCAGGGCAACCTTGAAAGACGATGGAAGATTTCCCATCAGCCTGCGTCCCTGAGGAACCCAGGGACCTGGGTTATCTGCGTGGTAAAGAGCCTCCTGTACCCCCTCATCCTCGCCTTAAGCTACTGAATCTTACCTGAAAAAGAATTAAATTTCTACTGCCAACCTCAGCCTCAGTGGCTTATCTGTTACAAAGCTAGTGGTACCCAGTCAAACCAATAGAATTCATTAAGTGTGATTTTTATGGTCTGTTGGGGTCAAACTTCCTGTCGCAATCACAATACAGAAAACAACTGGCCTGATGTTCCGAAGTCTGGATTTCCAATCACTAGCTGGATGCCCTGGAACAGGTCACTTAAAACTCTGAGCTGAGTTTTAGTCCGAGAGTCTAAAATTATAAATGGAATTCTGTACGACGCTAATCATGTGATTTTGTTGTGTTTAATAACAGCTTTATTGAGAGAGAATTCACACACCATACACCCTTTTAAGATGTATAATGCAGTGACTTTTAGCATAGTCACAGGGTTGTGAGACCATCACTTGACAATTTTAGAACGTCTTCATCACTCTGAAAAGAAGCCCTATAACTCATTTACAATATTCCCCGTTTACTCCCAATTTTCCAACCCACTAATCTACTCTCTGTTTATACATCTACTTATTCTGGACATTTCATGTAAATGGAACTATAAAATACATGGCCATCTGTGACTAGCTTCTTTCACTTACCATAATGTTTTCAAGGTTCATCTATTGTGTAGGATATACTAGTGCTGCATTCCTTTTCATTGCTGAATAATATTCTGCTGTATGGATATATATCATATTTTGTTTATCAGTTTAGGGACATTTGGGTTTTTTCCACTATTTGGCTACTATGAATAATGCTGCTGTAAACATTAGTGTGTAAGTTTTTGCAAGGACATATGTTCTGCTTTTTCTTGTGTATATACCTAGGAGTAGAATTGCTGGGTCATAAGGTAACTCTATGTTTAATCTTTTTTGGAACTTCCAGACTTTTCCAAAGCAGCTGCAACATTTTACATTCCCATCAGCGCTGTGTGAGGATTCTAATTTCCCCAGCTCCTTGCCAACACTCAGCTGTCTTTCTGATTATAGCCGTCCTAAGTAGATACAAAAGTGGCATCTCATTATGGTTTTGATTTTCATTTCTCTGATGGCTAATGATATTGAGTATCTTTTTATGTGCTTATTGCCCATTTGCATATCTTATTTAGAGAAACGTCGTTTCAAATCCATTGCCCATGTTTTAGCTGGGTTTTTTTAAAAATAATTGAGTTATAAGAGTTCTTTATATATTTGGTATACAAATCCCTTATCAGGTACATGATCTAAAAATATTTCTTCATTCTGTGGGTTGTCTTTTTGCTTTCTTGATGGTGTCTTTTGAAGCACAAAAAGGTTGTAATTTTGATGAAGTCCCATTTATTCTTTTTTTCTTAAAGTCTTTATTGAATTTGTTACAATATTGCTTCTGTTTTATGTTTTGGTTTTTTGGCTGCAAGGCATGTGGGATCTTAACTCCCCAACCAGGGATTGAACCTGCACCCCCTGCATTGGAAGGTGAAGTCTTAACCACTGGACCACCAGGGAAGTCCCCCATTTATCTATTCTTTTTTTGCTTGTACTCTGATGTCATATTTAAGAAACCACTGCTTAACTGAAGGTCACAAATACCTACGTTTTCTTCTAAGAGCCTCATAGTTTTAACTCTTATATTTATTATATCTTTTACCCATTTTGAGTTAATTTTTTGTACTGGTGAGAGGTAAGGGTCCAAATTCATTTTTTTGTGTGTGTGTGTGGTACGCGGCCTCTCACTGTTGTGGCCTCTCCCGTTGCGGAGCACAGGCTCCGGACGCGCAGGCTCAGCGGCCATGGCTCACGGGCCCAGCCACTCCGCGGCATGTGGGATCTTCCCGGACCGGGGCACGAACCCGTGTCCCCTGCATCAGCAGGCGGACTCTCAACCACTGTGCCACCAGGGAAGCCCTCAAATTCATTCTTTTGAATGTGGACATCCAGTTGTCTCAGCACCACTGGTTAAAAAGACCGTCTTCAATTTGACCTGAAAACCCACAGAAAACCAGAATTGGCCTGTGCCTCCTCCTGCTGCCCTCGCATTTACTGCTTCTTCCCTGTTCCTTCCATTGGTTGCTCGTACTGAACCTCAACACCAACATGTGAATATCTCATCCCAAACCAGAGGTGAAGCTATTCCTTATGAGCATCTTCAAGGCTGTCGCAGAACCTTGTTTTCCTTTTGGGGGGCGGGGTGGGGGGGCAGGAAATGGGGCTCTTTTGTATTAGTATTGCTTGCGTTCTCTTCTCTCTGCAGAAGGAAAATCTGAATCACTTACCAGGCAACAACAAAATGGAGGTATAAGGAATTTCCTTTCTATCATTCAAGCAGACTGCCTTCAAATTTGTTTTTTTGTTTTTTGTTTTTTGAGTTGAGATGGTTTTCGTTAAGTAGCTCTGTGTGGAAAAGTACCAGGTCCGTTCCAAGTGAGACCGGGAGAAGGAGGGGTGTGTGGCACAGGAGGATACTGGGAGAAGGATGAAGGGGAGAGAAAGGTAAAAATTTTCCAATTTTAGGTTAAGGCCAAAAAGAAAAATAATTAATGTCATTTTGTCTTGCAAGAGAACCGAAAACAAACAAACAAAACAAACAAAACCAAAAGCCAAAATACCACCTCACAGAAATCTGGAGACAAACCATCCATTCTGTTGTGCTCCTTTTTGCTTTGCAGAGCACAGGAAAGTTGTTTCACTGAGGCATTTGCTATCTGAGTTGTTATTCAGGAAATCTCCAACTATAAATCTTGGTCTCTATCATACAGCACTGTATGAAATCAATGTCCCCAAAGTAGAGCTGCTGGCCTAGAAACAGAAAGTGTGTTTTTTTCTGCACAAACCCTGTTTTAATGTAGTGCCCTAATCCGTGAACTTTCAAGTACTACAAGTCAATTTCTCTCCTGAAACATTTTGAAAATCAGCATATGAAATATTTTACAAAAGGATAAAAATGACCAGATATTTTTACGTGTACAGCGTAAGTGGTCACCTTTTGTGCCAATAAGAAGTAAAATGTCAGAAGTCAGGGTTATGTTCAGTTCTTATGGTAAACCTTTCCATTCACTGGAGGCTGAGGCAAAACTGTCACAACGAGGAGGGGAGGGAATAAATTAGGAATTTGGGATTAACAGATACATGCTGCTATACAGAAAATAAACAACAAGGACCTACTGTATAGCACGGGGAACTACATTCAATGTCTTGTAGTCTATAATGGAAAGGAATCTGAAAAAGTATACACACACACATATTAAAAAACTGGATCACTTTGCTATACACCTAAAACACTGTAAATCAACTATATTCAATTAAAAAAACAAAAAAACTGTCACCACAATTCTGTCAGCCTAATTAGCTCAGGGGAACAGGGATGTCGAAAAACACATATTGCACAACTGAAGCAGGCATCCATGGGCCCCCATCCTTCTCTCATATAAAATTTATTTGGTTCACTATAAGAAAATGATGTGAAATATTAAAATAATGCTAATTATCTTCTTTAAAACACAGACTTACAATACCATGAAAAGAAGCAATATATGACTCCAAAACCTAACAGGCACGGAGCAGGCTTTTGAGGACGTCTTTCTCATTCTCCTCTTTAGGAGAGACAGCAACCCTCTGTCGAGTTTGGCAAGCAATTCATGAACTGTGTTACACAGAATACTGGCTCAGTGAGATGCTAATACTGTCCTGGTGGGAAAGGGGGCCAAATGAACTTAGAAAATGTTGCATTCTATGTCTTCTCTTGAGGGTTCATATGTTGCATTAGCATCCTGAAAGCTCAGAGAATTCCTGTGGCAGGCGGACTCTCAACCACTGCGCCACCAGGGAAGCCCCCAAGTTTACTTTTTGATGCAATGTTTCCCCCCAATATTTTTTGACCATGGAACTCCTTTTTCCCAAATCACTTGGTAATATTTCATATGATGAAATGACAGGTAACTGATAAAAGCAGTACAATTTGGTGACTAAAATCATGGCATTTGGGCTCACACTTTCTGAGTTCAGATCCTAGTTCTAGCATAATACCAGTGATTTCTCTGTAAAATAAGGATACTTAAACTATCTACCTTTGGAAGGCTTTTGTAAGGAGTAAATGAGAATCTGTATAATATATTTAGCACTGTGCCCGGCACATAGTAAGAGCCTGGCAAACATTAACCACAATTATTATTAGCATGTCCCCAAGTTTGAATCTGGGCTATTCGCTCACCAGATGTGTAACCTTGACAGATTAATTAATCCAATTAATATTTTTTGAGCATCAAGTACTTTCCAGACCTGGTTCCACGTGGTGAATCAGGCAAAGTCCCTCAGTTTCTTAAGCAGTAAGTCTCATATTCTCACTGATGTTAGGATGCCACTAGTTCAGGAGTTATGGAGGATTAAATGAAACACCACCAGTATGGAACCTAGCAGACAGCTGGTACCCAGATGTCACTCACATGGTTGCCTTCTTTTTTTATCTATCTATTTTTTAAAATAAATTTATTTATTTATTTTTGGCTGCATTGGGTCTTCCTTGCTGCATGCAGGCTTTCTCTAGTTGCAGCGAGCAGGGGCTACTCTTCATTGCGATGCGCGGGCTTCTCATTGCGGTGGCTTCTCTTGCTGTGGAGTAAGGGCTCTAGGTGCGCGGGCTTCAGTAGGTGTGGCATGTGGGCTCAGTAGCTGTGGCACATGGGCTCTAGAGCGCAGGCTCAGTAGTTGTGGCACATGGGCTTAGTTGCTCCGTGGCATGTGGGATCTTCCCGGACCAGGGGTGGAACCCATGTCCCCTGCATTGGCAGGCAGATTCCTAACCACTGCGACACCAGGGAAGTCCCTCCCTTCTCTTTAAACAAATTTTTCCAAGAATCTCTTTGGTGAGTTGTTTCTTAGAAAATGATATTTAATGCATTATTTTAACCCTTCTTCCTCTATGTTTCTTAAACATAGGATAAGGAAAATAGAAATAAGTGGAACGGCCTGAGGCATTTATGGATATAAGAATGCCTGCAAACTTTGTAGCCCAATCTGTAATATGTCTGATTAACTTTTGAAAATTATTTTGAAAGAAATTTTGAAAAAAATTTGTTAATTACTTCACAGACTACACTGTTGCTTAAATATATGCTCTTCATAATTCTTCCTAACTCCAGGCACCAATCAGATATTTACCTCTCGAGGAGGTGACCCCATTTAGACAAATTCTAAGCTTCCCATACTCAGCACCCAGTTACAACAGCACCCGCAAGACGCAGCCGAGGCTGTCTGTCACTTACAGTTGTGAGGTAGGTGACTGACAAAGAGGGACTTCCAAGGGAATAAATGGAACCCTAGGACGTTTACTCCACTTTGACAGCGAATGTACTATGCTCTGACCTTACCCTGAAGAGTGAAAGCGTCTGCATCTCCAAACCATGCGGCCTTTACTCCTCCTCTGGATGAAGCCTGGAGTGTCCTGTTACCACTTTTATTTTACACTAGGCTGTGAGACTGCCTTCTTCTGTTTGAGTCGTGAGAGTTAAAAATTGGAATTTGAGGGACTTTTTGAAAAAAAATTTTATTGAAGCACAAATGATTTACAATGTGAATTTCTGCTGTGCAGCAAAGTGATTCGGTTATACATATACATATTCTTTTTCATATTCTTTTCCATTATGGTTTATCACAGGATATTGAATATCCTGTGCTATACAGTAGGACCTTGTGGTTTATTCATTCGGTATGTAATAGTTTGCATCTGCTAATCCCAAACTCCCAATCCATCCCTCCCCCACACCCGTCTACCTTGGGAACCACAAGCCTATTCTCTCTCTCTTTTTTTTTTAATACATTTATGTATTTATTCTTATTTGTTTATTTTTGGCTGCACTGGGTCTCTTGCTGTGCGTGGGCTTTCTCTAGTTGCGGTGAGCAACTCTTCCTTGGGGTTATGCTCATTTAGACTAAAGGGGACAAAGACAGGGCAACAGTGAAGGAAGGCTGTCAGACCTCTGGGATTCTAGGGGATGGGACAACAGAGCTTTCTGGCCCTGTTATCCATCAGGATAAGGGAAGAATGACCCCGAAGGAGATTCAGAGATTGAGAGGGCTGCCACTCCCACCACAGGCCCAGACCGGCTCCTCCTTAAAGGGCAAGGCTATCTCTTCCTGGGTTCCTGTGGGTCTGGAAGGCAGGGCCACCAGCCTGGTGAGCCCAAAGGACAGACCACCAAGTGGATTATTCTGGAGGCTTAAAATCAGAATTTGCCCTGCTACTTTTTAGACTCGCTTGGGGTCCATCACCCCCTTTCTTCTTTCTAATTTCTGGCTTTTAGAATGGGACTGTCTATTGTATGGCTGTCCCTCCTTCGTAATTTGGAAGCACAAAACTTCTGGGTTGCATAGCTTCACAGCCGGAGAGGAATTTTTGCCTCAGGACGAATCACATCTCAAGTTTCACCCACACCTGATTTAGATACTTTGGTGAGACTTGGAACTCAAGAGTTGATGCTAGAATGAGTTAAGATTTTGGGGCTTCTGGGATGTAGATGAACGCATTTTGTCTCTGAGAAGGACAGACATTTGGGGGGAAAAGGGGCAGAACATTGTGGTCAGAACTGTGTCCCCTCCAAATTCATATGTTGAAGTCCTAACCCACACAGTACAAGAGAATGTGACTGTATCCAGAGAAGGGGCCTTTAAGAGGTGATTAAGTTTAAATGAGGCCATTTGGAGAGGACTTAATCCAATGACTGGTATAAGAAGAGGAGATTAGGACAAAGAGAGACACCAGGGCTGTGCACACACAGAAGGAAACCCAGTGAGGACACAGCAAGAAGGCAGCCATTGGCAAGTCAAGGAGAGAAGCCTCAGAACCACTTCCACAGACACCTTGATCTTGGACCTCCAGAACCATGAGAAAATAAACTGTCTGTGATATTTTGTTACGGCAGCCCAAGCAAATAATACACTAGCTAAACCATCAACCCCCATCATCCTCTAAAACTCCTCACTCCATTTTATTTCTCTTCATTGTATTTTTTACTACCTGGCAGATTACATCATATTTATTTGTTAGACAGACTCACCTACTTAGAATGTAAACGCCGTTAAGAGCAAGGACCTTGCCTGTCTCTTGAGAGGCATATAGTGCAATGGTTCAAAGCACAAACTGCAGGCAGAGGCCTGAGATGGAACCCAAGCTCTGCCACTTACCAGCTGTGTGTCTTGGGGAACGGACTTAACTTGTCTGTGTCTCAGTTTCCTAATCTGTACGCTGGGGACAGTCATAGTCTGCTTCAGAGGGCTGTCGTGAGTTGATGGAAAAAAGCACAACAACAGTGCCTGGCACATAATAAACACCTTGAGAAGTAGACATCAGAGCTTTTACTGCTCAGTGCTATATCCCAGGACCACTCTGCCCAACTGCCAACACAAGTCACTGTTCCCATCTGTCCTTCAGCACTATTTGTCTGCCACGCACACTTCCGTGGGGCTGCAACTAAGCCAGCATTCTGCTATGTCCAACATGCGTTCTCTCCTCTTGGCAGTCTGCAACATCCCCCCGTGGCTAATCCTCCGCTCCCACCACCCCACCAGCCGCTGTCAACACACACACACATTTTATTATTGCCTTACACAAGTTAGGGGTTTAAATGGTATTTCGTAGGGGCTCTACAAATATTTATACACGTTCCCAAGCCAGGTTTCCACTCTAATGGAGCTCCCTCGATCCCGATAATGCCAACCACAAATGACGGCAGCTCCCATGGGATTAGCACGTTGCTCGGCACTTAGCGGACACTTGGCACTTACGTGAATGCGTTCTCACACTAACCTGATGGGATCGGTATGATTCCCGTTTACCAGGGAAGGAAAGAGGCTCAGAGAGTTAAGCAACTTGCTCACAGCTACACAGCCAGTAGGCTGAGATGCCAATACAGATTGTCACCTCTGTAGCACACGTGTCTGCACACTCTGCTCTGCTCTGACAGATTGTCCACGATGAACTCGGTGAACAGGGCTTAAGCTACCTGCCTAGGAAGGTTCACTTCTTAAGAGGAAACTCACAGTGGAGCCTTCTCCGAAACCAAAACAGGCCAATTCAGATCTTCATAGACTCTGTTTTCCCAAAGCGAGGTGCTATAATACAAGATGAAGGTGGACATCCTTTTTGGGACGGCTGAAGAGGCTGCTGTCTCTTTCAGAGGTGTCTATGGGGTGCAGTTGTGCACTGGACTTTGGGTTCTCAAAAATCTGGCTTCAAACTTGGTTCTGCAAGTTATCAGTCGTGATTACCTTAGTGTGCAACCATTTCCCTGGGCCACAGTTTCCCCTTTTCAAAGATTAGGTACAACACCAGCTACCTCACAGAGATGTTATGAGAACTAAAACAGATACCATCTGTGGAGTCACCTGGTAGAAAAGTACCCAGCATGCAATGGGTGTTCAAGAAACAAATGTTGATCCAAAGGAAGAAAAAGGAGTTAGGCAGGTGAGCGTCAGTTTAAAGTGTAATGTTCCAAAGGATCCACCAGATACCACATGTTCTTCAAAGAGCATCTTTCCTAAGCACCTAAGCAGCCTGGCTGTGCTGACCTGAAAGTGTAAGATGCAAAGTCCGCTGGATGGAGGCCACTGGGGCATACAACACCCTGTAGTGAAACCAGCGGACCAAAGTGCCTCGGAGACCTGAACTCAAAAGTTGGACTCTGTCTACCTGGCTTCCTTAGAACTTGCTACAGGGGAGACGAGGCTGTCATGGTCATTTGCAGTGCAAAGCACCTTCCATTTTGGAAGGTAACCGTGAGCTGGGAACAGAGAAAAAGTAAAGAAGAAAGAACCAGAAGAACTGGGCAGGGGTTTCCTGCCAAATCAACACCCACTGGAGGCTTCCACACAAATTTTGGCCTAACCAACAACGGAAGACTTGACGAAGCAGATTCTCCTTCCTGGGTTTGGTTGCATTGTGCTCATGATCTAAGAACAAAATAATCAATGTTCTTGCACTTTTAGACAGCTTTTGCCTCAACGCAGGCAGGAAAATGCAAGCAACAAGCTTAATAAGATCACTGTAAACTTAGCTAATTTACCACACCCCTTCCTACCCACAACTCGCCTTTTTACAGCCTTCTCCTACTTCCTAACCAAATACTCAATAGGGGATCTTTTTTTAGCACAGGCTCCGGACGCGCAGACTCAGCGGCCATGGCTCACGGGCCCAGCCGCTCCACGGCACGTGGGATCTTCCCGGACTGGGGCACGAACCCGCGTCCCCTGCATCGGCAGGCGGACTCTCAACCACTGCGCCACCAGGGAAGCCCAGGGGATCATTTAAATAATGAACATTTTAGAACACCAAGAGAATTCCATAGCTAAAGCCAGGTCAAATTTCAAAATATGAGACACATAATCAGTCAAAATAGCATCCAGGATGAATTTCCCTCCTTCTCCGATTCCCTTTAAACTACAGGTATCTTGTGCTCAAAGTTAACCCTTTTCTGGCAATGGGGAATAAGACAGAGATATGAAGGCTGGTTCTTCTAGTGTCTAAAAGATCAAAAAAGAGTAGCTCTTAGTAGTAGTCAAGTACAGCAGGAGAAGACACCATTGGTAAGTTTAACTGTGAGAAACGTCATTTTAGTACCATATCAAGAGCCCCTTCCTCCCCTAGCTGTGCCCTCTGCCCAGCCCTTCCTGATTTCTCCCACCCCCACTAGCAGCTGTACCAAGGAAGTGACAAACAGGGACCCACTAGATGCCATCAATCACTGTCACTAAGAGGAGAATGAAAAGAATCCAACATATATAAGACTTCCCTGGTGGCGCAGTGGTTGAGGGCCCGCCTGCTGATGTAGGGGACGTGGGTTCGTGCCCTGGCCCGGGAAAGAATCCAACATATGTTCTCGCAAACGCCTCCCCCTCTCCACTCCCACTCCTCCTCACCGGTACACAATCTTTTTTTTTTTTGCGGTACGTGGGCCTCTCACTGTTGTGGCCTCTCCCGTTGCGAAGCACAGGCTCTGGACGCGCAGGCTCAGCGGCCATGGCTCACGGGCCCAGCCGCTCCGCGGCATGTGGGATCTTCCCGGACCGGGGCACGAACCCACGTCCCCTGCATCGGCAGGTGGACTCTCAACCACTGCGCCACCAGGGAAGCCCACCGGTACACAATCTTTATAAGCAGCCAGTCCCTTTTTCACAGCCCTTCAGTGGAAATGGATGAGGAGCAGTTAGAAGCATCCCAAGCACTACAGCTCACACACTTCCCAGGCAATACTGAAGCAGGGCTTCACACCAACTGGCTATGGACAATCCCGACCACGGAGAGATGAAGGACTGATGATCAAAGCAAGGCTGCGTTCAGTGCCAGGAGGGATGGCGGGATAGAAAGGATGCGCAATACAGGTAGCTGGTGGTGCTCTCCCCAACGTGTACTCAAGTCGGAAAACCTGGAGTTCCTTATTTCTCTGCTGACCACTGTGGCACTTGATAAATCAGTTCCTATGGCAACAGCTCTAAGTATGACACTCTAAAAAAGGATGTTGTAAATGGAAGACAGACACTTGCATTCATTCCTGGGAATAGAGTGAGAGGCAGAATGTGGCAACTTGCATCGTAAGTCATAGAACAAGTTTTCTCTTTGACTCCATAATCCCCTACTGCGTACCTATCATGGCTAAATAATATAGGAGAACTAAAGCAACAATAAAAGACCAATTGTATGCATGAGGATATTAGCTGCAGTGATATTAAAAAACAATTAAAACACTGTTTCACAGAAGAGATTGTGAAGTTATGGTACATAATACAGATGAAACATGTAGCCAGTAAAATGTATGACAACTTAGCAAAAGGGAGGGAATGTTTCTGTAGTAAAGTGAATCAAGCAATGATACAAAAATATGTGCTTTTTTGTTATAACTATATCAGGTATGTCTGCATATGAAAAATTTAGAAAAGTTGATATACTAGGTTGGTGGAATTTTAAGGTTCCCTAATTTTTTTAAAAATTTTTGTAATAAAAATTAAGACAAAAGGAAAATCAGGCTAAAAGTCACCACAATTAATTCAACTATTTTCCAAACCTCAGTTGTGCCACACGAGAATAGGTAGCAACAGACCAGATGCACATCTACCAATAAGGATGGAACTTTCAGAGCCTAGGGGAAAAAATTCAAACAGAAGGAGACAGCCATAGCATTTCCATTTATTAAAAATAGGTACCCACAAGATGAGATACATTACAAGACTACATACAGGCCTAAATGATGCACTTCATACATATTTGAATGGTTGCCTATGGGAGGGAGGGAACTAGGGAAAAAAGGAAGTAACTCGTAGGGGCCCAGGACAAACCAATGGCCACCCCGTGACCAGTAAGACCACTGCAGAGTGTGATTGGCTCAACCTTCGCCCCTAATGTCCTCAAGGAGGGCCAGTCACAGTTTGAAGATATTGGAATAAACTGCTACAATTTCAGGCTACTAGACATTTCCTCTCCAGGACATGTCCCACGCTCCAAAACAGTAGTTTCTTTATATGACAGCCATTCTTTCCCACCCCAGGTTCTAATTTTCCTTCTATTTAAAACAAGATTAAAAGGCTGCAGGAGGGCTTCCCTGGTGGCTCAGTGGTTGAGAGTCCGCCTGCCGACGCAGGGGACACGGGTTCGTGCCCCGGTCCGGGAAGATCCCACATGCCGCGGAGCGGCTGGGCCCGTGAGCCATGGCCGCTGAGCCTGTGCGTCCAGAGCCTGTGCTCTGCAGCGGGAGAGGCCACAACAGTGAGAGGCCCGCGTACCGCAGAAAAAAAAAAAAAAAAAAAAAAGGCTGCAGGAAATCATCATTACTGAAAAAGATTTAATCATGTTGCCAATTGTGCAAATAATTTTGTTACAAAATTGTATAACAATTGTATAGTAATATATGCGTGTATAATTATAAATGTAGTAATATAACCATATGTAACTATTCAGAAATGATCCCTTATAAACTACAAAAGAAACCGGCAAGAGTGGCTACATCTGGAGAGTAGAACCGGTTAGAAAAAGGATGTAATTTCCACTATGTACTCTCTTTTCAGACCTTTAGAGTTTTGTACTGTTCACGTCTTTTCCTCATTTATCTACTAGGTGGTTCCTTCTGCCCCTCAGGTGTTAAGAGTCCTTTGTATGTTAGAGATGTTGGTGCTTTGTGATATAATTTTTCTAGTGGTTTGTCTTTTATATTTTCTGATTTTGCCTTTAATTTGACCAAATAAAAAATTTTAAGCACCTACTTAAGAGAGCGCTCACTCTGTACATATCGTATTACAAAATAAGCTTAAGGAGAAAATGCTCCAGTTATACCAGAACCAGTAAGAAGCCAACCGAGCCCTCTTCTCTAAGCTCGATCCCAGTTTCCCGAAGCTAGACACCTTTCCTCCCAAATCCTGTTGACCCGGCAAAGCCCGAAGCAGCTCAGCAGGTGGCCGCATTGCCTGGGTTGCTCGCTGTACTTCCTTGATTTTATATGTAGCTTAATAATTAATTAGAGCCCTGCCACTCAGAATATCTTCTCAGGACCAAAGGCAGCCAGGGACTGCTGTCTCTGTCAAATTGTCCCCACCCTTGAGTCTCTACATTTCTTGGCTCCGAGAACTAGAGATGCACCTTTGATCCAAAGGCAGGACTGGGGGCTCCAGAATCCTTACACCTTAACAAGGCATGTTAAAAAGTTGTTTTCAACTAACATTCTTTTCTTAGAAGTCAGTTTCTTTACTGTTCGCTAGCTCCTGAGTCAGAACAGCGGCTACCTGGGGCAGAGTGGCCTTCGAAGCAGGAAGTGGGAGGAGAGGGTCCACCAGGCCAGCACTGCCTTGGACCTGCCAGAAAGCAGGGCCTGCAGGAACCACCACTACAGCATGTTCTGGAACTGAGCACCCTAAGTGCTGTCCGCAATGAGTTCTCACTGAGAAAGCCTTTGAGAAGTGTAAGAGTTTCCAGACAGATAATTAAGTACCATTTCGATCGTCTAGCAATTTCATCATTGTTCTCTATTAAAACTGACATCCGAAATAGACAACTTCTTTCTGTGGCAAACCCTTACAGAGGGGGGAAATGCAAGTCTACAGGAATAATAAACAATCTTGTCCCACCCACTTTGGGAAAAAAGCAACAGACAAGTGGAACTTTTAGGGGGAAAGGGCAAGAAGAAGCCAAAAAATGAACTTCTTCTATGTAGTAAGAAAATCAAACTCCAACTCTATAGCTGAATATTATGTCCATGTAGGAAAAAGTAGACAGACAGGAAAGGAGTGATGGACACAAAAAGAAACTGGCTGAAAAGCAGGAGGCACACACACCACAGTCTCCCCGCTCTGGTGGGAAGCACAAATCATAGGGACTAACTGAGTGACCGACAAGGTTTCCAGCTCGGCTGCCTGGAGAAATGGCCAAGAGAGCTACAGAGAAAGAACTTAGAAAGTGGCGGCTGGGAGGCAAGTCAGCCTAAAGCACCCAGACGTATTCTCTTCTTCTACCACCACCAAGTTCACTTAAATGTTTCACCTTCAGTGCACTCATTAGCGACCACACAGAGAGACAACGAAACAGGATGAAAACCACTAGAAGAGTCACGCGAAGGGTTTCGGGCACAGGACCTGGTTACAAGAGACCACTATGACACCCTGGCGTTCTTAGGTTTCAGGAAATGTGGCTTGATGGACAGTATAGCCAGCTCTGTGCAATCACAAATCACGCAGCCAGGGGGTTCTGGGGCTGGCTTGGGTTTCACAATGCCTCCATCTCATGGCAGCCTCACCTAGCACCTTCCAGTACCGACTATCTGTGAGCCACAGTATCCGAAGCCGACTGGCTATCATCTTTACAATCTAATATTTACAGGCATTGCTACCTGTATTTCCAAAACACAGACATAAACTATGTTTATGTCTTGAGCCATAATTCTAGCATATCATAGAATACTACTAAACACTCACACACACGCAAATATAAATCGAGCCCCTGCATAGGTGAAAAGCAGATTTCTTTTTTTTGCGGTACGCGGGCCTCTCACTGTTGTGGCCTCTCCTGTTGCGGAGCATAGGCTCCGGACGCGCAGGCTCAGCGGCCACGGCTCACAGGTCCAGCCGCTCCGCGGCATGTGGGATCTTCCCGGACCGGGGCACAAACCCATGTCCCCTGCATCGGCAGGCGGACTCTCAACCACTGCGCCACCAGGGAAGCCCGAAAAGCAGATTTCTTGGTAGGATCACCAGTGGGCAAGAACAGTAAGTGGGAACTCAGAATGAGGTGGCAACACACGGAAGAAATTGTGTTTGAAATTGTGTTTGAAATTTCAATTGAAATTGAAATTGCCTTCTGCACACACACAAACACAATTTCAAATAGTTGCAGCTAAGAAGAAACACTCAAATATAAAGTGACAGTTAACTAATAGGGACCAATCTGTTGGCAGGACTTATCCCCACGGGGCTGGAGGCATGGACAGACAACAAGGAGATTGCCGAACTTACCCGGAGAGAAAGCATCAGTGGAGGTATTAAGTAGCTAGTCAGAGCAGAAGTATTAGCCACTTCTAATCACCTAAATTATTCACATAAACTGGAATAAATCCAGGCTAACTTTAGCCTCAGAAAATCCACTCTAGCAGGGCTTGCAAACAGATGCCTGTAGAGATGAGGCAGGTACTGTTGGCTGGGGGAAGCTGGAGCTACTCCAAAGCTACTCTGCTGCTTTGTGGGAACTTGGATCACGGGCGCCCCACCTGAAGGATTTCCTTAGAAGTAGGAAATTCAGGTTTTTACGAGCTCTTGATTTTTAAACGCTCAGAACTAATTAAAAAATAAACGCTGCATGTCTAATGAAACGCATCTTAAACTTTTGTAACATTTCAAAGGGAAGTGAAAATAGGCCCCGTGAGTATGTTTTCAGATGGGTAAAGGTTGGGCATGAATTTATAGGGTTAACAGCTGCTCTTCCTCAGCATGGTCTTGAAAAGTAGAACATTAAAAAAGAAAAAAAAGAAGGCAAGGCCCTATGTTTACATAATGATTAAATTTATGATAAAAATACAGTAGAAGAAGTGCATAAAAATAAAATAGGGACATTAGGGAAATGCAACTCAAAACCACAATGCTATATCACCTCACACCCATTAGGGTAGCCATTAAAAAAAAAATTTTTTAAAAAACCACAGAAAATAACGAATGTTGGTGAAGATACAGATAGAGTGAAACCCTGAAGTATTACTGGTGGGAATGTAAAATGGTGCAGCCACTGTGGAAACCAGTTCTGTGGTTTCTCAAAATGTTAAACAGAAGTATGTATGATCCGACAATTTCACTTTTGGATTAATACCCCAAAGAATGGAAAACAGGAACTCAGATACTTGTCTACCAATGTTCATAGCAGCAACCTTCACAACAGCCCAAAGGTAGAAACAACTCAAGTGTCCATCAACAAATAAGTAAATAAAATGTGGTATATATCCATACAAGGGATTATTATTCCCCCTTAAAAATACAATTCTGATATAAGCCACAACATGGATGAACCTTTAAGACACTATGCTAAGTGAGATAAACCAAACATAAAAGGACAAATACTGTATCCTTCCACTTACAGAAGGTACCTAGAATACTCAAATTTATAGACACAGAAAGAAGACTGGTGGCTGCCAGGGCTGGGCAGAGCAGGAATGGGGAGTTCGTGTTTAATGGGTAGAGATTCAGGATTGTGAGATAAAACAGTTCTGGAGGCGGATGGTGGTGATGGTTGTACCACATTGTAAATGGACTTAATGCCACTGAGCTGTTCATTTAAACAGGGTTAAAATGGTAAATTCTCTGTCATATATATATTTTACCACAATTTTTAAAAAAAGAAAGAATAATAGGAATATACATAGAGAAGACAGTCAAGAGGAGGCGCTTTGCTTATCTGCTGGCTTTCTCAGCAACCAATTCAGGGACAAGCATCTCCCTCTACTCCCAACCACCAACCCCTTAGATCTTACAGCCCCGCCTATGGCCCTAAGGGAGGGTTGTGACTATCAGAATCTCGTTGCTCTTCGGGGATCTTCCACAGGGCCACGGCATATGATTGCACAGGTGCCACACTGAGCAAAGGATCCTGGCCCAGGGGACCAGCCTGTGCTCCATTGGCCAGGCCCTGTGTCTGGAGGAGGGGACGCCTTTTCCTTCTCACACAGGCAGTATAGGCTAGTGGTGGCCCTGATCTTCCCCATCCTCAAGCTGGTCTTCTCTAACTCCCTATTTCTGTGCAGGATACCCTCTCTTCTCATGGATCCCTGATCGAAACTGTAGCGTCCCTTCCTGTTCCCGTTCTAATCAGCTATGGGCTTCCATCAACTCTCCATCTCTCCTCTCCACTCCTACTGCCACTTACCCTATTCAGGCCCTTTGACCTCTGATCTAGGGGCTCCATACCTCCAGCACCCACTCCCCAGATGATCCAGCGTACATGCTGCCGTCAGATTAATTTTCCCCAAATAGGGCTCACCATTTCACTCACACACCTCTGGTGGTTGCCCTTTTCTCTCGTGTGTGTTGAACAAATATACAAGGAAGGCGTTTATTCACCCCTAACTGTCAGCTCTACTGTGTAAAGTGAGACTGTCAGATTATTTTGACGGTCCCTTGGTTAGGTGAGTGTGAAGCCGCAGCAGCGATTCAAATAGTCTCTCCAGCAGAACACACCTTTATATATCCCAGTTGCTAGCAAGGAGTCAGTAGATTGAAGAAAACCTGAAGGACCTTGAACTTCCTATCCCTATAGCTAATTAAAATGATGTGTCTTGGGCTTCCCTGGTGGCGCAGTGGTTGAGAGTCCGCCTGCCGTTGGAGGGGACATGGGTTCGTGCCCCAGTCCGGGAGGATCCCACACGCCGCGAAGCGGCTGGGTCCGTGAGCCATGGCCGCTGAGCCTGCGCGTCTGGTGTCTGTGCTCCGCAACAGGAGAGGCCACAACAGTGAGAGGCCTGCGTACCTCAGATCCCCAAAAAAAAAAAAAAAAAAAAAAAAAAGATGTCTCTCTCAGTTCTGGAGGCTGGCAAGTCCAAAACCAGGGCACCCGCATGATGGTCGGGTGAGGATCCTCTTCCTGGATCATAGCCAGCACCTTCTCGCTGTGTCCTCACATGACAGAAAGGGCCAGGGAGGTTTGTGGGGTCTCTTTTGTAATAACACTAATCCCCTGTTCATGAAGGCTCCACTCTTGTGAATTAATCCTCTCCCAAATCCATCTCCTAATACCATTACCTCGGCCTTAGGGTTTCAATGTATGAATTTTGGAAACATTTACACCATAGCAATGTCCATGGAGACCCTCTACAGCCACCTTCCTCAAGTGAGATATATTTAAGCCTACAACTCAAACCTTCCACAAGCACAAGCATTAACCTGGTTCTGCAGGCAAGGAGGCATGGGAAGAACATCCCAGGCACTAGATGGCAGGTGTTTACAGAAAGAGAACATTACTAATATATAGTTGAGTGGGATTTCCCCCTTATTCCTAGAATTACAGCCAAGGCCCACGGCTGAGGACAATGGGGTGAAGCACCCTACTTAGAAAGCCATGAACATGTATATACAGACACTGCCCCCTGCTGCTTCCCAAGAGGTCACAGGACAGTCCTACTAGCTGACCACAGCCCTTCCTTCCACCCAGCCCCCAAAGAAAGGAAGAATAATTGATGGGGAGTGCAAGTTTCTAGTGCAGGCTCCTACCTGCTTCCCCTACAAGTTAGGAAGATGAGAGAGGTTCTAAGAGAATCTCTAGGAGAGACTAAGGTACCTGTTCCTTGTCTGGCTGCTTGCTGAGCTACAGAAGAACCCACAGGCTCACCCTGGGCTGGCACTGCGGCAGAATGGAGCATGTTAGGGAGTTGGGAGAACTTGGTACCCATAACCTGGACTGAGGGGATACCCGTAAACACAGAGACAGGCAAAGAGATTTTGGAAGATGGGGGGCCGACTAGAGGAGCCCCACGCAAGCAGAGCTTAAAGGGATCCAGGTGCAGTACACCAGGAAACAAGGTAGGATACGCCCTCTCCATTCCAGTTCTTTAAGACACCTGGACTGGGTGGGCGGGGACCCTCGTGGTTTGCACAGTTCCTTCTGCAGGAGTGTTGAGGTTAGCAGGGCGGGAGCCCTAGGGCTTCCAGGCAGCTGCTGTGCCAGGCAGCAGGACACTGGACTCCAAGGAGGAGCTGGGAGTGCAAACAAGGCAGGAGCACCTAGCAACGACAAAGGGAGAGCCTGCGCCCCTCTGGACAGGTCCTGTGCAGAAGAGGCTGGGCTGAAGCTAAGCACAGACCCAGAGAGCCCCACGCGCGATCCACGCAGAGACTCCCTGCACCAGAATGAACCAGAGGGACACACCTTCTCAACAGCTGCTAGACCCTTGCTCCCTGTTCCCTGTCACAGGGAGGAGCCAGAGCTCAGAAGAGAGCAGGGAGCTAGAATCAGATAGGAGAGAGATTAGGTGTTGTTTTGTTTTGTTTGTTTTTGGCCACACCGCATGGCATGTGGGATCCTAGTTCCCCGACCAGGGATTGAACCCGTGCCCCCTTGAGTTGGAAGCACAGAGTCTTAACCACTGGACCGCCAGGGAAGTCCCTGGGTGGTTTAGAAAGACTAAGGAATGAAAGCATAAGCCCAGTATATCATCCAGGGATGGGAAGGGGGATTTGACAGAGTAGAGGTGTAAGCTGTGCCTGGAGAAAATTAAAGCCATTTCATGCTGTTACCCACAACGAACTGAGTGAGGCTCCTGAAGAGACCAGCCACACCAACAGTAGGGTTAAATACACACAAATTATAAGCTTTCCCTAAATACACTGTGTGCAGTTGAAAAACAATACAGTAGGACTGTACTCCAGCTCGAGGCAGGCACCAGTCAGCTGTGGGCTCCGCGCTGTCACTCTCCAAGCAATGGGCTTCAACTAAAGGCCTCTGTCGACCCCTGCTGCCCTAGAAAGAGAAGGGCAATGCGCTCAACCTTACCCTTTCTCCTAGGTGTCGTACCAGGTGAGTTAACGTGTATGCAACCACCACTATGTGGCAGGCGATACGCCAGGTACTCTACCCATCAGGTCTGCCAGGCAGTGGTGGGACCCCTGTATTAAAGAGGTTACTTAATCTGAGTGTTACATCAATGGTCCAAATGATGGGACCAGGATTCTAACTAAGCCTGACGCTAAACAGACTCATGCTAGTTCTGCCCCACTCTACCAAAGCACCAAGAGGCATGAAATGAACCACCAAGAGGAGAGCTACAAACGTCCCATTGGTAGCAGCTCACCAGCAGTATAAAATGCAAAATTTTAATTTACATTTTTGAATCTATAAAATTTGAAGTTGTGATAGGTTATTATAAATATAAAAACTAAGTCAATATGTCCACCCCCTTCCCTACTAATGCTCACAAAAGCACACCAGTACTAGACAAGTGCAGTCTGACCTTTAGCAGAAAGACAAAAGCACTATTGAAAAAAAAAAACTAAACAAAACCCTAGTTCTGAACAGAATGCACCAGAACTCCAACTTGCCAAGCTGTCTGCACTTTGGAATTTTGCAGTGTTTAATGTCAACTGTCCAGAACTGGCCTTATGGGACTCTCTGAGAAAATACTTTAATACCCCCCTTAATACCCACCTCTACAGGTAGCATTTTAGATCATCCAAAGTCCTTAGAAACCACTGCACTGTACACCACTCAGGAAAGCCCTTTATTAACCTTTTAAAGGCATTAACTGGAGGACTTGCCAGAACCAAATTATCTCAGCAGCCAATCTCCTTGCTGATTGAATCACTATGCAAATATCTGGGTTCTGAGTCATTGAAAATTGCTGAAAGGGACTTGGTTGAGTCAGCATAAGCTCTTTTTCCTAGCTATGCTTTAAAGGTGTTCTCAAACTTTGCCTTCAAGATATCTCCAGTACAGAGCTCAGCAAGTCAACAGAATACAAATAAAAATGACAGCACCCAAGGGCTTCCCTGGTGGCACAGTGGTTGAGAGTCCGCCTGCCGATACAGGGGATGCGGGTTCGTGCCCCAGTCCGGGAAGATCTTGAAATTAAGAATTTCAAAATGGTGACAGAGGGCATTAAACCAAATGTAGGGCCCTTGTCTTTTGACTGTCTTGGGTCTGTGAGATAGTAAGGTTTGAGTCAGTGCCCCAAGAAGCTTCTCTCCTGGCCTGTTCCAGTAAAAGGCTGGTGGCTCCTGTGGTACTTGGAAAGCAGGGCAAGCTTGTGTAGCTCAAAGTCCTTGTTATCCTAACTAGTGGTGACTGACAAACTGCAGAGACTATTGGAAGACAAATGGATAAGTACTATGACTAGATGAGGTAATTAGGAAAGGTGGTAGAAATTAAGAATCTTTGTTTTATTATTTTTATTGGCTGTGGTTGATGAAGACCTAACTAAGAAAAGTGAAAAATGCTAACTTTAAATCTGTTCCTTAGAACTATTTCTTACCAATATATAGCCCTTTAACTGGTTTTCTCTTTAATAGTTTTGGGGACCAATGGTTTGGGCAGAATGTTTCCTGTCCAACTGTGGTTTTAAAATTTTTTTTTAATTTTTTAATATTAGGAATTTGTGGGATACAGCATCTAATGTCAATTTTAAACATTAGGACCCTTCTTCATTTATTATGTAAATTAATAAATGGTTTGAAAAACTAGCTAAACTTTTCATTAGAGGTATCAAATTTTTATAGTTCTTGAACTATGAAAATTGAAAGCATAATGCATATACATATATACGTTTACCTGCTGATATCACAGAAGGAAGAATAGTGGCTGTGGAATTTGATAATTTGAGATATTCTGAAATTGGGTGCTGTCATTTTTTTGGGGGGTACGCGGGCCTCTCACTGTTGTGGCCTCGCCCGTTGCGGAGCACAGGCTCTGGACGCACAGGCTCAGCGGCCATGGCTCACGGGCCCAGCCGCTCCGCGGCATGTGGGATCTTCCCGGACTGGGGCACGAACCCGTGTCCCCTGCATCGGCAGGCGGACTCTCAACCACTGTGCCACCAGTGAAGCCCGAAATTCTTAATTTTTGAACAAGGGGTCCACATTACCATTCTGTGGTAGGCCCTGCTAACCAAATAACTGGTTCTGCACAAATCTGATTTTTTTTTTTAACGGCACTGAGATTTGAACCAAAGGAAGAAAATTAAAAAAAAAAAAAAACTTGTAGCTTACAGGGCTTTTACTCTATTTTAAAAAACAAAGATGCCAATATTTTTATGTTTCCAAACCCAATTAAGGTAAAGTATTCAAGTATCCTTCACCTGGATCACTGCAAAAGTTTCCTAAACTGTTCTTTTTTTTTTTTCCCCCGGGTCTATTCTTGCCCACCACTACTCTGTCTCCACACAGCCAAAGATCTTGTCTGGAACAAGCTTGATCTTGTCACTATGCTGAAAACCCTTCAGTGGCATCCACTGCCTTGAGCTCCGGGCCCAAAGCCTTCACGTGGCCACAAGGCCCTGAGCTCCAGCCCCTGACTGCTGCTTGGCGTCACCCCATTCCTGGCCTCCCGGGCCTTGTTCTAGCTTCTAGCACGTTCCATTCTCCACTCCCTCTCCTAACCTTTGCACCTGCTGTCCTCTCTGCCCTAGGGACAAATATTTCAATCTTTCTATGTCCAAGGATTTAAATAAAATCAGGCAAAAATTCTGGAATCAAACCAACAATCATTACTGGCTTTGATACTGTGAAAGAAACACAAGAGGGATTTATGAAGGCTTAGGATTCTTAGGAAATACGGTATTTACTCACACTATGCTTTCAGCTACTTTCCGGATGTCAAGGACAATGAGCCTCAATGTAACTATGAAACCAGGGACAATGATGGGGAGACCTAGGGAAGGTCAGCTTTAAAGATCTTCCTATCAGGTTAATTGAGCCTCAAAGGCATCATTTTGATCATCCTTGACCTCTTAAATACAGTGTCCACAAACAACTTCAAAGGATTTTGAGAAAACATACTGAAAAGTATTAATGGGACCTCATCAAAGAAGACTTACAGATGGCAAACAAGTGTATGAAAAGATGCTCCACATCACATGTTATCAAGGAAATGCTCATTAAACCAACAGTAAGTACCATTACATAGACTGGCCAAAATCCAGAACATTGACAACAACAAATGCTAGCAAAGATGTGGAGCAATAGGAACTCTCATTCTTTCCTGGTGGGAATGCAGAATGGTACAGCCTCTTTGGGAGACAAGTTGGCAGCTTCTGACAAAACTAAATATACTCTTACCACACAATCAACAACCCGCACCCCTTTGGTACGTACCCAAAGGAGATGAAAACTTATGTCCGCACAAAAACCTACACACAAAAATTTATAGCAGCTTTATTCATAATTGCCCAAACTGAAACAACCAAGATGTCCTCCAGGAGGTCAATGGATAAGCAGTCTGTGGTACATCTAGAAAGTGGAATATTATTCAGTGCTAAAACGTCATGAGCTCTCAAGCCATGAGAAGGCACAGAGAAACCTTAAAGTCATAGTACAAAGTGAAAGGAAGCCAATCTGAAAAGGCTACATACTGCATGTTTCCAACTATATGATATTCTGGAAAAGGCAAAACTATAGAGACAATAAAAAGATTGGTGGTAGCCAGGGATTGGGGGTGGGAGTGAGGGGAGGTACGAATGGGTGGAGCACAGAGGAATTTTAAAGGCACTGAGACTATGCTGTACGATGCTCCGATAGGAGTACTCTGTACTCATAATAATGGATACATGTCATTACATACTTGTCCAAATCCATAAAATGTGCAACACCAAGAACAAATCGTAGTGTAAACTATGGACTTTGGGTGATTATGATGAGTCAGTGTAGGTTCACACATTGTAACAAATGTTCCATGCTGGTGGGGGGGTTGATAAGGAGGGAGGCTGTGCATCTGTGGGAGCAGGGGGTACAGGGGAAACCTCTGCCTTCTGCTCAATTTTGCTGTGAACCTGAAACTGTTCCCCAAAAAATAAAATCATAAATTTTTTAAAAGTATTAATGGGGATGAATTAAGGGCTCACTTAAATAAAAAAAGAATATCTAATATACATTCTTTGAAGAAATTTAACTACTAGAACTGATAAAAGATTCACACAGGGCTTCCCTGGTGGTGCAGTGGTTGAGAGTCTGCCTGCCGATGCGGGGGACACGGGTTCGTGCCATGGTCCAGGAGGATCCCACATGCCGCGGAGTGGCTGGGCCTCCCTGAGCCATGGCCGTTGAGCCTGCGCGTCCGGAGCCTGTGCTCCGCAACGGGAGAGGCCACAACAGTGAGACGCCCGCGTACCGCAAAA